>NC_064849.1:88768263-89068763 GCF_024139225.1 Suncus etruscus
TGAAGTGGATTTGGCTATTAACTGAGATGCGGATGTGCATGAGATGCCTGAGCTCAAACAGGAACCTCCTATATATTGTACAAACTATTTGGTATCATTTTCATTGCAAATATGGAGATCTAGAAAAGGGCAGGGCAGTGTGTGTGTGTGTGTGTGTCAGAGAGAGAGAGAGAGAGAGAGAGAGAGAGAGAAAGAGAGAGAGAGAGAGAGAGAGGAGAGAGAGAGAGAGAGAATGTGTGTGTGTAGCTTTTGTTTGTAAGGCTACAAGCTTAAATAAAAAATATGCTATGGAACTCAGTCATATATTAAGTTGATCCCCTCCTGAGGAATTTCTTTCTTTTCTACTTTTCAATGAACTTTTCTACTTTCAGGGGCCAGAGCAATAGTACATTGGGGAGGGTTCTTGCCTTGCATATGGCTAATCCTGATTTGATTCCTGACTTCCCATATGGATCCCTGAGCACCTCCAGGAGGAATTTTGAAGTGCAGAACCAGAAGTAATCCCCGAGCATCACTAGATATGGCCTAAACACAAAATAAGAATTGTTTTTCTATTTTATTTTTTAAGTTAAAAAACAGGGCCGGAGAGATAGCATGGAGGTAAGGTGTTTGCCTTTCATGCAGAAGGATGGTGGTTCAAATCCCGGCATCCCATATGGCCCCCCATACCTGCCAGGGGCGATTTCTGAGCATAGAGCCAGGAGTAACCCCTGAGTGCTACTGGTTGTGACCCAAAAACCAAAACTATAAACCCAACAACGACAACAAAACACTACGTATCTCAGGTGAACAGACTGAAGAACACAAAAAGGAAAAATTGATGGCCAGAAATATGGCCATAAGAGAATATGATATTTCTGGGTTTGTTTTCTGAAACTGCTCCCACCACCAGAGAAGAAACATTTCTGAGAAATTGTATGCTTTGTCATGCAATAAATTTTTATATAGTTTGATCAGCTTCTTCAGTATTCCCATTGATTCTATCATGAAAGATATTTAGTTTGCACATTCTTAAATTTTTTTCATAATATATAAATTTACAGTGTCTATATTTAACTTTTTTACTCTACTGAATAATTAACACTTGTGGACATGGCACTATTCTGGGCATTGACAAATATCATAAGTAATTCTCTTCTTGGAACTTGAGTAGAAGAGAGCAGAAGGAGATGCAAAAAAGAGAACTAGAATTGCAAGTAGATTAAATGTTTGCAAGAAAATAAGGCAAGAAATAGGGCTCAAGTGCAGGTAGAAAAGTCCTTTCTCTGGAAGTGGCCTTTTTAGTGGAGATCTAAAGAAGAAGTGGGCGTCCCCTCAGAGTTTTCTGGGAGATGAGTCTTTGAGCTGGAGGGGACCAAGGATCAAGGTCATAAGGCACAGACTTGGTTGATGTGAGTGCACAGAAGTACATGGCTAGTGGTGACTCAAAAGCAGAGCCAGGGACCAGAAAGTGCAGATTCTGGTGCTGCCCCCTAACTGATCAAGAGTGTCCCAGCACTCATTTGCATCAGTCAGTAGTTCTGATGATGTCTAAGGGCTCAGTCTAACTCTTCCTTTGTAGTTAAAGTTCTGAGTTGTTTAATCTTATTCAGCCTTGGCTATATTCAAATCTGATTCCAATAGAGACTGAAAGGAAACCAGAGCAATAGCACAGTGGTAGGGCATTTGCCTTGCATGAAGCTGACCCAGGACAGACCAAGACAGATTGATTCCTGGTATCTCAGAGGGTCTCCGAGCCTGCCAGGAGTGATTTTTGAGAGCAGAGCCAGGCATTACCCATGAGCTCCTCTGGTTTTGGCCCAAACTCCCTCCTCCAACAAAACCAAACCTAAAACAAAAGGGACTGAGAAATTCCAGTCTGTTTAAAAATTCTTTATTTAGAATTAAGTGTAACCTATAATGAATTAATAATCATGATCTAAATGCAAAGAAACAGGAGCCATCAGAGTTTGGAAATGCTTTGTGTCAAAAGTGTTAAGCTGTTGCTAACAGGTATCAATAGCAGGAGGTAACAAATGTAGTATATCTAATTAGCGCAACCATTAAGCTTTGTGAAAATGAGGTGCAGTACATAATACATAAGTGCATAATGCTACTTCCTGTCTGCTTTTGTGATGTTAGAAATGATGTGAGAATGAACCTAACTCTGTGCATCTGTAAGGTAGGAAGAGGCCTTTCTGTGAAACTAGTAGAAGCCAGTTTCATTCTGTAATAATGCTCTGGGTTTGCCTAATTTTCACGGCTTGCATTAAACTATCATCCTATTCTCTAGATCACATACTTGAGAGACCATCCAGTAACTGTTCTCCTTTTCAGTTCCTTCACTTAATATCCTCAAGTTCCTTCACTTAATATCCATTCAAGTTTTAGTGAAAACATATGAGTGATCTAGGCACATGCATCTGTATATATCTAAAATTCAGAGCAACACAACTCTGAGTGTGGGACTCTAATTATAAATAATCAAATTTAGGGGGGTCAGAGTGATAATTAGCAGATAAGGCACTTGTTTGTATGCTGCCAACACTGGTTCAATCCCCAGCACTCAAACTTTGCCAGGAGTAAGCCCTGGGTATCACTGTGTGTGGTCCATAAAAATAGATAAAATTTCAACATATGACGACTAAGGAAACAAGCTGGTGGTTGGGAAGGAATCTGGGGACACTGCTGGTGGGATGGGTGTTAGAACATAATATGTCTGAAATTATTATGGCTAGCTTTGTAAATCATGGTGCCTAAATAAATAAATTTTAAAAATGAATCACTTTCCACAATGACAAGATGTAGGGCATAGTCTATGCAATTAACAGTGACATGTAGAGTACTGTGAAGTTCTGAATTGTTTCATGACCAACTGTATCATGCACCCCAACTTGAGAACCAAGCTTTGTTTTGTTACTGGGGTTACTGGGGAGACTGCTACCCTGTCTATTCTATATCCTTTCAGGCTTGGAGGAGGTGGTGTGTGTATAGTTCTGAGGTTTCTATGCTGCAGATAGTACAAAGTCAATCAATTGTAACCCTTAATCTTGCTTTCCAAATAAAATAAGATTTAGCCTAAGTATAGATTCCAGTGCTAGTATTTATTTTTCTTGGCTGTAACCTTTCACATGAGAGCTAGAGTCATTTGCAATGATCAGAAACTAGTTAATAAAAAGCAATGTAAAGAGAAACCTTAATTAATGGGATAGAATGGCCTCATATCTCTCGGTCTGTGAAGGCACATTAGTTCATGGCAATTAAGTTCAAAGGTCAGTCTTTTGTTATTGCTGAAAGTATATTCTAAATGAATTTCTGTCTTCCAGCTTCTGACTTCTGAGCATTGCAGTTGAGTAGATCGCAAATCCCTTGCTGGTCTTTCTCTACCTCCCCACTTTCTGTGTAGGGCAAAGTGAAGAATTGGAATAAGTACCTGTTGGCTTGTCCAAAGGAAAGGCCCTGATTAACTGAACTCCAACACTAAAAATGGAAGTATTTTAGACAAAGAGATGTGCTCTGTGGTGCTAGAGAAATAGCTAGCTGCTCAGTGAAAACTTTGCATATAAGTGGCTAGTTCCATATCCAGCGCCACCTAGTCCCCTAAGCACCACTGGGAATGATCTCAGAACCTAGATGAGAGTAGTCATTGATCACTATAGGGTGTGACCAAAATCAAGCAAAATATATATGCATATATGTCCTCTTAGATTCATATTGCAATGGTAATATTTAAAATAGATTTCTTACAATGTTAGAGTTATTTACAAGATGAAGCTAATGAACAAGAACTCTCAAATAAGGGCCAAATCAGTGGGTACGGCATCTGCCTTGCATGCAACTAACCTCAGTTGATATCTGGCATCCCATATGATCCCTCAAGCCTGCCAGGAGTAATTTAAGTGCAGATCCAGGTAACACTGGATATGACATCCTCCAAAAAAAGCAAAAAAAATAAATAAATAAATAATTTTTTTTCCAAATAATGTCCACCTTTATAACAACTTTGTCTGGGGGGGGGGGAGTGTCACACAGCCATGAGTGCCCAGGGGCTACTCCCCACCCAGTGCTCAAGAGAAATGGAAGTAGTGCTAAATAAGCATGAGGTGCCTGTCATCAAACCTTGGCTCTGAGCACCATGGAACCCCTGGAGCCCTGTCAAGCCAGGGACATTCTGGTCCTGCTTCCTGCCAAAGACTCAGGTTTTCTTCAGGGAGAAAACATGACAAAAAGGCATGATACCTAGGGATGTTCCATACAAGCCCCTGACTCCCACTAGCTGAAAAATGCTCTTGGGGCACAATCATGGAACAGAAATGGGCAGCTACAAGCAAACAGAAACTCCAGAAGACATGGGCCCAGTGGAATAGCATTGAGGGCCAGGATTGCATACACTGCTATCTTACCTGCTCCAGCTGGCCACTATGAACTACAAGCTCCACCAAACCTGTACCTCTTTGGAGAGGAAGTAGGGTGCAAATGGATGTGAAGGGAGATCTTGAGTTGCAGATGAAGATATTCTAGGGGCCAGAGCGATAGCACAGCAGGCAGGGAATTGCCTTGCATGCAGCCAATTTGGGTTCTGTCCCGGCAGCCCATATACTCCCTTGATTTTGCCAAGAATGACTCCTGAGTGCAGAGCCAGGAATAACCTCTGAGCACTGCCTGGTGTGTTTCCCCCATGAAAGAAAAAAGACTAAAAGATATCCTAGGAGAACAAATATCCCAGAAGAATGTCATTTAGAAAACCCAGAGTATGCTAAGAGAGCACATTATTAAGGTAGCATGGAAGCATTTGCTGGAGAGTTGGTCTATCTGTCTGTCTGTCTGTCTCTGTATCTACCAGGATTGGGAGGGCCACAGAAGTAGATAGACAGCAGGAGGCTGAGGCTGGCCCTGTCCACCTGGTGCAGCAGCCCCGGCTGTGTTTTGAAAGGGAAAGGATGCCTCCCCAGGTGTGATGAACAAGGATTGACAGAATCAGAGCTGAGTTGTAGGAAGATTACAGTGATTAGACAGAGGGGGGAAGGAATGAAGGGAGCCATCCACAAGCTGTCACCTAAGATGACGGGGGATGTTCAACCTAAGCAAACAATGTTATAAATAGAAGCACCTCAGGCAGCCAGAGGAATTAAGTTGGGGGGAAGGTGAGGCTTCACTTTCAATATGTCAAACATAATATAGCGGGTAGCTCAATCAGCCAATGGGTCTTGGACACCTAATAGACCCAGAACTAGCTTCACACTGGTTTTTGAAGAAGCTAGACACAAGAGGGATCAGGCTCCAGGAATAGGGGCCCTGGCAAAGTGAATTTAGATGTTTCTCCATTGTCACTGCCTAGCACAGGACCTCTATGTAGCCACCTAGGGGAGAAAAAGAGAGGGGGGAGAGAGAGAAGGAGAAAAGGAAGAGGGAGGAAGGGAAGAAAGGTATATGTGTGAGAGAGAAGGCTACCCTTTTATTCTCACCTGAAGTCTAAAGTCTGCATTTATATGGGGTTTCTGAGAGAGTAGGTAGATGTAATTCAGAGGGCAGAGAGGACCAGTGGGAGGCCTGAGGATCTGGGTTTGAGAAAGAATAGAGAATAAGGGATAGATACAAAGCAGGCAGCATTCACTGATGCTTTATCTGTGGGCTGGCAGGCTCTGCTCAGGTCTTTTCATTGACCCCCCCCCCACCACCACCACCAATAACTGCCAGGATCTCCCTTTTATACTTCAGGGGCAATTGTCAGTAGCAGGGGGACATCTCACAATCCAGCTGCTATTACAGGGGTCCAATGGGCATGTCCAAGTCAAATTCCAAGGGTGTGTTCAGGTCCAATTACTGTTACATTAACAGACCTCGAGTATTGGAGGGCACCAAACATTTATTAATGAATAAAGACATATATAAATAAACTGGAGATCCAGATGAAAAGAGTAGAGCTATTAAACACATTGCCTGCATTTACATCTATATGAAATACTTCTATGTTTTCTTTTTATTTGACTTGAAGCTTGCTTTATTTTTTCAAGTTAACATAAGGCCAAAACATCTTTGAAAGCAAAAGTGGGCTTCTTTTTTTTATTTAAATTTTTTAAATTTTTTTCTTTATTTAAACATCTTGATTACAAATATGATTGGGATTAGGTTTCAGTCATGTAAAGAACACCCCCCTTCACCAGTGCAACATTCCCACCACCAATGTCCCAGATCTCTCTCCATCCCACCCTACCACCAACTGTACTCCAGACAGGCTTTCCAGTTCCCTCATATATTCACATGATTATGGTAGTTCTCTGTGTAGTTATTTCTATAACTGCACTCACCACTCTTTTTTTTAATCTTTTTTTTATTGTGACTGAAGTTTATTACACAGAATTATTTACTATACATAGTGACAATGAATGAAGGGCATTCCCACCACCAATGTTGTCCTCCCTCCACTCCTGTTCCCAGCATGTCTTCCACATATCCCTCCTTTACTCAGCAAAATCCCATCAAAAGTGGGCTTCTTAGTGAATATCACACACTACCAATTTGAAACTCTGACTTATAGAGAAAGTAAACCTAAATCTCTTAAGTCTAGTAGTCATATCTGGCCCACTGCTTGGTTTTTAATAAAGTTTTATTATAACCCAGGCAGGCTGGCTGTATTAGATACATCTTATCTCTTCTTGTGTACTGTAATAAGAAGCCAAGTCATTTTTAAGAGCTGTCCTGAACCACCTGAACTATTTACAGTGGGGTTTTTGTTTTGTTTTGTTTTGTTTTGTTTTTTGCAGAAATTTCTGTTTACCCTTGCTTGTATACCAAAACATAATTGGAAAGTTGGATAAAACAGCATGTGTCATGGGAGGCATAATCTTAGTCTATACAAAGGTAATGTTTTGGGGGCACACAATTAAAAACATAAATTGCATAAAAACAAACAAACAAACAAACAAAGGGGGCCGGAGAGATAACAGAGCGGTAAGGTGTTTGCCTTAGACACAGAAGGATGGTGGTTCGAATCTCGGCATCCCAATGGTCCCCTGGGCCTGCCAGGAGCGATGTCTGAGCATAGAGTCAGGAGTAACCCCTGAGCGCTGCTGGGTGTGACCCAAAAACCATAAAAAACAAACAAACAGAAACATGAATTAAACAACTCTCTCCATTTATCAATTTGAAGCAGCATTTTAATAGGCAGCACATGAACCTGGAGTAATGAATTTACCTTAAAAGTAATAAATGTCATTTATTCTCAAAAATTCCTATCATCTAAACTTACAGAGTTGGAATTACATTGTACTGATTTTTTAATGAAATCATGATTTTTCCCCTTAGAATATAGTTAGTGGGCAACCATTAAAAGTAGCATAAAATAATCCCATTAACTTAAGGATTATGTCATGAGAATTATGGTAAGTGAGAAGAGAGTAAAAAGTTTAGACTGCATTCAAATAGTGGGGCTTTCCAAGGCCCTTTAGAGCTGTTACTTATTTATTGATTTATTGATTGATTGATACACAATGCAAAGAAGAATTTTGCACCGGGGCTTTATGCTAGAAATAATATATATTATAATTATACATATTATAATATATAATAATATCTCCACATTCATTTGACCTCTTCTACTACTACTTCTTTTGTACATACACATGCACAGGAATACACATGTTCATGCTCACACATGCATGCACACTTCCCTTTCTACTGACACCAGCTCTATGATCACTGGCAGATATGGTCCACGCCTGTGTAGTGTGCACTCTCCCAGCATTCTCTCCCCGTTTTTATTCATGGCTCCAAGGCAGAGACAAGGGGCATGAAAATGCTGAGGGGGAATTTTGAGGTAAATGACACTGCATTTCTCAATAGTAAAGGTGTAATTCAGGGGTGCTCACACCATAGCCCAGGGGCCATATGTAGCCCACTGACTACATTTATCCAGCCTGCTAAGTATTTTTGTTGCTGCTGCCTGTTCTGCGTAGCAGCTCACTTATCCTGGCCTGTAATACTCATGTGTGCGACGTTCACTGCCTCTTCGACTCCCCTCATTTTTTCTGTATCTCAGTCTCGGGCAAAGTCTTCAAACTATGGCCTGCCCAAAGCAGACCCATAGTTTCCATTGAAATACTGGTAATTTTGTTTATTTAACTTTACTTGTTCTTCATTTTAAATATAGTATTTGTTCCCATTTTTTAAATTCAAAATAAGGTATGTGCAGTGAGCATAGAAATTTGTTCATAGTTTTATTTTAAAACTTGGTGACAGTGAACTTGCCCCCTGTTTAAAAAGTTTGAGGACCCCTGCTCTAATTTGAGCTCAGCAGTGGAGCATGATTCTGTATGCAATTTGATCAAAGAGAACTTTTTACTTGGAGCCAAGTTGCCTCCCTTCAACAGGACAGCTCTACAAGACCCCGTGGTTCCCATAGGCACCTCCAAGAACCTGGAGTTTTACCTGCCCTTCATCTGCTTAGGTTAGCCCATCAGTCTGACTATGAGAAACTCCAGCAGTGACCTACAGGATTGAAGCCTGATCCCCTGAAGGTTTCGGCCCTGTTTGGACACAGATGCAAAGGAGGGTTGTCAGGAAGGAGGGAAGACTGGATTGAATGAATCCGAGATCAAACTTGCTTCTACGAGCCTTTTTATTTGGGCTCAGGCTAAATCACACCTTTGAGGCATTTTGGCCCTTTAACTCCATTACAGGTCGAAGATCAGAGTGTAACATAGCCCATTGCATGGAAGTGGATGCCATAGCAAAGAGAACTTCATAGCATGACCCCTGGTGAACCTACAATTTTGGATTCAATGGCACATCAAGATAGCTCAGCTATCTATTTCCAAGGCAACCGAATTGCAAATAGCTTGGTGCTTAATGCAAGAGGTTATGGGATGATTTTTGTACATTTTTCAATTAGAAGGAGTTCTTGGAACACAGCACAGCTATCCCTGGACCCACTGTGGCCTGCCCCATATGAAGCTCCTAACTTCCCCAAAGATGCCCCATCCCTGGAATGTAAGCACTTTCCAACTGGATTTGTTCACAAAGAACAGAAGGAACACACCTATCCATGAATATCTGTGACACCATATCATGCTGGTTCTACTGGGTTAACCCCAGTGTCGTAGTTGGGTTATCTGTTCTCCTTTGGGGGTTGGAATGAACATATCTTCTCATGAGTGACCCTTGGCAGTGTCTATTGATTTAAATTAGGGCCAGTTGTGACAGGGCAAGGACCTGAAGCCCTGGACTATATAGCCTGGTCAAAATGTTCTTAACAAACATTTGAAGTGGAAAGGAGGGAAGGAAAGAATAAAATGACAGTGAAGGACCCAAAAGTAGATAGATCACTACTTCTCCCAAGCTTCGAACAATGACCAGAACATTAAAAATAAAAAGGTTATTGAAAGCAAATGAGACTAAACTGGGTGATGGCAGGCTTGGGTAAGATTTTTGAGAAATGCTGCTGAGCTAGCAGCACATTGGGGTGCCATGGTGGGCAGAGACAGGCAAGGTAAAGGGAGTGGAGAAGGTCAAAGAGGTCATTATCCTGCATTCTCCCTTGAAGGCAAAATGATATAAGATGAGCTCGGAGAGCTTTTGATTAGGTGAAATTCATTGATTTACTATATCACTTGTCAAAATTGAAAAATGTTTAAATGTGCCATTTAGCATATATGTTGAAAAGTACCTAGTAAAGTTCAAAAAAAATGTAGCTACCTACTTAATTGAAATTTTTGATAGTTTTCTTAAATATGACATTCATTTCTAAATTTACAAACCTGTAGATTAGCTCTCTTCTCTGCCATTTTTATGGTAGCCTTGGGAGCAGAAAAAAATCCGTTAGAACAGCACAAACTTGACCCTGGGTAGTATTTTGTAAAGTCAACAACAACAAAAGCCAGCATGCATTTAACTCTGGTTAACACTTAAAGAAAAGGCAGTTATATTCTTGTATTCTTTATATACTTCCTTGGATTTGAAATACTCAGGACACATTCAGGTCACGAATTGCTTTTTAATTCAGTTGCACACACCACATGTGAAGAATAAATAGTAACTTTGAAATGTTTTCAGAATTTAATTTTTCTTTTCTGAGCACAGCAGGATGCTCCCATTTTAACTCCTTTTAGCAACAGCCACTCTACTTCTGCATTTGGAAGAAGTAAAAAAAATGTTCAGCCGCGCATGGTAAAGTTGGTTAGGAGTCATTTTATTTTAAGTAACATTATCTAATAAATTATATCAAAAAAGGTTTCTTCAATGTCAGAAAAGGTAAAAATGGACATGTATATATGTTATAATCAAGGGATAGTGAATATTTCCAAAATATACTCAATTATTAAAATAAATTTCATTATTAAACTTTCAATTATTAAAATAGTACAATGTCCAATAGCTTAAAAAAATAAAATCAAACTCATCTCTCTGGTTCTTAATCTTAAAAAATGTACTGTTCCTTTGGGACCTTTCTTGAATAGGTCTTTCTAAAGTAAGTTGAATTTTTATCCACGCCTTTATTTTTCTGGAGTGCCCAAAGGAGTGTCCAACATAGAACTTCTGTGTTGGCCAATATGATCCCAGCTTAACCTGGGAAGGTAGGGAGAGATGCTTATGGTCTTGGACTTGAGGTTAACAAACATCTTGGTTTTCTTTGCTATTTATGATCTGGTGACCTTAGGCTAAACACTTAAGTGTTCCAATTCTTTGTGGCATTGCTGTAAAGTGCGGTAATAACTCTATGAATTTCTATTTTGGATGACTCCATGGTGACTGTGTATTCAGTGACAATGAAAGGGTTAGGGTAACTCATTGGCTATATTCAATTTGTTTCTTAGAGATACCAAAACAAAGTATTTCTAACTGAGCAGCTTCCATAGTGGAAGTAAATTGACTCACAGTCTAGAGCAGGGGTCCTCAAACTTTTTAAACAGGGGGCCAGTTCACTGTCCTTCAGACTGTTGAAGGGCCAGATTATAGTAAAAACAAAAATTATGAACAAATTTCTATGCACACTGCATATAAATTATATAGAAGTGAAGAAAAAAATAAAATAAATACAATATGTGGCCCGTGGGCCGTAGTTTGAAGACCCCTGGTCTAGAGGATTAAATCTGAAGTCACAATGTTGGCCAAGTCAAAATACCCTTGTGGGTGCCAAGGAGGATCTGTCCCTGGCATCCAGTTTAGCATTGTGGTGCAGACTCAAGACTCCCTGTCTGTATATCTGTACTCAAGTCTTTATAAAGAAATACTTTTTCTATATAAACAAGCCTAAACTGACTCTAAAGACATTCAGAAACTGTCTGCTTGGTCTCCACTATGCAGATCATTTTCATTTCAAATATTGGGGTGCTTAGAGGAATTGAATCATTTGTCAAATAAGAGCTCTGTTGATCACTTGTCAAATGAGAGCTCTGTTGGGAGAAAACTGAATGGTCTAATTGGATAAAAGAACACAAACATTCCAGAGACAGCAGGAAAGGTAGGTTGGTGCCTAGGAGAGGGAACTGGACATTCTTCCTTCATTTGTGTCTTTATTTATTTTGCTAAAGGTGATGGCAAATGATGGGATTGTAGAGCAAGAATCTGATTTGTGACTAGTGGCAATTGAGGATTAATCTTCAGATAATAGGGTTATGCACTGGAAGTGACAGGCATGAACACATGGAACTCAGAAGCTGATTAACTTCAGCCACAGGAAAAGAGTGCTACCTAGGCTACATGAGATCAGAAGATTCATGAAGAAGTGAGGATGGGGACTGGAGCAAATAGTGAGTGGATGATTAGAGAACCAGAGGAAAATGCAGTTATGAAACAAAATACCAAGAGACATGGGAAGAGCCAATGGATTGTGGGAGAAGTCACTGTCTGGTTTAAGTGACTTGCCCCATTGGAAGTGAACATTTGTTCTAACCCAAAATCTAGCAGGAAAACCAGCCCTTTTTTCATTTGGTAACTACCTGACTATCATGGCTTCTCTGCTGCACACATCCAATTTCTCTTCCTGCACTTAATTTCATCTTTGAAGGCTCTAACAGGTGAAATATTCATTCTGCTGCTTAATTAAACTCCAAACACTGAGCTGCCTCTTATTATGGGGCCATCATGTTGGGTTTTCCAACAGGAAATGAAAGAAACAATTATAGTGACTTCCTGTGCAAATCATAAGCATCTTTGAAAATGAAAAAGCTTTGATTCCTCACTTCTCCTAGGAAAGAAGGATCTAAGCACCAGAGTCAGAACAAAGTGCCAGACCCATCTCTGATATCATGTGGATGGACACATCATGGGGCAAACAGATGTTCTCAGTTTCTACCTTTCAAAGGATCTCTTTGAAGTATCCCATAAGCCCCCTCTTAAAGTTAATTCCAGTACCTCTGGAGCATGCATTCAGCCAGGATCATAAAATTGAGGGTGTTGATTCACATGGTCATTCAGAGCTGGATAATCTTCAGTTCCCCTTCTAAAGCATAGTGGTTATTGAAAGGAACAAGAATGTGGCAAATGTCAAAATATTGAAAGACCAATAGTCATTGATTTTGTGGGAACTGAAGGTGAATCCAGTTGACATGAGCCTTGACTACCCAAGCAGCCATGAGAGAAGCAAAATTCCAGCCTTCTGTGTTCAGTGTTGCTCATCTCATTAAGAAAGCACCCCTTTAACTATAACATAAGCTAAAAATTATGAACAAAATTAAAAGCTGGTGCTGTTTTCATAGAGCTGCAGATCTAATTTAAGAGGCAGGATGCACACTGAAATTACTTAAAGAGACAGAGATAGGGAGAGGAAAAGGGCAGCAAGAGAAAGGCAACCGTGTGACCATGTCTTTCTCTGGCTACATGAGAAGGGAAATTATGGCATTGGGTTAATGTTTAAGTTTTTCCTTTTCTTCTGAAAAATGTGCCTTTGTTCATATTCCTATGAGTTGCCATGTCTTGGTGATTGTCCAGAGGTGATTGTCCTCATGGTCTTACCTACTGATGTGTATCCTCATTCCCTATTTCAGCACCTTCCCAGAAGAAGCCATAGAGTATTACTCAACTCTGGAAATTTCAAAGGACTTGGGTCCCCACTGGTGATCTGGATATATTTTAGTGGTGAGAAGTGATAACTGGAGGCAGAGGTAGTCTCAGAAGAGATAATTGGCAAAATGGAAGAGAAGTATGGACACAGACTGCCTGTGATTGCCCTGTACAGGGCATAGAATCTCTGGGAACTTTCTGGGACCTGTCATTTGCCCACTTGGTTGTTGTGCTTTCCCTTTGGGTTGCTATCTCTTGCACCCACAGAATTCTGTTGATGTAGAGTCTAGTTTATAAATCTGTTTCCAAGATAAATGTGTCTAGGATCCTGATGCCAGTCATGATGTGGAAGAGGAGTGGCTCTATTTACCACTACTTTTCTTGGCACCCAGTTCCAGGCAAGAGGCCTTCTGTGGCTAGCTGAGGTCTTGGCACACACTCCTTTGTGCTATGAAGTAGTTTCTCTTTTTACTAGGTACTGGTGCTCAAGAACTGAGTGACAGTTGAAAAGTAAAATTTTGCCTGCCACAAAAATCTTGAGGCTGTAATACCCACCCACCCCACCCCCCTATTAGCCTGGGTACCAGGATAGGGATGTTTAAGACTCAGAGACTATTGAGTCTTGTAGGGCTATTCATAGCCATGAAGAAGTGACAGAACAATGGCACAGTGAGCCTACACTGGGCTACAGATAGAGGCAGGGAGCATAGCCAGGGAGGAGAATGAGATATTCATGGGAAGGAACCAGGATTTTAGAACAGCCATCTGGCTAGAGCTGGACCAGAAGACTGCATAATCCAAGGCAGAGTTACTTTCAGAAAGCAGCAAGCAGAAGGAGGTTTGAAGCAGAGCTGAAGGCTGTAGAGAGAGTACGGTAGACAAGTCTTTTTATGCACCCAACCCCAGCTCAATCCCTGGCACTCATATGTTCTCCCAAGTCCTGCCATTAGTGATCCCTGAGCAAATATCAAAGAATAAACCCTCAGCCAGAGCAAAAATGGCAGAATTCATTATTAAAGGAGCAGGTAGGAAAACCTGAGTATATGAAATAAAATAAGTCTCTATCTTTGCAATTTTTATGACTTAATATTCTAATGCTGACTATAAATGTATAATACTAAATGAGGGATATATATCTTAGGAAACACTTTCTGGAAAATGTAATATGGCATGTCTTTTATTAAAATTTTGTCTTCTGTTAGCTAAGAGTGAGTGGGATATAAAATCTGCATCCTGACATTTTATTATGAATTTGATATTGGATCATAAAATACCTTGAAAGGCAGAGAGACCTCAGTTGCCTCCTCTTCTTCCTGATTTTACCCAACACAGAAAGTCAAGATAAGAGACGGTCTATTCAGGGTCCCGAAAGATGAGTGTGTGGGCAGTGATTTGAAACTGTAGATTACAGTATTAACAAAAATTTAAAAATTAATACAATGAACATGTGAAGAGTGAAAGACAGTGAGCAACAGAAAGGGGGAAAGAACAAGAAAATGAGAGAGACAATGAAGACAATGAAATAGAAAATTGTCAGGGCACATGAAATGTCAGGAAATAAAACCATATGTCATTCATTGCTCATTTTTATAGCCAGTGACTATAGTCAATATTGATATGCATGCATGTCTATGGATTCTGGCTACATAAAAATGATTTCTTATGATTTCTTAGAATACAGATAAAAAGGAAAATATGTAAATGGGCATCTGGCTGGTGTGATGGAACGTGCTAGCAGAGGTGATATCACCTGACACTTGGTACTTTGGTGACTGTTGGCTGCCTTGGTACCAGGCAGAATCGTGGCTATGGCAGATACTCTTGGCCTCCTCTGAGCATGATCAGTGAGCAGATCTTCTGCCCATGCCATTCCTCCCCATTCTGCTTCCTTTTCTGCCTCTGCCTTATTCTTCCTTCTCCTCCCTCCACATCATTGGTTCTCTGTAGGTGCTTTAGAACTGTTTGGGGGCTTTTTCTCTCTGTTTGTCTTTCTCTCTTTTTCTATCTTTCTGTCTCTGACTCTGTCTCTCTGTATCTCTCCTTTATCTCATTACCATCAATGTCCCCAATTTCCCTCCCACCCTCCCTCATGTCTGCCTTTGGGGAAGAAAGTTGTATTCTCTCTCACAGACTTTTTGTCTTCCCTGTTTTAGATCCTGTGGTTTGCATTATTGTTACTGAGGGATATCGTGATGCCTGTCAATTGATCTTCTTTCAGCACCCAATTCTTGTCTAAATTTGATCATTTTACATTATCCCCAGGGGCTATTTTTTACCAGCTTTGCTGCTTGGAGGTTCCCCACAGGGAAAATATGGACTCCCCTGAACCCTGGATTCTGCTTCTGTGTAGCCACATGCATTGATTTAGCTTTGGAGAAGATAAAAATCCAGAAAGTTTTAAGGCCATGACAGGTACTTGGAGTAGGTAGAAAAGTCCCTGAAGAGGTAATAATGAGAGACAGGTACAAGGCACCAGAAACTTCTAATCTTCTGCCAGGTTCCCACCATACCCCTGTTGGTGAGGTGAGATGAAATTGTTTTCTGGCTGGCTGGAGAAGAACCAAGGACTAGAGTGGAAGCCCAACTCCTAAGCCCTCACAAGCGCATCCTCTAAGTCCTCTGCTGTCCGTTTCCAGAACATTCTTTGGTTCGACTAATTCTTGGAGAGTCTCCCGTGTGTCTACATTTCACAGTACCAAAAAAAACTGTACTTACAAGTGAAAATTATTAGTTAGGTACCAGGGAGAAATCAATCTCACGGTTGCCTCTGAATGATTGATGTTTCTTTGAAGAAAGCAGGACTTACAAAGTCCATTTACAATTTGGCTTCTTCAAACAGAACACCTCAGAATTCCAGGAGGAAAGATTTTCAGGAAAGGATGTTTGTAGTTGACAAATCCTTTCTTTGATAAATTGGTGCTCCCATATTATGTAGTAGAAGTCTACTGGGTCGTTCCTGAGCCAATAGATTAGCTTGGCAACCGACGAGAGGTGGATTCAAAGTTGTGTGTTCACAACAGAGACCATTTAATGCCATCCCATCTGCCTCTGCTTTTGATGAAGTTTTCTTGTTTCTCTCCCCTACATGGCACCAACCATGTTTGTTATTCAGGCTGGTTCCCAAACTCGCTTGGTTCAATATACTCATTACACACGGTTGGGAGCTGGCAATGTGGTGGTTCTCATTAGCCATTGTGTCTCCTGCAATCATTGCAGGCTGATATATGACTACGATGATGCTGCAGACACATGCACAGGTCACTGTTGTCAGCCCCCTGAATCCATGAGCAGCCACAATGGCTTTGCTGAAGAGATGCCAAGCCCTTATCCCAATCTGTCCACTTCCCAAAACCATGAGGAAAGATAGCCTGAAAGTAGACATGGCTTTCCTCACCTGGCAGGTTTCCAGTCCACACATGTGGGGAGCCACTTACCATGAAATCTTCCTATCTGAATGTCATAATCAGTTCTAATTTCTCTTTCTGACCTTATTTTTAATTTTAAGAGAAATTGTAATTGAGTCACCATGTTATATGCAATTACAAAATTGCTCATGATTTTCAGTTCTATAATGTCCAAGACAGTTTACCAGTACACTTTTCTACCAGTACACCCCAATGAACCCAGTTTCTCTCTTGCCCCCACTGCCTGCATCCAAGTCAGACTATCTATCTATCTATCTGTCTGTCTGTCTGTCTGTCTACCTATTTATCTATCTCTTCCTTTCCCTTCATCCTTGTAGACACTGAATTTTGCACTATTGTTAATGAAGGGGTATTATGTCTTTCACTTTCCCTCTGTCAGCACTCAGTTTTTGTTCAGAGTGATCATTCCCAATTCTTATTATCATGGTGGTCACTTCTCTGGTATAACTTCATACCCCCTCTTTGTGGCAAGCTCCCAAAGATAATAGAGATGAGGGCCAGGAGGACTGGTCCCAGGGTGGAAGCCAGCTCATTTTTAAATAT
The DNA here is from genome assembly GCF_024139225.1 of Suncus etruscus. Lineage (NCBI taxonomy): Eukaryota > Metazoa > Chordata > Mammalia > Eulipotyphla > Soricidae > Suncus > Suncus etruscus. The sequence continues at coordinate 88,785,210 of NC_064849.1, forward strand.
CATTTAGAATTGGTCTTCAGCTGCAGACAATGACTGTGCTTCTCAGTGTATCTGTTCTTCTCTCTTAGGAGTCAATAGACAGACTGTTCCCCTTTTGGAAATGCTTTCCTATTTCCTATCTGACTCCATTTGTCAACTTCTCTGATGTTCAGGATTGGAACCCAGATACCCCCTCTTCCAGGGAGCCCTCATGTGAGTTGTTGAATACATTTTCTCACTCACTGGTTTCGTCTCTACCCAAACACATCTGTATCTTCTTTTAAAAGATCCTCAGAAAAGAGCACAATGCCAGTCAGTTAATGGAACTAAATCTGGTGCACTTACCTGTGGGATGGGAGGAGTTTCTGCCTTCTGTAGTACTGGAAGTTTCCAACTGTACACACACCTCAAGAGTCATTATCTCTCAGAAGGAAGCTAATGCCATTTTATTTTTCATTATGTAAAGATTCATAATCAACCTAAATGCTGAGAGCTGAGTTCACATTTCTCAATCCACTGTTCCATTTTCCTGGAGAGAAACTGGCTTTTATCCTCTGCCCCTTTCTGCTTGCCAGGTGAATTGATACTATATTGAGCAACAATTATCTTACCTCTGGGTGCTTCTTCATTACTGAACTTTTTAGATAAATTTGCCTTAATACTTATGAATGCTAGAATAAGATGTAGCTAGAGATCAGAACACACCAAACCCACTGGATGGGTTTATGATAAAGTTAATAAGTGTCTGATAGCTGAAAGCCTAGATCATAATTAACACAGGAAAACACAAAGAGTGATTTGCATCACAAGGATTTTAATTATAATTTTACTAGCATCAGTGATAGGGTGGTATCATAATTAGTCATTGTTTTGCTCAAGTCATCTTGAAAGAAATTACTTGAACGTATGCTTGAAAATGTTTTATGGCCCTTTTCTATACAGAATGAATGTAGATGTTGATGTCATCCAATATATTAGTCTCATTTAGCATTAGTGGGTTTTTTTGGAATCCTGATCTAAGAAATGTACTCTAACTGGTCCCCTGGGTACATCACTTGAACATACTGGTGTAATAATATTTAATGCAAAAAAAGAGAGAAATTATAGCTTATAGTAGTCTAGAGTAACCTAATCACTTTGAAGGTGCTGAATTATTTGTGTCAGACTTACTGAGCTCTGGCATGGTCCAGAAATTCATTTGGCATATTTTTCTCTAATTTATAATGAAAAAATGCATTGAAAGTTATATTCTACCTTAGAATATTAATGATCTCCTTTGACAAAAATGGAAATGAATGGCAGCCCAGAAAATGAGCGGTTAGCATTTTGGGCATTGTCTGACTGATAGAGAAGTTTGTGGGGTTTTTTGTTTTTTGTTTTTGTTTTTTGTTTTTTTGGCTTAAACAGTCTGATGTGGTGTCAAACTGGTCCAACCATTCCCTTTAACATGGAATAGAAATAAGTCTGCTTCTGATGCGAGAAATGAAACTGATTTAGTCCCCCTAAAGTAAAGGCAGCTCTCAGTGTCTGTCTTTTTTTCCAGTGCTTCCTTCGTGTGAAAGTGAGTGTTCAAATCACTCATTTACATGCCTAAGACGGTCTGTGTCCTGCTATTTGTGTAGACTGAGAACTGAGCAGGGTGTCACCTGGCAGAGCTCTGGGGAAGCCATTCACATATGTCTGTGCCCAAACACTGCTTTGTAGAGGTTCAATATTTCTATCATCTGATTTGTCATTGCCAGGCTTGCCAAGAAACTAGACCCAATAGGGGGTAGAGCTAAGAAGAGATTCCAAGGATTGACTCATGCTCAGAAGATGCATGTGCCTTTGTTTCTCTTATAAAGAGCTCACAAAATGAAAAGCTGAGGACAGCAGGCTGAAGACTCAGAGAGGAGTGGCTGTTTGGGTCCAGAGGCAGATGCTGATGCTGTTAGAATTAATTCCCTATTCTTCTTGGAAGGTCCAGTTTCCTTCCAGTTGACTAGATGAAGTCCACCTTTTCTCTGCTTTATTGCTTTATTGTGACACTGGAGGTTTTATGCATAAACCCTGCCATTAATAGGGTTCATAAATCACAGTACCTACAAAATTTATTTTTAATTTTTTAAATGTAATTATATGGATTTAATTACCAATATAATTTGAAATGTACCTTCACAGAAATATGGAGAAGGATATCAAACAAAAAACCTGGGTTTAGCCAACTTGACATAGAAAAATATCAAATCGGCATCATATTTAAGGTTAGATGTGGATATAGATAGAAATATAATATGAGTTACTTATGATCCACCTAAAATTTTCTTTATAAGAGCCGGAGTGATAGCATAGCTGTAGGGCATTTGCCTTGCACTTGGCTAACCCCAGACAGACTGCTTCGATTTCCAGCCACCCAAATGGTACCCTGAGCTGCCCGCAGTGACTTCTGAGCTCAGAGACAAGAGTAATCCCTGAGTGCTGCAGGATTTAACCACCCTCCCCCCCAAAATAAAGACACAAAAATTTAAAAAAATTCTTTTTTTTTCAAAATTTACAAAGAGGGGTCAGAGCAGTGATGCAAGTCTTTAGGGCATAACTAGGACGAATCACCGTTCTATTCCCCTGGCGTCCCATATGGTCCCCCCAAGCCAGGAGCTATTTTTGAGTGCATAGCCAGGAGTAACCCCTGAATGTCACCGGATATGGCCCAAAAAGCAAGGAAAGAACTGGAAAGGTAGTATAGAGGGCAAGGTACTGGCCTTCCATGCAGTCAACCTGGGTTCAACCCCAAAATCCAGAATGATGCACTGAGTTCTGTCAGGAGTAATTCCCAGTGCAAAGCCAGGAGTAATCACTAAGCATTGCTGGGTTTTTGTTTTGTTTTTGTGGGGTGGCCACAACCAGTGACACTTAGGGGTTACTCCTGGCTCTGTGCTCAGAAATCGCTCCTGGCTTGGGGGACTATATGGGACCATATGTGGTCCCTGCTGGGTTTGATTAAAAACAAAACAGGCATCTTTTCCATGGATGGGTCACTCTAGAATCATAAAGGTACTGTTTTTATTTATCTTTGTGAACAGATTCACTGCCCCTACCACTGAAGGTTAAGTCCCATGTACCAGCACAATGTCCTACCCACTGCCCCTCCATTCTTTGTTTTTCCTTCAGTAACCACCACAATTTTCACTGAGTCTAGGACTTAGCTTTGTGTATAGGGGGCTCCTGATTCTGCTTTATAGTTACTATGGGGAATAGAATTAAAATCCTTATGATAACTTTTACTTCCTTAGCATACTATTTCAAGTCCCATCCGTTTTGTCTGCAATGACGCAATTTTATGTTCTTGATTGGCACAGTTGTTGTCCACTAAAGAGACAGACCACTGATTCTTTATCTGCCCAAGGCATTGGAGATTGATGTAGTGACTTGCTTTATGATCCTGCTTTATTGAGATGTAGCTACATGCAAGTCTATCTGCCTATTTCATGGGTCCTTCCTATCACTGTCCAGGCCACAGTGAGCAAACACATGCAGATGTCCTCTAAGGTCTCCTCCTAGTGGGCAGTAGAAGGACAGATTGTGCTCACCCATATGTTTGTAGACGAATATGTGATGAGATCTGACAATATAGACAAAGACAATACCTCTGGTCATGATCTCAGCTTTCTCAAAATTATACATGTATGTACACTTAAGTTGTACACTTAAGTGGTTTGGATGCAGTGAAAATAAGTTATTATTAGCACATGTTTGTGTTAATATTGATGTTATTTGGATACCCTTAGTATTATTTAGAATCAGTATATTTTCCCCATCTGTGGCATATCTTTCTTTGTACGTTTGTTTCTTTGTTTCTTTTGGCTTCTTTGTACTTTAAAATTTTACTATTACATTTTTTTCTTGAGTTTGCTAAATTCTCTATTTTCTGAATCAAATACTTAAAAGTTAAACCTTCCTAATTGTTTCATTACTTTTTTGTTTTATTTGTTTATTTGTTTCACTTTGAGGGTCATACTCAGTGGTGCTTTGGGACTTACTCCTAACTCTGCAGTCAGGTATTACTCTGGCAGACTTGGGGAACCATATGAGAAGCTGGGGTTTGAAATTGGGTTAACTGTGTGCAAGGCAAGCTCCCTATACACTGTACTATTTTCCCACTTCCTCTTATATATTTTAAATATATTATAGTATAATTCAGGGACCCAATTTCCTATATTTCTATATGTTTCTCAGCCAGGCCTTCATCAGACTGGCCTGGTCTTCCCTGTTGCCTGCCCTGAGAGCTGCAGTATCATCTCTGCCAAAATGATGTGGTGTCATGTCCTCACCTGTATCCTCATCAATGTCTCCATCGACACCATTATGATGTGTGACCTTTAGGACATTTTAAAGTCACATGTTTGTAGACCTATGTGAGCTAACCCCTGCCCTCAGCTCCTGTATTATAACTCTCAGAGACCTTTTCAGTATGGTGGGTAGGGGAACAGGCTTCTCTGAACTGAATAGAACTTAGGATGAGAGAAGAGATGCCATAAAGGGACAAAGGAAAGAAACTTTATTTCTGAATTCTCTGCCTCAAATCATCATTCTTTGTTAAGTTCTGTAACCTACCACGATGCTGTAGGCATTGCCACTTCTTGGCTATCTGGAGGAAATTGACAGTAATTACCCTCCCTTTGCAGACCTGAACTTAGAGGGAAGTAAATGAAGACACACCACACCAGCATCCCCATCCCTTTGCACACTCCTCTAGTCCAGCATCAGCCTTATAACATCAGATGACCAGGACAAAATGCCAGCACCAGTCCTTGGACAGCAGTTCATAACCCACCCATGAGCTGAAACACATTGCTCTAGTCTTTTCTGGTCCTTCTCCCAGATTCAACAATGAAATCTGCTCTCTATGCTTCATGATAGCAGTAAACTTCCTCCAATGCTTTCATCCTACCTCTGTCTGATTGGCAAGGTTGAGTTTTTCATTACAACTCTGAAGGCATTTCCTACACAACACACACACACACACACACATCACACACCACACACACACACACACACACAAACATTGCAGCACTTTTACAGTGGATGCACTTTGACTGTCAGATTCTGCTTATGCAAGTGTCCTTATGCAAGTGTAACCATTTCAGAAAACTCAAACCCAAAGGGATGTGCATTTAATACAGATGAGATGGAAATGGAGCACTTCCCTAATGATTCTGATTCAGCCCTTAGTATCTTTACAATGTATCCTCAAAATTTATTTATGTCTTCTACTTCCAGAGTTTTCTGGTACTTCCTAAACTCAGGTGTCATGAATAACAGTCACCCCAAACTATAATAGTGACACTCTTATCAACACTCTGCAAAGGGAGAAAGCATGATAAAGAAGTATTATTAGCAACATAGATTGTGCTGCGTAGAAGAATCACAGACTAAAGCAGCCACTGCATCATCGATGGCTTCTAGTTATAACACTGCAAAAAATTGTCAATTCATAACTTTTGAATCAACCCATGCATATGTCAAGACTCACTTAATAGTTTAATGGTTGCTTGGATTCTAACTTTATGATTTTTCTTTTATTTATACACATTTCAATGGAGTCACTGTGAAATACACAGTTACAAAGTTGTTCATAATTATGTTTCAGTCATACAATGCCTAATACCTATTTTTTTACTGAAAGGGGATATTGGTGGGAAATGCCCAAAAGCTTTTTGACTTTCTTTTGCCATTGATTAATAAAGGATACAATATACAGAATTACTAAAAATTCTTTTTTCAAAGTAATGTAGAATAATTGAAAAAACTTGAGATGTAAGATCTATAACCATAAGGCTGCTTCCCAAAAAGAAGACCATGCTTCCAACCTTGTTGGTGGACAGAAGAATGGGCATGAATAGATATTTAAAGAGCTCAGGGTGGGGGATAATGAGAGTCAGACTGTGAATGTTGTTTCCAAACTTTCACATGAGGGACTGGTGGAAAGAATCAAGCATGCAGGGGCTGGTACAGTAGTACAGTGGGGTAGGTGTTTGCCTTGCATGTGGCCAACCTGTGTTTGATTCTCACCACCCCATATGGTGTCTCATGTCATAGCAGGAGTGAATTTTCATTCAGAGAAAGGAGTAAGCTCTAGGCACTGCTGGGTGTGCCCTGAGAACCAACATTAAATAAGACACCAAGCATGCTGGTTCAATCAAAGAACCCAGATTTGAATTACTGATGTCCAACTATGTTTTCTTATCAATAGACAATGGAAACTCATGGTGTTGCTCGATGCACTTTAGTCTTGTCAATGTATCTTATCTTCTCTTCCTTAGCACTTTTTAAATATTGTTTCTTTTCTGCAACTGGCTTTGTTTTTTTTTTTTTAGCCTTTTTAGAATGACTACTTTTTTTTTTAATATAATTTTTATTTTGATCATAGTGTCTTACATATTGTTGACAATAACATTTTAGCTACATATTTACATAAAATCAGGGGGGGATTCCCATCCCCAAATTGTCCTCCCTACCCCTCCGTTGTTGTCCTACCTCCCATTTCCTCTTCCCTCACCCCCAGGGCGGCTAGAATATGTGGTCCCCTCTGTATCCAACCCACTACTTAGTAGTCTTGCACCTGTTTGGTCTTGATGCCTCCCTTATCTCCCCCTCTAACTGTAGGCAGGACTAGCTAGTTCAAGTTGCGTGGTTTTGCCTGAGAAGGAGAAGATAAATAAACTGGGGTAAGAGTCTAATACTCCCAAAATGGGTGGAATCCTTCTAGAGGCTCTCATCATCGATTTGGGAGATGAAGGAGAGAAAGAAGGTGAAACACTCCACCAGTACCAAAAAAAAAAAAAAAAGTGTCAATTATCCAGTGAGGACTCCAGCTATATCGATAAGCACCACAAAAAAAACAGCCGAAAAACAAAGGCAAAACAGACAGACAAACAAACAAACAAAAAACAGAACAAAAACAAACAAACAAACCAAAAACACGCCATGGTATTGAAATAAAGAAACATGGCATAGCACATAACGAGGGAAAAGAAAAGAATAGAAAAAATAAGTATAATTGGGGACGGACGATTTCAATAATCACACCCAAACAGAGAAATCGACCAAAATAGATAGGTAAATAAAAATAATAATAACAATAATAAATGAAGGTAAAAGATATATATGTATATATATATATATATATATATACACACACACAAATATATATACATATATATAAAAATACCCAAGTTTTTGTGCTTTTTGTATTTTTGTTTTTTCCCCTCCTGCCCTGGCACAGTAAATATTGGGGGTCATTCGAAAAGGAATTCACATGGCCTAAGAAATATGGGGTTTCTCCGTCCTTGAGTATACTGTCCATGGGATCAGCTCCAGACTTTGCTCAGGATCATTTATTCTCCTGGTGGTGTTTTTTGGTGTGTGGAAGACTTCTGTTCTGTCCAGGGTGATACACTCAGAGCTCTGTGTTTAGAGGTCTCAGGTATCTGCACAGATCCTGAGGTAGGACTTATGGTGAGGTCAGTCTTTGTGGTTCCTAGAGGTTCTGTTACCTCAGTTTCGTTTTAGTCCATCTTCTGTGGTTGGTGACCTTGGTCTTTGCACTGAACCTAGGATGGCACCTAGGTTAGCGTCTTTCTTTGTGCTTCCAGAAGGCCATTCTGTTGCAGTTGTCTCTGTCAGACCTTTGGGACTGGGGATCATGCTTATTGTGCAAGTCATAGTTCAAACCCTAAACTAGGGCTTTTTTATTGGTCCCAAGATGTATACTGTCTGGTCGTGGTTCTAGTAGCCAGTCATCTGTAAGTCACAATCTTGGCTTTTGGACCTACCAAAGGGTGCCGAGTCTTCTGGTTTTGTCTTGTCGTTAGCTGGTAAGGTAGGCTAATCTGCTCTAAGGGTCAAGTTGTTCACATTTTCCTCTTTGTCAGGATATCATGTTAGAGGTGGTCCTTGTTGTTGACCCCCGCAGTATTAAGGCTGTTCCGGATGGAGTTTGTTTCCTGTAGCTGTTGTGAAGAGCTGTGCCGATTCTATGTCTGGGATCCAGGGTTCAAGGCTGGATGAATGGCATCTCTCATCTGAGGTCTAAGTGATTCCACATGACATATTTTCAAGTTAGGAGATACCCCTGTATTGTAAACAACTATGAGTTCCCATCTCTAGTAGATAAGAGCTCTTTTTTTTTTTTTTCATTTTTTTTTTTTTGGTAGGAAGGGGGTCATACCTAGCAGTGCTCAGGGGTTACTTCTGGCTCTGTCCTCAGGAATCATTCCTGCAGGCTTGTGGACCATAAGGCATGCTGGGATCTAATGTGGGTTGCCGTGTGCAAGGCAAATGCAATCTCTGCTATGCTATTGCTCAAACCTTAACCTTCTTTTTTTTTTTTCTTTTTTTTTTTAACACCACCCATCACCAGTGCAATATTCCCATCACCAATGTCTCAAGTCTCCTCCTCCCCACCCGACCCTCGCCTGTACTCTAAACAGGTTCTCAATTTCCCTCATACATTCTCATTATTAGGACAGTTTCAAAAATGTAGTTTATTTATCCAACTAAACTCATCACTCTTTGTGATGAGCTTCCTGAGGTGAGCTGGAACTTCCAGCTCTTTTCTCTTTTGTGTCTGAAAGTTTATTAATTGCAAGAATGTCCTTTCATTTTTCTTAAAACCCATAAATGTGCGTTTTTCTCTCTCTCTATGACTTATTTCACTCAGCATAATAGAGCCTTTTTTTTTATATGTAATGTTTCCCATTATTTAGTGTGTCTTTGCAGGGGGAGGTGGAGCCACATTGTATTGGTCGGTGTGGTTGGGGGTGGACAGAGGGGATAACAGACCACAGGTCCACATACCCAAAAATGAAAAAAAAAAATATAATAATAATAATAATAATATAATAAAATAAATAAAAACGTATGTGCTCACAAAAGTATATATAGGACCAACATTTAAAAAATAAATAAATAAATAAATTTAAGAGAGAAAAAAAAAAAAAGACGAAAATGAGTTAGCGAAGTTTTTTAAAAGGACCAAAGTGGTGCAAAAAGACTACCTTACATTTGGGGGAGAGCAGATAACGAAGTGGTGTTATTACAGGTCTTATGCCTATGTTGGAAGTACAGTTTTTCCCTTTGTCTTTTGGTTTTTTCTTGTGATGTGTGGGTTCCCAGGCATCTTCCTATCACACCCCCTGACCTTTTCAGGTTGGTAAAAATTTGCGGCAGGGAGGTCTTGGGAAGAGTTCCTTGCATTGGGGATACTTTTGGACCTAGGTCCGGTTTCAAGAAACAGTCCATGTTAGGGGGAGTTGGTAGGAGGGGCCTCGCAGCATGAGTCCGCAGGGGAGTTGGCTGTCTTTTCTTGCCCGGGGACGAGGTGTGGTTTGACTGGGTGTCCCTTCTCTTGGGTGCTGGGTACTGGTTCGTTGGGGTAGGGAGGTCGATCTTGTGGCCTAATAGAATTAAGGACTGAGGGTGAAGTGTTTTAATATAGAGGGAGGTCTGGATGGGATTGAGGGTGGAGGGATAGTTCCAGAGGGGAGAAAGGGTAAGGTGTATGGAAGGGGGTAGGAGGGAGAAAAGAGAAAAATACATTAGAAAGAAAGGGGAGAAGAGAAAGGATAGAAAGTAATGAAAAGAATAGAAAAGAAAGAAATAACCAGAAAGTGGTGAGAAGAGAGGAGAAAATAGCAAGGGAATTGCTGGTTTGCTTGAATGTGTTCAGTGAATAGAGCATGTAGTTTGGGTCTGTACGTCGCGGTTACTGCGCTTCGGTGGTCTGACTGGTCACGTGCTTGAAACCCTAAAAGAAGGTAAACCTAGGGTTAAAGTGTATGTTAAAGAGTTTTCTCAGGGCCAACTCGTAGTGCAAACTGGGTATGGTATCTCGTGTGGTATCCCGAGTTTGCCATCTTAGCTTGGTCCGCCCTTTGTATCCGAGAACGCCTGTGGACAGAAAAAGCTGAGAGGTTATTTTAAAATTAGTAAGATAGAGGCATTAATACGGTAGTTTTATGGGATGTTTTCCATTGGAGCCAGTGGTTTGTCCTTGGTATTCTTTACCTGTGTTCCTGTAGACAATCTCGTACATGATTATATGGGCCATTATTGTAGAAGGTTAATACGTACCTGTTCTCTCTATGCTGCTGTTCTGGTGTTTGCTGTTTTCTTTGTGGTATAATGTGTAGTCGCGAGTTTGTGTTGTTCCTTTTTCATGTGTTTTGGGCACTGTTCCGAGGTATATGTTGACTATCACAGTGGTTGGAGTTTCTAACATCTGTTAGACCCTGTTATTTGATTGTTAAGTATTAGTTTGTGATTGATGATGTATGTTCTATGTGCTTCAGAATAGTGCTACCATTCGTGTGTTTATCTTTTGTCTTCTGACTTACTTCGTTTAACATAACATGATCTAAGTCCATCACGCTGCTAGCAAATTTCTTGATTGTATCATTTTCTGACTGCCATGTAATATTTCCATTGTGTAAGATACCACATCTTAATGATCCATTCATCTGTTGTTGGGACATACGCGTTTGGTTCCAAGATTTGGCTATTATACTGAGTGCTGCGATAAATAGTGGGGGTGCACACGTATTTTGGAAATGAATGTTCTTCAACTTGGGGGTAGGTATACCTAGGAGTGCAATTGCTGTGGTCAAAAGGGAGCTCAATTCTGAGTTCTTTGAGTACTCTCCAGACTGTTCTCCATAGATGTTGGACTAGGGGGCATTCCCACCAGCAGTGGATGAGAGTTCCCTTCATACCGCATCCACCGCCAACAAAGATTGTTCTCAGTATTTTTGATGTGAGCCCATCCTCACTGGTGTAAGGTGGTATTCTCATTGTTGCTTGATTTGGATCTCTCTGATGATGAGTAAAGGTGAGCATGTTTCATGTGTTTTGTTAGCCATCCTTCTGTCATCCTCAGAGAAGTGTCTATTCATTTCTCCTCCCCATTTTTTTATGGCTTTGTTTGGTTTTGAGGGGCTCAGTTTTCTGAGTGCTTTGTAAGTTCTAGATATCAGCCCTCTTTATCTGATATGTCTAGTGAAAAGATTTTTTCCCATTCTTTTTAACTGTCTTCTTGCATTAAGTAAGGTTACTTTCGCCATGCAGAAGCTTTTTTAGTTTGATGTAGTCCCATTTGTTTATGTTTGCTGCTAAGGTTCTTGCCATTGGTGCTCCATTCTCAAAGACCTTTTTGATATATAGGTCTTCGAGTGTTCTCCCTATTTTATTCTCAATAACTTTATAGATTCGGGTCTGATTTCAAAGGTCTTTGATCCATTTTGAGTTGACTTTGTATAAGGAGTGAGGTATGGGGTTGATTTTCACTTTCATACATGTGGTTTTCCAGTTGTGCCAACACCATTTGTTGAATAGGCTTTCTTTGTTCCATTCAGATTCTTTGCCTCTTTATCAAATATTAGTTGGCTGTATATCTGGGGGTTTATGTCTGGGAATTCTGTCCTGACCCACTGGTCTGAAGTCCTGTCTCTGTTCCGAGTACCATGCTGTTTTGATTACTATGGCTTTATAGTATAGTTTCAAGTTAGGTAAGGAGATTTTACCCAGCTTCTTGTTTTTCAGTATGTGTTTGGCTATCCTGGGTCTTTTGTGGTTCAGATGAATTTTGTTAATGATTGTTCTAATTCTTTAAAGAATTGTGTCTGGATTTGGATAGGGAATGCATTAAATCTATATAGGAGTTTGGGGTAGGATAGTCATTTTGATTATGTGTAATTCTACCTATCCATGAGCATGGGATGTACTTCCATTTCTTTAGATCGGTCTTCAATTTCTTTTCTGGAGTTGTTTTGAGTTTTTCCTGGTATAGGTCTTTCACTTCTCTTGTAAGGTTGATTCCTAGATACCTGATATTTTTGATACTATCTTAAATGGGATTGTATTTTAAATCTCTCTCTCCTCAACTTTCATTTTTTGTATATAGAAACGCTCTGTCTTTTGTGTATTGACTTTGTATCCAGCCACTTTGCTGTATTGGCTGATTGTTTCTAGGAGTTTTACTGTGGACTCTTTAGGGTTTTTAATGTAAATCATCATATCATTGGCAAATAAAGATAGCTTGTGTTCCTCTTATCCCTATTTGAATTCCTTTGATTCCCTTCTCTTGACGATTGCTATTGCTAGGGACTTCTAAGGTTTATATTGAATAAGAGTGGAGAGAGTGGACACCTTGTCTAGTTCCTGACCTTAGTGGGAATGCTTCTAGTTTTCTCGCCATTAAGTATAATGTTGGCTGTTGGCTTTTCATAGATAGCTGTAACTATCTTGAGCAAAGTTCCTTCTAACCCTATTTTTCTGAGTGTCTTTAACATGAAAGGATGTTGGATTTTGGTCAAATGCCTTCTCCTGCATCGATTGATATGATCATGTGGTTTTTTGTCTTTCATGTTGTTGATGTGATGTATCAAATTGATTGATTTGCGTATGTTGAACCAACCTTGCATTCCTGGTATGAATCCCACTTGGTCGTGATGTATGATCTTTTTGATGAAGTGCCTGAATTCGGTTTGCTAAGATTTTGTTAAGTATCTTTGCATCTATGTTCATTAGTGAGATTGGTCTGTAGTTTTTTTCTTTTGGTGGTGTCCTTTGCCTTCTTTGGGAATGAGTGTGATATTAGCCTCATTAAAAAGAGTTGGGAGGATTCCTGTTTTTTCTATGGTTTGGAAAAGCCTATGGAAAAGTAGGTAGCAAATCTTCTTGAAATGTTTGATAGAATTCACTTGTATATCCATCTGGCCCTGGGCTTTTGTTCTTAGGGAGTTTTTTAATTACGTCTTCAATTTCCTCTGAGGTGATTGGTCTGTTTAGGCTTTCTAGATTCTTCCTTTTCCAGTCTTGGAAGAGGGTGTTTGTCTAAGAATCTGTCGATTTCTACTGGGTTCTCTAGCCTAGTTGAGTATAGTTGTTCATAGTAATGATCTTCATGATATGTTTGTAGTTCTTGGGGTTCTGTTGTAATCTCTCTCCCTTCTTTGTGATCCTGCTGATTTGGGTGTTTTCCCTCTTTTTTTTTGGTGAGTTTTGCCAATGGTTTGTCTATCTTGTTATTTTTCGAAAAACCTAACTCCTGGTCTCATTGATTTTTTTGTATTGTTTTCCTTGGTTTCGATGTGTTGTTTATTTCTGCCTCTGGTTTTTATTATTTCTTGCCTTCTGGTTGGTGGTTGGATTTCTCTGTTGCTGTTGTTCCAATTCTTTGAGGTGATCTTTTAAACTGGTTTTGGGTTTTGTTATTTTCCTGTTTCTTGACATAGGCTCTCTATTGCTATGAGTTTCCCCCTAATTACTGCTTTTGCTGTGTCCCATAAATTTTGACATGTTGTCTCTTCATTGTTCATTTGTCTCAAGGAATCTTTTTATTTCTTCCTTGAGTTGTTCTTTGATCCAGCTGTTGTTGAGCAGGATGTTGTTTAATCTCCAGTACTAGTTTTCCTCCATTGCTTCTTCTTGACATCAATTTTAACCTCTGTTGCATAGTGATCTGAAAGGGTACTTCTTATGATCCTTACCTTTGTGGTCTTATATAGGTTGGCTTGTATCCTAATACATGGTCTATTCTGGGAGAAGGTTCCATGTGGGTTTGAGAAGAAATGTGTATTCTGCTTTCTGGGGATGGAGGGCTCTATATAAATCTATTAGCCCTAATCTTCTAATTTTTCATTTAGAGCTCTTATTTCTTTGTTATTTTTCTGTTTGGTGGATCTGTCCAGTGGTGATAGTGGAGTATTGAGGTTCCCCTACTTATCACATTTCCCTTCATGTGTTTCTCCAGGGGGGTTTGCCAGTAGTTGCTCACATATTTTTCTGACTCTACATTAGGTGCATAGATATTGATCAGGGGTTAGTGTTTCTTGATCTAATGTTCCCCTGATCAGTAAGAAGTGTCCCTCTTTGTCTCTGATCACTTTCTTGAGGTTGAATACAATTTGGTCTGATATAAGAATGCTGTCCCTGCTTTTTTTTGTTTTCCATTGGCCTGAATATTACTTTCCATCCTTTTATTCTAAGCCTGTGCTTATCCTGTAGCTGTAGGTGTGTTTCTTGCAGACAGCAGAAGTCCGGTTTATTTTTTCCTACCCAGTTCTCTACTAATGTGTCTTTAAATGGAGAGTTTAGTTCGTTCACATTTAGGGAAATTATGGATAGAGGAGGACTGTTTGTGCAGTTGGTATTGTGTGCAGTGGTTGTTGTTACAATCGGGGGTTTGGATTGTGTAATTCATCTCTGAGTAAGTCGCTTAGGATCGGCTTAGTTTGCACAAATAGTTCAAGTTCGTTCATGTTTGAGAATGTTTTTAGTCTGCCCATCCCATATGAATGATAGTTTTGCTGGGTATTGGACCTGGGTTGGAAGTTTTCTTTCATTCAGTCGTGTAAATATGTCTTCTCCACTGTCTTCTTGCTGAATTATTTCAATGGAAGATCCGGTTTGATTTCTTATGTCCTTTCCTTTGTACTTTGAGGTTCTTTTTCTCCCTTATTGCCTTTAGGAGTTCCTCTTTCTCTTTGTTTTTTGCCATTTGGATTATTATGTGTCTTGGTGTGGGTTTATTATGGGTCTATTTTAATTAGGGACTCTCTGACTTCCTGGATTTGTCCTGAAGTGTCTTTCCAGGTGTGGGGAAGTTCTCTGTTATTAGTCTCCCTGACTACCTGTTCTTCCCCCTTCCCTATTTCCTCCCCTTCTGGTATACCCACAATTCTTAGATTGTTTCTTTTGTCTTTGTTCATTAGATATTGGATTTTTTTTCCAGTGCTTTGCCTTTTATTTCTTTGTTGGTTTCTTGATCTTTTTTTGATTGTAGTTTTCCTTCGAGTTCTTCGATGTGCTTCTCCAACTCTGTGTTTCTGCTCATAAGACTTGCTACTTTGTCTTTTAAGTCCTTCACTTCTTTTTGTATGGAATCTCTCATGTTCTTTGACATTTCTTCTTTAATTTGGCTGATTCGTTCGTCCATGGATTTCTTATACTCGGTTGCTAGGGTTTCTTTCAATTCTTTTATTAATTCTTGCATTTCCTTCCTCATGACAGCTTTTAGGTCTTCTTCCCGTGGATCTGTGCGTTTGGTGGACTTGGAAATTTGATAGGGTTTGTCATGGTGTCTCCAGTTATTAGCGATTTCCTTGCTTTACGCATTGTTCTTTGTATTTAATGGTGTATTTTGGAGTGCTGTGGCTTCTAATTTTGGGCCTGCTTTGACCCCTTCCTGAAGGTGTTTCTAGAGGGGCCTGTTGGGTGAGTTTGTTGAGCCTAGCCCTTTCTCCTCCCCTTTGCTTCCTAGAGTTCAGCCTTCCTGCTGTGGGTCTTTTCCCTTTTCTGCTCCTTATTTCTGTCAGCGGTGCAGTTCCACTCCTGGCCACAATGGTTACTGGCGCTGTTGAGCCTAGCTCTCAATCCCCCCTCCTTTCTCTGGGAGTCAATGGATTTCCGCCCCCTCCAAACCTCCCTTGAAGGAGTTCCCTCAGTCTACCCTTTCAGGCTCTGCCCTCTACCCTTGGGGAGTCCCTGATCCGCTCCAGGGCCCAAGGGGGTGGATTGCTCTAGGTCACCTGAGAGTCCAGATAGCTGGCCCTATCTCCCCCGACTATTCCGGATGCTCAACTTGCCTTTCCAGGCGCCCACCCGGGGGAAGGGACTCACTGGGGGGGGGGGGGGGAGTCGGTCCTGACGACAAGGAAACAAAGTCTCACCCAAGCCGCAAAGGAAACAAAGTCTCCCCCAGGCTGCACAAGCGAGCAAAATCTCACCCAAGCCGCACAGAAAACCCTGTCTCCCCCGAGCCGCACAAGGGAGCAAAACTCTCACACAAGCCCCACAGGGAACCAAGTTTCCCTCCGAGCCCGCACAAGGGAGTAAAACTCTCACACCAAGCCGCACAGAAAACCCTGTCTCCCCCGAGCCGCACAAGGGAGCAAAACTCTCACCCAAGCCGCACAGAAAACCCTGTCTCCCCCGAGCCGCACAAGGGAGCACAACTCTCACCCAAGCCGCACAGAAAACCCTGTCTCCCCCGAGCCGCACAAGGGAGCAAAACTCTCACCCAAGCCGCACAGAAAACCCTGTCTCCCCCGAGCCGCACAAGGGAGCAAAACTCTCACCCAAGCCACACAGGAAACAAAGTTCAGAATCAACTGGCTTTGTTTTAAGAAGTAAGTGTCATGTTCATCAACTCTTTGTGTTATCAGTCAAGCTCACAGGAGGCTCTTCATAGTAGTTTAATGTTGAAAGAGTCAAGGTCTACAGCCACAGATAAGTTTTTATTTTAATTTAAAAAAATACGGGTGCTCATTTCAGCAGCACATATACTAAAATTGGAACTATACAGAGAAGATTAGCATGTACAAGAAGATACGCAGATTTGTGACTTTTATATTTTTGCAAGTTTCCTCAGAACTCAGGAGCGGGCTGCTGAGAGCTAAAAATCACCATGGTTTTTATGGGAATTTTTCAAAGACAATAATAAACCTATTGACCAAGCCCCCCCTAAAATTTATATTTTAGGTTTATTGGGTGTGTTGGGGATGTATCTCTTACCTTTAACCTTATTCCAAGGTCTAATGTAGTGAAGTTGGTTATTCATATAAAGCTGCACTAAAGAAAGCATTGGCTCTGGTTTTTCATACTTGGAGGAGCATAATAAAAGTGTTGTGGAATGAAAGAGAAGATAAAGGGTCCTCATGGGCTGAGGGACTCTTACTGAAACATGTCCAGACTAGCAGGACAAAAATTAGTAGATACAGGGCAGGAACCATAGCACAGTGGGGAGGGGACTGTTGCCTTGCATGCAAACAAACCTGGGTTATTATCCCTGGCACCCATATAGTCCTCCACCGCCTGCCAGGAATAATTCCTGAGCACAGTGCTAGGGATATCTCCTGAATGTCATGGGGTGTGGCTCAAAAAAAACAATAAAAGAAAAAATAGAATGAGCAACTTGCAAGGGAAAAAATTCTCCATTGGTGGAACATGCAAGATTCTTCCCCACATTGGCTTTACCAGAGTTTTTAAAAATCTATAAAGGGGGCCCGGAGAGATAGCATGGATGGTAAGGCGTTTGCCTTTCATGCAGAAGGTCATTGGTTCGAATCCTAGTCTCCTGAGCCTGCCAGGAGCGATTTCTGAGCATAGAGCCAGGATTGACCTCTGAGTGCTGCCAGGTGTGACCCAAAAACCAAAAATAAAACATAAAAAAATAAAAATAAAAATCTTTAAAAGGCTCCAGGTAAAAATATTCTGGAGTAGAGGGTTCCAAGAAGAAAAACTGAAGTTTAGTTTAGGAGATAGTCTTGGTTGTCTTAACAGTGCAAAGCAGCATGCTGTTTCCATATCTTGTCCTCACTGCCTCAGTGTGCAATAGAGACAGGAAGAGAGAAGCAGATAAGACAAACAAAAGAGACACATGTTGGTACACCAGAGCTTCCTCAGAGCATCACTCTGTTCCAGCCTTCAGAGTTGATGTCCACCAGCCTAAGGTGGCATCTCCCTACCCACCCATGATCCTGTCATGCTGCCTTTACTAATGCCCATCCATATGCTACTTTGGAACTCTTCGTCCCCATCCACAAAGAACCTCCCAGATCAACACCATCCAGAGGAGAGCACATGGACCCGGGTCATTCCAGATTCCTATTAAAGGGGTTTGACATATTAGAGCAAATGCTGACATTTTCTTCACGAAAGTAACTCTATGGATATTAGAAGGTGAGTTTATGGTGGACATTTTCTTTGTTTGTCTGTCTCAGCCTGTTGATTTTGTAACAGTGAAGCTCTGAAGATTTATAGGATTGTATGGATTCCTTCAACTATATCTATCAAGAAATTCTGAAAGGATAGAGATGTATTGGACCAAAGAAAGTGTCCAGAGCTTAAAGCATTTGCCTTTCACAAGGTCTATGCTGGTTCCATCCCCAGGACCATATATGGTCCTTTGGACACCACCAGCAGTGATCTCTGGTAAGCACAGAGCTACTTGTGGTTGTAATTGAACAAAACAAACATCCTTAAAGGTTTAATGGTGGAGGTTTATTATTATAGGACCTTGAAATTATACCATACACCTCCACCACATTGAGGCCATGGAAAAAAGAAAAATAGATGAAGATTGGACTCAGGTCTTTCTATTGGAATGAAAAATGAGAATTAGACTGGTTTTATTGTTGTGTTCAAATAATATGAATAGGGATTTTTTTTTTTTGCTTGTTTTGGGGCAACACTTGACAGTGCTTAGGGTGTGACTGACCATGTGTTTCTGGAGACTGAAACCATATATCTATTATGTGAATAATTTGCTCAATTCATTGAGTTATTGCCTCCTAAATCTAGCTCTTTAAACTCCTTAAGTCCTTCTAACTGAATGTGGGGTCACAAAAAAACTCGCAACCATAAAGGTTTCTGAGCCTTTGGCAGTGATGTTGCAAAGTAATGTCCCTTTGATACAATGACCATTGCAGCAAGCTTGTACCAGGCACTTATATTGCAAGAAACACAAGTCAAATTAAGTAGATATTCCTACCTAGCCTGCATCCTGAGAGCTTTAAAAGAAGCATATGGGACATGAAAATAATGTCATTACTCATTAGAAGAGTGGTACAAATCCACAAAGCTACTATTATCTGACAGTTGTCTTTTAATAAGAGAATTCAAGTTTTTGGGCATTTTATAGAAATAGACTCAATATTGAATTTTATATGTATTAAACCATCTTGTCAGTTTTTTAGAAATTTCTGAGGAAACTAAAAGATTTTTCTTTTAAATTGCCTTCAAGTTTTAAGTGCATTCATTTCTTTTCTTTCATTGTTTTAAGTGACAATTGAAATTGATTCACTTTTTTTTTTGTTTAATCACTTCCCTTACACCATAGACAATACCAAAAGTGTATTTGGGTCTAAAGCAAGGGGAAAAACTTTTTCAATGTAAAATAGGATGGAAACCAAGTCTATTATTTTCAATATTTTTCAAAACTTAGCTAATGGATTTAGTATTGTAGTTAAAACTTTTTCAACATTTCTCTGGTAAATTTGATACCAATAAAGAACTGAAGCAAAATCCAGTGAATAACAGTTTTAATATAAATAAAATATTTGGGGGTGATTTTAAATTGATGATATCGGGTTGCCGGAGAGATAGCATGGAGATAAAGTGTTTGCCTTGCATGCAGGAGGTCATTGGTTCGAATCCCGGCATCCCATATGGTCTCCTGAGCCTGCCAGGAGCGATTTCTGAGCATAGAGCCAGGATTAACCTGAGTGCTGCCAGGTGTGACCCAAAAACCAAAAAAAAAAAAAAAAAAAAGATTAATGATATCAAGAAAGGGGTAAAGGGAGGACTGAGTGGGGTACCTTGAGATAATTGTGGGTAGAAGTGGATGCTCTGTTGTTGGATCTAGCATTGAAATCTTAAATTCATGAAACTGTAATATTGACAATATTATAAATCATGGTAACTAAAATTAAATGTTTTTTAAAATCCTATTGTTTGCGATCAAAGAAGTAAGACAAAGAAAAAGCCCGATACTTCCACTCATATGTGATTCACAAACAAAAAAGATGAACTTGATTAGATAAAAACATTTTAGATTAGAACATCAAATTTCAGTGAAACTGAGGCTGAGACAGTGTGATAAAAAAAAGTGTTGCTTTGTGGTATTGACAGTGATAGGTACAACAGGTAGGGCATTTGACTTGCATGCAAACAACTTGGATTTGACCCCCAGCATCTCAAAGGGTACCCCAAGTCTGCCAAGAGTAATTTCTCAGTGCAGAGCCAGGAGTAAGTTCCTGAGTATCTTTGGGTATGTCCCTAAATCAAACAAACTAATAATAATAATAATATATAATAATAATAATAATAATAATAATAATAATAATTTAAACTGAGGAGAGATAGTACAGTGGTAGGATGCCTGCCTTGCATGTGCATAGCTTGGTTTGATCTTTTAAATCTTATATAGTCCCCGGCGTCCTACCAGGAGTAACTTTTGAGTACAGCCAGATATGGCACAAAAACAAAAATAATAAACAAACAACGGGCTCCATTGTTTAGTAAAGGAGATTGGGATTTTTGCAGATAATTTAGTGGAGGATATACTGTTAATTTATAATAATGTACAAATAGAGCATAGGTAAAATAAAAGATTTCTAAGTAACAGCACTTTTTGCAAACAATATAACATGATAAGAAACTGGATTCCATCTTCAAGGAAAACAGATTCAGCCTGAAACTGCTGCCTTATATTCTGTGAAGACCCCCCAAGTTTTTTTACTATTGGCCTTTATTTCCTCTTATTTCATGGCATATACTCTTCCTGGTTTGGTCCTCTATTGTGGCTTGCATTCAGACTGTTATGGTAAAGGAATAGTAAAAGGAACATTCTGTAAAGACGGATGGATTCATGAACTTCTCTCAAAATTGAGCTTATCCAAATTGCCTTTCGTCAGTATTTGTAAACACAGCTGACCTTTCCTTTGGCTTACTGAACTTCTCTCCTCTAGAATGTGCTGGGTGTGAATAATTATTTCTAAAAGGTGAAGAAAACATTTACCTCAGGGAGCAAAGTTCTACCATTAAAAGCCATAAAGAGAAATCGCTCGATGCACTCATTTTTGTTTTATGGTCAACTCTCTCCATGTTTCACTCATTCAGAATCATCTTAAGGGTTTCCCATGTTGGTGGACACTGGAAATAGCCCATTAAAAAAAAAGTCCTATTTGGGGGGATGGGAAAGGACTTTTCTTTTTTTTCCTTCCCTTCAAATTTGACAAAATCAGCTGTGTATTTGCTTCTCCCTTGGTTAAAATATGTTCTTCCTTTTCACACTTGCATCAGTCTTAGCCCATGATTGCAGCCAAATGTCTCAACCTTAAATTCTATCCCATTGTTTCCCCCACCTATGATCTCAGAAATATAGGATACATGATCAGGCCTCTCTTAACTGCTGGCATTACCTGTCAAATGCATGTCTGCAGAAATCTGCCTTGATTTTCAAGTTCTTGCTTCAGGAATGCTTTTAGAAGAAATGATAAAAGCAAAGTACTCTAGAAGAGAAAAGGAGCAGTTAGGAGGGTAGGAGACAGCTCACTTCAAGGCAGCTGAAAAGAGAGAGAAAGAGGGAGAGATATCCTCAGAAACTTCTGATAGCAGAAAGTGTTGGGGGTGAGGAGGAAAAGAACATCTGGATTTGTGCTTTCATTTCATTGTGCCTGCTAGCTGGGTAGGGGCCGAAGCGGTGGTGCAGCAATAGGGTGTTTGCTTTGCACGAAGCTGGCCCAGGAATGGACAGCGGTCCCTGCATTCTATATGTCACTCAAGCCAGGGAGCAATTTTCTGAGCACAAAGCCAGGGGGGAACCCATGAGCATCACTGGGTGTGGCCTCCCTCCCCCCTCCAAAAAAAAAGAAAGAAAAGAAAGAAAGAAGAAAGAAAGAAAGAAAGAAAGAAAGAAAGAAAGAAAGAAAGAAAGAAAGAAAGAAAGAAAGAAAGAAAGAAAGAAAGAAAGAAGGGAGAAGGAAGGAAGGAAGGAAGGAAGGAAGGAGAGGAAGGAAGAAAGAAAGAAAGAAAGAAAGAAAGAAAGAAAGAAAGAAAGAAAGAAAGAAAGAAAGAAAGAAAGAAAGAAAGAAAGAAAGAAAGAAAGAAAGAAAGAAAGAAAGAAAGAAAGAAAGAAAGAAGAGAAAAGAAAGAGAAGAAAGAAAAGAAAGAAAGAGAAGAAAGAGAAGAAAGAAAGAAAGAGAGAGAGAAAAAGAGAGAGAGAAAAAGAGAGAGAAAAAGAGAGAGAGAAAGAGAAAGAGAAAGAAGAAAGAGAGAAAGAGAGAAAGAAAGAAAAGAAAAGAAAAGAAAAGAAAAGAAAGGAAAGAAAGAAAGGAAGACAAGAAAGAAGAAAAGAAAAGAAAAAGAAAAGAAAAGAAAAGAAAAGATCTGACTGGGTGGTGGGAACATAGAGCAATAAGCCTGTAGCACGTTTAGGGGTACCCCATGATTGAAGAAGGGGTTGAGAGCTGGGATTCCTGAGAGGGTTCTGGAACAGAACAGAAGGCACTGGAGTGGAAGTGATGGTGGGGAAAAGTAGGTGGTGAGCTAAGGATAATGGAACAAAGGAAAGTACCATTGTGGATGGGGCTGGTTGACTGTGCGTTGGAGGGTCTTCACTGAGATGGTGTGTCAGGAGTAGGGAATACCCAATATCAGAATAAAAGGATCATATCTCAAGAAGTCCTTGGACCTAGTAGAAACTCAATCTCTCCCACTACTTGCTAATGTAAATTTTATTTTACAGTAGCCATTATATTAGCCACTCCTTGTTTTATGGGGGGCCACACCCACTATTTGTTCCCAACTCAGTGGTCAGGTATTGCTCCTAAAAGTGCTCAGGGGACCACTTGAGGAGCCAGGCACTGAACCCAATTCTTCTGAAGGCAAGTATGTACTTCCTTCTTTGAGGCATTAAGCTGCTACTTCTCCACACCTCCTCTTATTTTTTTTTTTTACCACACCCAGCAATGCTCAAGGGATACTCCAGGCTCTGCACTCAGAAATTACTCACAGCAGGCTCAGGGGACCATATCAGAAGCTGAAGTTAAGGATTAAACCCGAGTTGGCCACATAAAAGGCAAAGAAAGAACCTACTTACTGTGCTATTACTCCAGCCCTGCCCTCTAATTATTTTAAAATAATTTTTATTTTAAAAGACCAGAGTGAATTACAAATCTTTCACAGTAATATTTTAGGTATATAGTGATATTGAATCAGGGCATTCCCACCACCAGTGTTGTCCTCCCTCCACCCCTGTTCCCAGCATGCATCCCATGTCCCCCTCTTTTGCCCCCCCCCCGGGCTGCTAAAATAAGTGATCTAGTTTGTTGTAGAGTGGGTATTGATTCTGTTGTCGTTGGATTTGGATTTGGTGTTTAAGTCTGTTCATTTTTTTTTCTACTCAATGTACATATGACTGTTTGGTCTTGGTACCATCCATTTTTTCCCCTCAAGTTATGTGGTTGAACAAGATGGTTCAAGTTATGTGGTTCTGCTTGAAAGGGGGGAAAAGAAAGAAAAACAAACAAACAAACAGAAAAACTGGGAGGAGTCCATCTAGAGGTTATAGATATCAATTTATGAGAAGAAAGGGAAAAAGGAAGAAAAGATAAAAAAAGACAAAATACAAAAAACAGACAAACAAGAAAACAAAAACAAAATGAAAAAACACCACAATGACAAAAGAAGAAATCAAATAAAAATTCGAAAAGCACCACAGCAATAAAGACAACAACCAAACAATAACCAGGAATCCAAATTAAAAAGAAAAACTGATGTTGTTGTAGTTGTTGTTGTTGTTCTTCCTCTTCTTCTTTACTTTTCTTCTTCTTCTTCTTCTTCTTCTTCTTCTTCTTCTTCTTCTTCTTCTTCTTCTTCTTCTTCTTCTTCTTCTTCTTCTTCTTCTTCTTTTTTGCATAGGCACAAAATATTGGGGAGATTAGAAAGGGAATTCCCTTGGCCTAAGAGATACAGGTTTTTCTCTGCCCTTGAAGCATATGGTCATGAAAATAACTACAGACTCAGTACATGCTCTTTTTCACTCTCCTGGGTCTTTTTATGGTGCCAGGAAACTTTCTGCTTAGTCATGGATGATAAAATTAGGCCTCTGTAACTAGAGATCTTGGTATTTTCACAGGTCATAGGATGAAGCCTAGGATAGTCTTTTTTTTGCAGTTCTAGAAGTTCTGTTCTATCACTGTTGTTTTAATCAGCCTCTATAATTGGTGGTCTTGGTTTTTGCACTGATCCAAAGACAAAGCCCAAGATAGACTCTTTCATTATGTTTCCAGAAGTTCTGCTCAGTTGCAATTGTCTCAGTCATATCTCTGGAATTAGAGATCTTGGTTGTTGTACAGATCGTAGGCCAAAGTCTAGGCAAAGGTCTTTTATATTGGTTCCAGGATAAATTATGCCCAGTCATAGTTGTCACAGTCGGTCTTCTGTAGTTAGCGATCTTGCTTTTTTTGCACAGATCAAAGGATGACATGTCTTCTGATTTCATCTTATTGTTAGGTGACAAGATAAGACAACCTGCTTTTACATCAAGTCATTGCCATTTCTTCAATATCAGGATATCATATCAACACTGGCACATGTTGGTGTCAGAGGAGTATTAAGAATGTCCCAAACGGAGTTTGATTTCTGGAGCTGTTGAGGAGAACTGTGTTGGTTCTATGTCTGAGATCTAGGATTTGGGATTGGATGGTTGATGTCTAATAATTTGGAGTCTAAATTGGGTCCACATGACGTGTTCAAGGTGGGAGGTGCCCCTGTATTTTAAAATGTATGAGTTCTTATCCCTAGCAGATAAGAACTTGATTCTATACATAAAATTTTCCCCATTTTAGTGTGCCTTTGCAAAAAGAAATGGTGCTGTATTATATTATTGGTGGATTTGGGGATGAGAGTGTCAGGCTCCATCACTTCTGGCCCTGGTTTTGACTTGAGTTTTTGTTCCAGGCAAGACTTTCTTTTGTAGGTTTTTGTACCAAGGTAAACCAAAACAGGGGAAGTTGAGAAAGAGAAGAAAAATAATAAAATGTGTATATACACACATATATGTATATACACATATATAAAATAGAAAAATAAAAAATGAATTTAAAAGAAGTAAATAAAGGAGAAAAGTGATGCATGAGACTACTATTTGGGGATAAACAGGTTAAGAGGTAGTTTTATAGAGTTATTAAACATATAAAAGAAATATAGGCTTCCCTGTTGTTTTTGAATTATTCTCATGTGGGGTGTTGAAATCCAGGGCACATTTTCATCACACACCTGGGTCTTATTGAGTTTGAGAAATGATTTGTAGCAGAAAGGGCTTGGATAGAGTTCTTGCACTGGGGTTTCTTCTGGAGCTTAATCCGGTATCAAGCAACAGTCCACAATTGGGGGTGGGGGTGAGGAATGCCACAGACTATGAGTCAGCAGGAGTTTTGATTGTAATTTCTTGCTGGGGGAAGGAGATGTGGGCTAAGCTTGGGAGCTAGGTGATGGCTTATTGAGGCAAAAGGTAAGTCCTGATACATAATGAGTTAAGAACTGAGGGTAAAGAGCGTTAAATAAGGCAGGATATTGGATCAGGATTGGGGGTGAAGGGATATTAGGATTTCTGAAGGGAAAAGGAAAGATAGTATATAGGAGGGGATTGTTTACAATTTAGGTTTGGCACTCAGAGAGGAGTCCTCTGTCTATGTACTTGTATGCCCACATAAAGACATACATTAGTGTTCTATTCTTAAGTTGTTGTTAGAGGTCTGAGCCTAAGAGGATGGGTCTGAGCTTTTAAGGAATGGTTGAATTAAGATAAATGATTAGCTTAGGTATAGCTTAGGAAAGAGAGGAAGGGAGAGCAAAAGATAATAGAGAGGAGAAAAGAAAAATTAAGTAAGTAAAATAAAAGAGATTGGGCCAATGCATCTGAATTGGGAGGTTTTCCCATATTCTAGGCATTTCATCAGTTATGGGGTTGGACCTTGCTAATGAGGATTTAGATAATGAGGGTTAGATAATGGCTAGAGCATTTTAAGGATACACATAGCTTTTGGTCTCAAGTACTAAGCAATGTGATAGTGTGGCCTACCTATGTAGGTGGCTACCCTATGCAGTATTGTCCACTGTATCTTATGTATAGAAGTTTTTTCCTAAAGAGAAACTAACAATGTAGGTTTTATTTGACATAGATTTAATTGATGATGATGAAGAAGAGGAAAAAAGGAGGGAGAAGAAGCAGGAAAAAGAGAGAGAGAAAGGAAATGTTAATTCGCCCAAATGTGCATGATAAGTAGGTCCTATAATGTAAGTTTGTGGTTTGCAGTTGACTGTTTCAGTGGTCTGAATGATCAGATGCTTCAGGTCCTAAAAGAGGACATAAACTAAAGGAAAAGGGTATATCGAAGTGTTTTATCAATACATTATCATAATGCAAACTGTATATGCTATTTAATATGACTGAGCACCGAGGTGTAAAATTAGGGTGTTCACCCTTTGTATCTAAGACCACTGTGGACTAAGAAGCTGAAAGGTTATTTTATACGTAGTAAGATTAAGGCATTAAACATATTTTTAGGAATCACTGCTGCTGGAGTCTCTGGCTTCCAATAATATTTGTCACCTGTATCTGTGGATCAATACCCTAAGACATTATTATAGGGCTGTATTGTTAAAGGCTGAATACATCTCTGTTCACTCTAAACCATTGTTTCCGTTGTTGCTGGTTTCTTTAAGGTAGAATGGATAGTCAATGCTTTGTGTTGCTCTTCTTCCACTTGATTTGAGTACTTCTCCCCGTTAATGCTGACAACTACAGTGCTTGAAGTTTCTACCCTATTAGACCATTGTATTTGTGCATGGCATATTACATGTATATATGGTGTATATTCTAAATACCTCAGAGAAGTGCTATCATTCTCTATCCTTCTTTTGGCTTACTTCATTTAACATGATTGTATCACTTCTAACTGCTATGTAGTATTCCATTGTGTATAAATACCACATCTTCATGATCCTCTCATTTGTTGTTGGGAATTGAGGTTGGCTTCAAATCTTGGTTATTGTACTGAGTGCTGTGATAAATAGTGGAGTGCACACATATTTTGGGATGAATGTCCTTCTGTCTTGGGGATAGAGACCCAGAAGAGCAATTGCTGGGTCATATGGGAGCACAATGCTGAGTTTACTAAGCACTCTCCACACTGTTTTCCATAGAGGTTGGACCAGGCAGCATTTCTATCAGCATTGGATGTGAGTTCCTTTCTTACCACATCCTCACCATCAAAAATTGGTCCTGTTATTTTGATGTGTGCCATCCTCACTGGTATAAGTTGGTACCTCATGTTTGTCTTGATTTGGATTTCCCTAATGATGAGTGATGGTGAGCATATTTTCATGTGTATATTGGCCATCTTTTGTTCTTCCTTGAAGAATGGCTATTAATTTCTTCTCCCCATTTTTCTATGGGTTTATTAGAATTTCTTTGAGCTCACCTTTCTGAGTGCTTTGTATATCCTAGATATCAGCCCTTTATTTGACATGTTGAATGCAAAAATTTTTTCCCATTCCATTAACTGTCTTCTAATTTTAGCCAGGGTTTCTTTTGCCATGCAGAAACATTTTAGTTTGATGTGTAATCCCACTTATTTAGGTTTGATGCTAAAATTCTTGCCATTGGCATTCTATCTTCAAAGACTTTTGAATTGCTGAAATGTTCTGCCTATTTTTCCTCAATAAACTTTATAGATTTGGGTCTAATTTCGAGGTCTTTAATCCATTTTGAGTTGACTTTTGTGTAAGGTGTGAGGTATTGATCAATCTTTAATTTCTTACAGGCGGTTATCCAGTTGTCCAGCACCAATTATTGAAGAGACTGTCTTTGTTCCATTTTAAGTTCTTAACTATTTTTGTCAAGTATTTTGTTTGGCTATATATTTAATGCTGGATATTCTATTCTAATCCACTGGTCTGAGACTCTGTCTTTGTTCCAGGACCATGCTGCTTTGATCACTATGGCTTTGTAGTAACGCTTCAGGTTAGGTAAATAGATGACACCTAGCTTCTTGTTTTTCAGTATGTATTTGGCTAACCTGGGTCTTTTGTGGTTCCATATAAATTTTATTATTGATTATTCTAAGTCCTTAAGAATTATGTCTGAATTTGGATAGGAATTGCATTGAATCTATATAGAAGTTTAGGTAAGATAGTCATTTTGACAATGTTGATTCTACCTACCCATGAGCCTGGGATGTTCTTCCATTTTCTTAGGTCCTCTTCAATTTTTTTCTGAAGTGTTTTGAGGTTTTTATGGTATAGGTCCTCCACTTCTCTTGTAAGGCTGATTCCTAGGTATTTGATATTGTTGGTTACTATTTTAAATGGGGTTGTCTCCTTAATCTCTTTCTCCTCTACTTCATTATTTGTATAAAGAAATGCTACTGTCTTTTGTGTATTGACTTTGTAGCCGGCCACTTTGCTGTATTGGTTAATTGTTTCTAGGAGTTTTACAGTGGATTCTTTAGGGTTTTCAATGTATAGAATCATATTATCTGCAAAAAGACCCCCTGTCATTTTTAAATGCCCAAATCTTTTCAAACTCTTTCTGATCTAGAACCATCATCTCTGGTGTTCTTAGTAAAAATGATCTTTTATTAAAAGATTTATTTAAAGTATTGTGTTTTACAGTTATTTATAGTTTGCTTCTAGACAGCAATATCTTAAGGACAATCCCACCACCAGTGTCATCATCCCACCATCAATGTTCCTGAGTCCATCCTGTGCCATCACAACTATACCAGCTTGCCAGCATAAAATGTCCATTTTTAAGTTTGATTGTTCAAATGTTGATGTCATAGTTTTTATTATTGTTGACTCTGGCATGGATATTATGGTGATTTGTTCTGTCAGTTTTAGGTAATAACAAAATATGTTCTTGAAGAAAAATTAAGGAATAATAACATCCTAATAGATAGTATAATTTCAAATGTCACCTTCTTTCCTATCTATAATTTGGAGCAGTGAGAACATGCCTTTTTATAACTAATTCTAAAAGTATAATGTAAACATATAAAGCAATAAATTGCAGAGTCTAAAACATAAAGGAGGTACTGGAGAAATAGCACAGTGGCAGGGCATTTGCCTTGCATATGGCCAACCTGGGAAGGACTTGATTTCATTTCCTGTATCCTATATGTTCCCCTAACCTGCCAGGTGCAACTTCTGAGTGCAGAAGCAAGGAGTAGCCCCTGAGCTACTCACAACACTGGGGCTGAAATCTGAAGTCATGGTGTTCATGGAGCAGCACCCCCAGAAACTCACAGGAAAGGGTTCCATCTTGAACACTATTCTCATGACCACATACTCCTACCCCTTCTTTTCTAGATGCCTTCCTGTCTCTCCTACCCCATTGTGGTCCACTCACAACACTGGGGCTGAAATCTGAAGTCATGGTGTTCATGGAGCAGCACCCCCAGAAACTCACAGGAAAGGGTTCCATCTTGAACACTATTCTCATGACCACATACTCCTACCCCTTCTTTTCTAGATGCCTTCCTGTCTCTCCTACCCCATTCTTTTTCATCTTCAAGGGCATGAGCCACTGGACTTTGGATGAAGAGTTGTTCTAAAATGACCTTTTCCTGAGGTCCTTAACTCAATTATACCCGAAGAGACCATGATTTCACTGTTTGAGATTTTTGGTCACATCTAGTTTTGCTCAGAAATCACTCCTAACTCTTTGCTAAGAAATCACACCTGGTGTGGCTCAAGGAATTATATGTGGTTCTGGGGATTGAATCTTGGTCTATATGCAAGACAACCTAACAACTTCTGTGGCTACTAAAAAGGATGTTTAAATAGTATCACTGACAGGTACTGATGACTAGATCCTAATATGTCTTTTTCAGGACCCCTCTGCAATACACTGCGCATAGTTTTGTGATTTTAGATCAGCTTTAGTTGGAGGGCTGTTCCTTGTTATTTTCTGCTCAGGACATTCACAATCCTTCAAATATCTCATCAGTTCTAAAGAAAGTTTTGTTTTGTTTTGTTTTTGATTTTTGTTTTTTTGGGCCACACCCATTTGATTACTCCTGGCTAAGCACTCAGAAATTGCCCCTGGCTTGGGGGGACCATATGGGACGCCTGGAGATCGAACTGCAGTTCTTTCTTGGCTAGCGCTTGCAAGGCAGACACCTTACCTCTAGCGCCACCTCACTGGTCCCAAGAAAGTTGTTTTTGTGTTTCAAAGAATCAGCAGAAAGCATTCTTTGTCATTTCTAGAACTGAAACAGGTAATAGATAACTTGGGAACTAACATCGGTTATTCAGCAATCTACAGATTGTATGTTTCCCTTAGTGACAACAAATCAGCTGAAAAACTTACAATTAGTAAAGAGTCTTTAGAAAACTACAATTCTGTTTCATGCATTCCTCATGGGTTGGCACAAAATAGAAACTTGATTCAATGAGAAGTCCTGTCAAACTTGAATTCTACTTGTTTCTCATGAGCTGTCTTCCTGACATACAGAGCTGTCGGAATTCATGAGTCTGCAGAGAGCAAAGTTTAAGATAGGTGATGTCAGGGCAACAAATGTTGTTTATTAAACATCTATTGGATGGTGAGCAGATGGTAGGGAGGACTTGGAATCTCATTGGAGTCCAGGGCATCATTCATTAGCAGAGCAACTCAGGTGGTTTTACCTGATTTGTCACATTCATTGTTAGAGGAAGTAGAGATAAATGAGAACAGAATGCAGTGACAGAACCACAGAGATTTAAAAGGACTGGATTGCAGGATTTGCCTGCAGGAATTATAGGTTCCATTTCTGGCACCAAATGGTCCCATCACATCTCTGGAACTAGCCCCTGAGTCCTGATGGCTGTGACCTCCAAACCAAAAACCAACAAATCCACAAAACCCGGCAACTCCAGAAGGCATTGACTTAGAAATGTTTCATGATAGCACATTGCTTGTAGGAAGCCCAATGAAAGAAGTCCCATATTCAACCTATATTAGGGACATTCAGTTATGTGTACTGGTGAAAACCCAGCCAGCTAGTTCTTCACCAAGCATATTACATGTTGAGATGACTCTACTTTGTAAAAAAAAAAATGCAGATGAAGTTGCCATTTGCAATCTATTTTTTTTTTCAGTTTTTATCACATCTAAGTCAGAGTACTGTAATATTTTTAAGGAGGATATTTTTTGGAGTGTACATTAGCTATTAGCATTTTTCTTTAGAATCTTCTTATACATCTGCATTTCTAGACCCAATAGTTTGTTGATTTTTGGTTTGGTTTTAGTTTTTTTTCTGTCCTTGGTTTGAAAAACAATTCTTTCCAACAAAATGCTTTTCCTTGGATATGTGCCTCTATTTTTATCAGGAGCTTAAGGAGAAATGAGCCAGTGCCTTTTATGCAACAGGAAGGCAATCATTAATTATGAGACTTGATTATTTGGGTTCAGGATCTATTTCCAGATATATTATTTTTAGTCTTTGTGACAGTAAAACTGTGAAATAAACCTTCAGTCAATCTTGTTCCAATAAAACCTTCATTGTATTTTACCCACTAGTATTTTATAAGAATAATTTTCTTTGTTTTTAGCCTTCTAATTATTTTCCAAAATAGATCTTAATTTATTCTTCAACATCTTTCTTTTTCTTTTTTTTCACTGTATGACCCGCTTCAATGCACAGAGCCCACTGGTAGAGCCAGACAATGGTTCAGGGCCACAGCTTGCTATGGCATGGGGCACTATGAACAACATGTTTTCTTACATTTAGCTTCTCTAATATTTTTCTTGATGAATATTTTGCCTTACCATGTCCTTATGAAATGGAAATTTACTAAGAATATCATCTCATAATCAAAATTGTTGAAAGCAGACAAAAAGATTTGGTAAAACCCAAAGCAGTGGTATGGGTGGCCCTGAATATATAAACCTAAAGATCTGGAGTTATAGCACAGCAGAGAACACATGTGCCTTACACATGGCCAACCTAGGTACAATTCCCAACATCCCATATGGTCCCCTAGCGTAATTTTTCTGTGTCATCCTTGTGCAGAGGCCATGCTAATCTTCTCTGAATCGTTTCAATTTTAGTATGTGTGCTGCCATAATGAGCACACCTAGAGTAATTTTTGAGCTCAGTCCAAGAATAACCCCTGTGCACAGCCAGGTGTGATAGAAAAAGTAAATAAATAAATGAGTTAATTATTATGGAATAATATGCTGGATTAGTATGCTAGGAAAAGTTAGAAAGACTTCCATAAAGATATACAGTATCACCTTAGGTAAGGGGAACCAACCATTACCAATCATATCTGACTCCCATACACAAGCCTGGTCAAGAAGATGGGGAGTGACTGAATGTTATGGAGACTGATGGAGATTTTCAAGAGAGTTTGCTAGAGAGAAGTACTTAGGACAGAGGGACCAGGAAAGAGATTGAAGCTGGAACAATCATGATAAAGCCCAAGAATGTTTAAAAACAGGAAGCAGAAATACTACCCAGGAAAAATCTATGGGTTTTCCAAGAAATACATTTTAACATTTTAATATAGCCTATTAGAGCATCTTTTTAGGGAAACTTATCCAGAGAATGAAAAAACGTGATCTTGTTTTCCTTTTTGTCCTAGAGATAAATATACATAGAGAGATTGACTCAGTGGTACTTCATGGTACCTCCCAACAAATGAGTCTTATACAAAGACAGTAAACTTGAGGTTGTCCCAAATCACACTGATATGGGATGTGATGCTCATTCAGAGGCTTTAGAATCCTTCAGAGATCACTCATGTCACAGAACTGTTGGTGAGAACTGCTCTCTGCCCTTCCCATAACTTTTCAGGAACTTGGTGAAAAACAAGCTCAGCAAATAAAAAGCCCAATTTTCTTTAAGCATAAAATTCTTTTTTTTGGGGGGGGGGGTTCGGGCCACACCCATTTGATGCTCAGGGGTTACTCCTGGCTAAGTGCTCAGAAATTGCCCCTGGCTTGGAGGGAACCATATGGGACGTCGAGGGATTGAACCGAGGTCCTTCCTTGGCTAGCACTTGCAAGGTAAACACCTTACCTCTAGCATCACCTCGCTGGCCCCAAGCATAAAATTCTTAATAAAACAAAAGTAAATTTTTTCTTTTCATTTTTTGGGGGGAAATAGTTGGGCTCATGGATCACTCCTACCTTTGGAAAACAACTTACCCCTTAGATCCCCAGAGCTGTGTTGTGGATCAATTTACCTTCATTTCCCTTCACCCTGATCATTATGAAGATTTTTTTAGGGAGGTTGGACCATAGGCAGCATCACTCAAGCATTACTCCTTGTTTTGAACTCAGAAATCACTCCTGGCAGGCTCAGGGGACCATATGGAGGATAGAACCCAGGTTGTCCATATGCAGGGCTAATGCCCTACCTGCTATGGTATCTCTCTGGCCCATATTATGGAGATTTTTCCATAATAAGCCAGAAAGAGGCTTCTTAAAAGTAAAGAATTTTTTTGATATTTTAAAAAAAACAGTCCCACAAAAGTATTAATCTTGGAAGTCAAAATATAGTGAGAGATGTTAATAATAATACTTTGTTGTACAGATCTAGTAAAAGTGGAATTATTTGGGAGAATTGCATTTTGTCTAATTGAGGCTTTAGTTTTTCTTATAATTACATCTATAAGGTATATTATAAGTACCTCCTAACAAACTCATCTATAAGTCATTTATAAATCAAACCTATCTTTAACTCATAGATCATACCAAGACAGGAGGTGACCTAGCCCAGGCCCTGGTGCTGAGCCCTTTTTCATTGATATGTATGTCCCCTGAGCTTTCATTTCACTCTTATTCTCTGAAATATGAAAGCAGATGCTTTACCTAAAGTTGTTCTGGGTAAAGTTATTCTAAGACAGCTAATTGCATCTATGATGCTAAAATGATTTTTAGTATTTTGGAAGATAGCATACCTGGCAGTGCTCAGGAGTTACTCCTTGTTTTGCACTCAGGAGTTACTCCTCATTCTGTACTCATGAATTATTTCTGAAAATGCTCAGGAGACAATATGAGATGCCAGGGATTGAACCCAGGTCGGCTGCGTGGAAGTCAGATGCCCTAACCACTATATTCTGGCCCTGATTTTCAGTACCATTGTAAAACAGATTCATTCTATTCTATAGGTAGAATTCAAGAGTACATGCCCTGGTTAGATCCATACAAGTGTGTTTTCCATCTGAGACCATACAAGAGTTTATAAAAAAAAAAATTCAGTTCTGAGAATTTCAACCAGCATTTTGAAAATGGAATGGGAAGAGTGAATTGAAATGGGAGAAGTCATTATAATACCCCTCTGAAAGGTTTAATTTTTTTGTTTCAAAAAAGGATGCTTAATGGGTATATGTGTGTGCAGGTGCGTGGGCCTAAGATATATTTGTATTATGATTCCTGATGCAAAATATAGCTTTCTTAGAACATTAAGATACTTTCACCTTTCGCAAATAACATGAAAATAAGAATCTCTGACTCCTACATGTTAAGTCACATTATCAAAACCTCCAGCAGATCAATGCAAACAAATTATGCAGAATCTATGATTAGCCAGTACTGGAAGTCAGTACTAGAAGTTGCTATAAAGGTGATTGACCCAGATGATAAGTGATGTTGTTCTGTCAGAAAAAAATAAACTCACATTCCTCTAATCTTTTCTAAAGTCATTCATACATTTTAATGCCCAAACCACTACAATTTGTCAATCTTGATTTTAAAAAAATGGAATGTCAATTTTTTCTTAGTAGAGAATAGAAATGATAACTTTAAAGAAATATTCTTCATATTTTTAATGCACATGGTGCCAACTACTTAGGAATTGTCTTTTTTTTTTTTTTTTTTTTTTGGTTTTTGGGCCACACCCAGTAACGCTCAGGGGTTACTCCTGGCTATGTGCTCAGAAGTTGCTCCTGGCTTGGGGGACCATATGGGACACCGGGGAATCGAACCGCGGTCCGTCCAAGGCTAGCGCAGGCAAGGCAGGTACCTTACCTTTAGCGCCACCGCCCGGGCCCAGGAATTGTCTTAACACCACGTGGCTCCTTCCCTGTATGAAGCATTTTCTCCTTCCTTGAGTGCATGTTTTGTAACTCAGAGAAAATTCTTTTTCTCTGTCTGCTTCAACATCATGTTCATTCCTCAACCAACCACTTGGCCCTTCATCTGATGTTTCTGGGAACTGGAGTCAGATTTGCAAATGTACAGATGATCTGAGATACTGAAAGGGAAAACCCTATTCCTCTCCACAAATTGTCTCATCCCCAAGTGTCCTCTTCAATGGGAGATAAATTTTTCATCAGGGCAAAGGGCCCACCTGAGAATTGAGCAAAGTGTCCAGGGAAGTGGCCTGAATCAATGGCAGTGTCAGTATCACTGTTACTCTCATCAGTTTCCCATGTTCCTCAAAAGTGTGTCAGTCATGTGGAAGAAGGAAAAGGGGAAATTCTTTGTCAGTTAGAAGATAACTAAATTGAAGGCATAAATGAAGCTCTGCTTGCCTAGTACTAAGTTTATCCCATGAAGCTGTTTATCCAAAAATTCGAACAATAATTTTACAAGTAATATTTAATGTGGTAAGTGTATGTGATAATTTAATTTTCATATATTTTATATATTCATATATATACTACATATATATACTAATATGTATAGGTGTTGTAAGTGCATATCCTATTTTTAAATAACAGATTGTGACCCCTTACTGAGTAGTAAAATACTTTTATTTGTGGTTATGAACAGTGTTTTTTCCTACTTAATTTTATGCACGTATGTATGTAAATTTGGGTATATGTAAACTGAGTTAAAGTTTAACTATTTCGTATTGTGGCTCATGGTTAATTATTTTGGTAAAATAGTGCTTAAGTCATAGTCAAAACAAAGATAAGCATCTTGAATTTTGTCTTCTAAATGTTATATTTCATTGCCAAGTGCCATAGCATAATAATTAGCCAATTTCTTTCTAGAAATGTGATTCTATAACTTTAGATACATATTTTCTATGCTTTTCTATACTATTTATATGAACTGTTATTTAGCTTGCTTTTCTGTCTGCTGGTTATTGTAGGTTTCTTCTCTGTTATTTTAAGCTCTCTTGCAAGAGTAAGGATAAGGACTGGGTTGCAATAATCTAATAAAACTAACCAAAGGAGGTATTAAAAGACATAGTCTAAAAGTATAATATGGAGCTCTGATTTAGGGGAAAAGAACTTGATCCTCTCTAATGCTGCTTCTAATCTGGCCATGTGCTGAAGCTCAGATCTTGTACTTTTTATGAGCATTACATAATCTATTGTCTCCCTGTTGAATAAAAATCTATTCAGCCTGAAATCTGACACCGCAAAAGCTTGAGAATTCTCACAGTCTCAATATTTCAACAGCTGGGAACTTTCTTACTCTTATTGTTCTCCTTTCCCATATTGGACCTTTCTATAGGGAATAAGATTCCTAACATGACACATAGCTCTTTTGTGGGATCATCTTCTAATTATTAACTGGGGTATATTAACTACCTGAAACCACATTACTTCCAATGTGGTCTTAGGGTAACTACATTTGCTGTTGCTTATTAGAACGTTTTATATATTGGAAAGGGTGGGAGCAGGAGGTGAAATTCTGCCATGATTGTATTCTTGGTTTGTAAATAAGATTAAAATAAAGGCCACTGTTTACATTGGGAAAGATAAGAAGAAACAGATTCTAGGAAAATCCAATCAAGTTTATTAGGACTTGATCTCCAAATTGAGGATATAATTGCAAATTTTAGTCAAGTTCCTCAGGAAGCCTTTCTGTACAAAAATAAAATTCATGTGTTGAAATGAATGACTATTAATGCATTATCACATGTCAGCTTTTGAGAAAAAATAGTATTATGTGATTAATACCCTCAAAGTTAACATGTGCATGTCAAATTTCCAGTTTGTGTAAGTTTGATGTTCTGTAGTTTAAGGTTAAACATTTAACTGTCTGGACAGTTCTGCCTTTTGGTTCATGTTATGTGAATGTAAATTTTGATGATGTTTTGTGTATTCTGAGGGGGAGGGCTTACACCTGTAAAAATCATTCTGCAGGGTTCCAAAGAGCAAGTCTAGAGAGAAACTCTGGCAGCAATTTCAAAAAGAGGCACCTTTTTTGTAAGTATTTACATTTATGCCAAATGTATATTGTTAACTTCATGTACATGTGGTCTTTGTGGCAACTGGAAGCACTGGTTTGGGGATTAAACATATGAATCTATCTCATGTATTTATCGCTCTTCTACTCTTCTGAGCTAAATATGTGCTGTAGGACCCCAGAAATGAAGCATAAACATGAAAATACATATAGATTAAAATGCTTTATTATTTCGGGGTTTGTGGGCCACACCCAACTATGTTCAGACTTGCTCCTGCCTTTGTGCTCAGGGATCACTCCTGGCAGTGCTCAGGGAACCATAAATGGGTTCCAGAGATGAAAACTAAGTCAGCTGCATATAAAGCAAGGGCCCTCCCTACTGTGCTGTCTGTCTGGTCCTAGACTGAATTGAAATTTATTTGGTATTGGGGTCATACTTGGTGCTTACTCCTGGCTCTGCACTCAGAAATTACTTGCTCTTGACAGGGCTCTGGGGACTATATGGAATGCTGAGGATCAAAACCAGGTCAAGCATATGCAAGACAGGCATTCTACCCACTGTATTATCTCTCCAGCCTCAATATTGGAAAAAAACTGGGGGGCACATCCAGTGACACTCAGGGATTACTACTGGCTATGTGCTCAGAAATAGCTCTTGGCTTGGAGAACCATATGAGATGCCTGGAGATCAAACCGCAGTCCATCCTAGGTCAGCTGCATGCAAGGCAAAAACCCTACTGCTATGCCACAGCTCCAGCCCCAATACTGAAATTCTTAATGGGAAAAAATCATGTGCTTTATTTATTAAAATTGAGGAATCTATTTTTTTATCAAGTTCAGTAACTAAGAGAAAGCTCTTTTTCAATATTTTTATTATAGTGAGAATGCCTTACAAGTTTTTTGGGTAGAAGGATCCAAAGTATAATATAGTTGTTCTTATATTTGTTAGAGCTGGGGACATATTTGTCCCACAGGGAATGAGAATGACTTTGTGGAGTTCAGGTTTGCTCTAATAACTTCCTCTGTCTGACCCTTCTCACCTTCACTACCACTTAAGCTGATGAGCAGGACCCCCCCACCCCACCCCACACACACACAGAGTACCCCTCCTTTGACCACAGTATCCCAGTCAGCAAGCAAAAGAGCTGTGAGTTTAGCTTAATCCAAGAGTCCTCAGGACATGTGGCCAAGATCTTGTCTTTTCTTGTTAATTTCCCTTTGGTTTTAATGACTATAAAACTTCAGGAGCACACCTTTATATGAGTGGAAGACTTAACACATACTTGTATGTGTCATCGTTCCCAAAATAACCCCAAAACCTATTCTCAGCCCCTTTCCTTCCCCCTTTTTTTCTTTTCAAAGGAACTACCATAACCATTAAATTAGTTTTGCCTAAGTTTGGAGGTTAGGTTAGTCCTTTCCCAGGTGGTTTGTTTTGGTTCTTCATAGTCTACTTGAGCATAACTATCTGACATTTCACTTACTGATGTATTTCAATCAAGATAATCACCTCATTGGTAGGACACTCCTTGTTCCAAAAGTCCCCCAAAACCACACCAAAATGTAGACAACTTCTTGATCCAATCATCTGACAGTGGGTATTAAGTTGATTCCATGTCTTAGCTGTGTTGTCTCTAATGAGTAAAAATGTTGGTTGGTAAAGGCTTTTTATGGGAGGCTGTGCCTTCTCTGGTAAAGGCTTTTTAAGGGAGGCTGTGCTTTCTCTGAGCCTCTTTGTATAGACAATAGAGGGGTCACATGAGTATTAGGGTCCAATAGGCCAGGTCACCTTTGTAAGTCAACACCCCTGTTATTGGACACCTGTGTAAATGCAATTGAGATGTTTGCAAAAGTAAAAATGTAAAAAATAAGTCTCATTTTGTATTAACTTGGAAATTTCCTTTTTTTAATTTTTAAATACCATGGTTTACTAGGTTGTCCATAATACAACTGTTATTTTTCTTTTCTTTTCTTTTTTTCTTTCTTTCTTTTTTTTTTTTTTTTTTTTTTTTTTTGGTTTTTGAGTCACACCCCGGCAGTGCTCAGGGGTTACTCCTGGCTCTATGTGAAATCGCTCCTGGCAGGCTCAGGGGACCACATAGGATACCAGGATTCAAACCACCTTCCTTCTGCATTTAAGGCAAATGACTTATCGATGTTCTATCTCTCCGGCCCCACAATTGTTATTTTTCATGATTATAAAGTTGTTCGTCTTGGTTGACTTTCAGTCAATATAGTGTGCATCAGTGCACATTTCCTGCCACTGATGTCCACAGTTTCCCTCCTGCCCTCCCCCACTGCCTGTTTCTGTGATAGACTATTTTCCTCTTTCTATCTTTTTCTCATTCTCTCTGTCTCTCTCACTCTCACTCTGTCTTTCCTTTATTTTTTCTTTTAGATACTGGTTTTCAGTATAGAGAAGGTACAACTATGACAGTGAGAGTTGGAAATGGCAACTCTAGACATGAACTAGAAATTCTATCATTTTTCTGGTATTTTTATTGGTGGGCCACATCCAGTGATGCTCCTGGATCTATGCTTAGAAATCACTACTGGCAGACTTGGGGGACCCTATGGGATGCTGGGTATGAAACCTGGTCAGCCACATGCAAGGCAAATGCCCTACCCACTCTGCTATCATGATGGTTCCCTGAACATTATTTTTAAAGGAAAAAAGTGCATACATTTTAACAAATATAAACTTTTAATCTGTAAAACTAATTTATAATTACTAAAAGGTGGGTAATTTTTAACAGAGGACAATCAGATGATGAAGAATAAGACTGAGACAATGTCGTCTATAACCATATTGACCTTCAATGACCCACATCTGAAAGTTTTCTTATGCTATACTGCAATATTACTTGATTTAAAAATGAGTTTTAAAAATGTCTACACTTTGAGTTGCAGTGTTTATCTGTAAGGAAATATGGAAATTTTTATGATAGAAGAGATGCCTGTTATGTGTCTCATGTAACCATCTGGATGTTCCAGGAGTGCCTCTTCTGTCATGCATGGCTGAGACTTTCTTTCCCTTTCCTCCAGACCCTTCCTCCGTGCCTGGGACAGTGCCTGGGACAGATCCTTCCACTGTGCCTATGTCCAATATAACCCTTAGTTTTGGTCTCATGGGTGTCCTCCATCTACATCCTTTAGTATTTCTGCAGAGCAGTAGAAGTTTCTAGCAACTCTGAACCCACATTTTTATCCTGCCCTCTGAGTCACTAGAGCAGCAAAGAGAGGACTTGGTTCAACTGCTGAAACCTCCAACATTGGCAAGCCCCCTTTTGGTAAAGGTATCTTAACAGTTAAATATCTGTGCAAAATATAATGAGCTATGAGAACTGACAATTTTCCTTTAAATCAGATCAGGTTGGATATGCTTAGCCCAGAACTGCGATCCTTGCAGAATGTGGGCCGTCTCCTGCAATCTCCCCGAAGGTGTTTGCCTTTTCAGTGCAGACAAGAAGGCTGACTCTAGCTTCTTGTTAATTGGACTCCCACCCAGGAGAGAGCTGGAGGGAACGAATCTGATGGTTTACGGTCTTTGAAGTTAAAACATCTTTATTCCAGTTCATGATGAGTGACTGGATTTGAGGCATGTATTTGGCCGTTTCCTGGGGAACTAGAGTCAAACTAAATGGCATAGATGCTGTCCCATCTTGCACTAGAGATGTCCACATGCATGCCATCAGGCCTGGTATCATCTGGCTAAAAGAACAGTCACCCACTGCCTGGCCACTCATGAATAAGGAAGTTGAACCCTAAGCTCCTGGCACCCTCGAGAAGACATTGATCTTCCCAATTTGTGCCATTCATCAGAATCCACTTTCAGATTATCTCCAAATGTAGGTGTCCAGTGACAGTAGGGTTGTTTGTCTTTCCTTGTCCTGTTGCCAGGGAAGAGTTTCTCCAGGGAAGCCACTCCAGAATGGCAGCTTCTTTATGAAAATCTGTGCGGTGGAAATTCTGCTAATGAAGCTGGAGTGTAATTATAGACTAGGCAGATTCTTTTGCAGACTGAGTGGAATTGTTTGTAGATAAATGCGCGTTAACTTAATAGTGTGCAGCTGATTATGAACGATGAAGGAGAGGAAAGGAGGAGTCATTAGTTGCAAGAGGTTTTAGAGCTGTGACTCTCCCTGTAAGGCCCAGGTAACCCCATAATGAGAGTTCTTCTGGCTTTTGTCTCTGATTTTCAGTGGTGATAACAGCCACTGGTGACTAATCTACCCGTTTGCTCAATTTGCTGTGGCATTTCTTACAGCATAGAGTTAAATATGGTGCCACTCTGCAACTTTATGTCCAAGCACAAGTATCTTCATGGATTCATTGTTTCTTTGTCATGCATTTATGGGCATTTATGATTATCGTGAGACATAGGCCAGAGTTCCTCATCCAAATGTGATCTTGTTCTGCTCATAGGATGTTGCAGTCTGGGAAACGAATATTTTTTTTATACTTAGAATTCAGACAAACTCAGGATTTTGTTCCAGTGCTGTCTGGAGAGGCTCTGAGAGTGCTCGTCATCCTGCTGGGATTACATGAAGAAACAGAAAATTGTTGGGTCCATTAAGATGAAGAGACACTGCTTGATATTTGATTCCATCAGATATCACCTTTTTTGTTTGTTTGTTTTTGGCCCACAACCAGTAACACTCAGAGGTTATTCCCTACTCTGGACTCAGAAATTGTCCCTGTCAGGCTCAAGGGACTATATGGAATGCCGGGGATCAAACCTGGGTTGTCCCAGGTCAGCCATGTGCAAAGCAAATGCCCTACCACTGTGCTATTGCTCTGGCCCCTTACTTTTTCCTGTTTGTTGACCCAAGACACCTGCACCTGCTGAAAAAAATATGTTTGTTTGTTTATGTATTTTGAAACATAGCAGAATTTATACAATGGTGCTGAGCAATTTTAAACTAACTTTGGAGGTTTTTGTGTTTGCATGTCTTCTAAGTGGAATGACTCTTAATAAATACAATAGGACTAGGAAGTTAAGTTTGTTAGTTTAATTTGGGGTGTTGAGGAAGTACTAATTGCCAACGAAGTGGGCCATTGAAGGGCCTTAGATAGTGTCACTAGCTGGGAGAGGTTGCAAAGTGCTTATCTCCTGGGATACAACACCTTCCTCTGTATCTACTGGGAACTTTTGGAAAGTTCTCCTTAATTGTTTTCTTCAGTGAGGACATCAACCAAAATACTGAGATGTTTATTGTATTCTTATTGAGTTCCCTGAAATTTCTATGGTCTCTCTCTTCTCATTTCCATTATTCCTGTGGTTTTAAACATAGATT
Source organism: Suncus etruscus (assembly GCF_024139225.1). Lineage (NCBI taxonomy): Eukaryota > Metazoa > Chordata > Mammalia > Eulipotyphla > Soricidae > Suncus > Suncus etruscus. The sequence continues at coordinate 88,827,165 of NC_064849.1, forward strand.
GGTGGAGAAGTAATCAATAACTCTGATTTATAGTAGGTGACTTCTCCCTTCATTTTCTAAGTATCTCCGAGTTCTTTAGAAAACTGGTAACATTTTCTTTATCTTTGACTTCACATTAAGTTTTTCTTCTACATTTGCATTACATTTCCTTTGCTAAGATAGTTTTGGCATTATTTTTTCTTTTTCCTTTTTTTCTCTAGGTCAGAAAACTAATTTTTATTGCAATTTTAATAACCCTGGATACTGTAGTGTTAAATTTATAGTATTTTGGGGTTTTTTTCGGGCCACACCCATTTGATGCTCAGGCGTTACTCCTGGCTAAGCACTCAGAAATTGCCCCTGGCTTGGGGGGACCATATGGGATGCCGGGGGATAAAACCACTGTCCTTCCTTGGCTAGCGCTTGCAAAGCAGACACCTTACCTCTTGCGCCACCTTGCCGGCCCCTATTTTATAGTATTTTTTATAGTTACTGTACCTCATCACCATCAAAATTTTAAGGTCCCTCACTGCTCTCCTTAATTTCTCTCTGCCTCTTCCTTCTCTCCTCTCACCACACCTCTTGCTGTCTAGTGGTATATTTTGTAATTCAAGGGTTCACACAGGTTGATCATCATTTAATAAGTCTATTCTCTTGTTTTGTCTCTTTATATCCACATATGAATCAGATAATCTGATATTTGTGTCTTACACTGTGACTTATTTTACTTAACATGATGCCCTTCAATTCCATATATGTTTTACCAAATACAAACCATATTTTATAGCTGCATGGCATCCCATCATGTATATATTCCAAAGCTTCTCTCTTCTCTTTTCTGATTGTTTTTGAAACTTAATCTTTAATGATATACCTTAAATGATATACCGTAAAATTATGGTCATAAGCATGATTTCTAGTTGGCTTTAACCTAATTTTATTCTTTATAGAATTAATTTTAAATGGTTGGTTCTAGGTTGAAACTTAAAAATTATTTTCTATTACTTAATTCTGAAACTTTTCACAATAATTTTAATGTTTACTTATGATTCCCTAATGTGTAAATAACTTCAAAATCACACCATCAACAATATATCTACCTCTTTCACCCCAAAGATCCATCAAGCAACACATATATGGGGTTTTGTACCACACTTTGAATGCCCAGGGCTTATTCCTGGTACAGTGTTCAGAGATCACTTCTAACAGGATTCAAGGGACCAAAGGTAATATCAGGTATAGAATCCTGATTAGTTGTATACAAAGTAAGAGCCCAGCACAGTGTAATATATGTCTAGTCTACAACACAGTTTTATAAAGAACCTATCAGGACCATATATTTATTTCAGAGATTAAGGTACTTTCTTTGCATGCTTGTTTGATCTCTGGCACCATTTATGATACCCTGAGCACTGCCAGTTGTGGCCTCCAAATAAACAAAATAGATACAATAGAAGAGCATGTTGGGGCCGGGGTGATAGCACAGCTGTAAGGCATTTGCCTTGTATGCAGTAAACACAGGACAGACCCCAGTTCGAATCCCAGCACCCCATATGGTTCACAGAGCCTGCCAGGAGCAAATTCTGAGTGCAGAGTCAGGAGTAACCCCTAAGTGCTGCCGGGTGTCACCCCACACACACATCAAAAAAAAAAAAAGAAGCAGATCTGTTGAGCTGAGTATGTAACTAACTGGTAATATATCCTGGGTTCTATAAAAAGTAAATTTACACATATATATGTATATTATATGTGTATATGTTTATATATATCATGGAAACTCATGTATTGTGTAAGAGGTCCAGGCACAAATGGAATGTGCAGATAAGAGAACCATTTGTCAGTACACACTAGGTGAGAGACTAATGGTATTTGATGAAAGTAGATTTTTAGACTGTGAAGTGGGTGTGAGAATAGCGAGGTTTATGGTCATCACAAAAATATGAATTCAGGGACTGGAAAACACTAGTAAAATCAACTCAGACCCTACCACATACAAGTCTGTCTATGTGCTCTTTGCTTTCCAAGACTTTCCAACTTCTTTTCCCTGTCTGTTCTTTCTTCCTCCTCTTCCAGTGCTCCTTCCCACAGTCCCTCATCTGCCTTGCACTCAGGATTATCCTGGCCCAACATTCCATCCAGATTTGTGTCTCTGTCATTTTCATTGAATAACCTAAAGAATTAATTAGATGCAAAGAAGAGAGACTGTTAGTATTCTAAAAGGTTTCAGAAGTCATTGATAGATCCAGTAGATTGAGACATAGATATGGAATCAGTGGAAAGAGAAGTTAAATACATTCAATGAAGTAAGCCAGAGAAGGAAAATAAAGATTACAATTATTATCACTTATATTTAGAAGAGCTGCATGCAGAAATTCAGTGGCTTAAATAGAGGTTCTTGAGAACACACTATGTCCCAGAATATAGTGAGAATAAAGAAAAATTGAGTGGAGGAGGAGAAAGGCACAATAAAATGACAGTACAAGGGGCTGAGGGGGTCTCATATGTATTAGTGGTTTTAAGAAAGGACAGAACTAAATATCCGAGCCAGATTCAATAACAGTGAAATTATGAGAACTAAACTTGATCAACCAAACTTAAAAAGGTGTCTTGTTATGCTGGCAGGAGGGGGTGGGGTGTGGTGATAGGGGATGGACACTGGGCATATTGGTGAAGGGAAATTGACATTGATGGTGGGATTGGTCCTGAAACATTGTCTGTCTAGAACCCAACTTTGAATAACTTTGTAAATGGTTTTAACTTTGTAAATGGTTTTACAATGGTTTCAATGAAAAATTTTTAAAAGAGAGAGAAGCTAAAAAATCAAGTTATCCTCCTTTGTACCTGAGCAAGGAGGAAGAGTTCTTGTTTTATCACACATAATAGCAATTCTTCTGCAACCCCAGGAATGCCATTAAGTGCTAGCTAAGGCAAGCACCAAGGTCTCTCTCAAATCCCAGATACGATATTGTTTATAAAAGCTCCTGGAAATTCCTTCACTCACTGGAAATTCAGAAGTCTTTTACAGCAATAGTTTGTTCAAGTCCTTTGTAGTTAAAAGGAGTTAGAGGTATTGAAAAAAATCTGTCTATGGGAAGAAAATGGACTTATGAAACTTTCTCCCAGTTCAATCAATCTTGCTGGTTTGGGAGTCCTGGAGTCATTTTATGGCACATTAGTATTTCAGGCTCAAGTGGACTTTCCAAAATGATTATCCTGAGCTTGTCCTCCTGCCAAGCTACAAGTCTGTGCTTTCCTTCTCCTGCCCACTTCCTGTCATTATCCATTGAAAAGTTTAATATTCACAGTGAGTGGATCCCCTCCTCCCATGACCCCCTCCTGGGGAATTAGGACCTCAGGAGAATTTTCTCTGACAACATCCTACTCTCTAGAAATAAAAAACAAGTGGCCCTGGGTTGGTTCTGCAGGAGGCCTTGTGTTTGTAAAAGGAGCCAAAATCAAATGCTAAGTAAGTCTGTTCTGAGGAGTGTTCACTGCCTTTTCAGTGGCAGATTTTAGAACTGGGTATTTGTCTGTCTTGGTTGCAAAGCACCCAGGAGGGCACTGGGAAGTCTTCCAGCTCCTAAGCACAGTGTCAGCATGCAACCAACAACACATCAAATACTCGGCCTTCAGCAGGTCCTCAAGACAGAAGCTCCTAGAATATAAAGAAGCTCAAGCCCTCCCCTTTGTCTTTGGGATAAAATCAAGAGTCAAGGCCTGGAATAGAGAAAGGCAAGAAATACATGGAACTCATGGCTCAGCAAGCAGTGCCCAGTTTGCTTCTATGCCAAATTTTTTTGGATATGCTATTGGAGAGAACCAGATATGTATTTTTTTGGCTAGAGTGAGACATGCATGTTAAATTCCTTTCTAGGCAAGGTCCTTTGTAGATAAGACTTTGGGTGTGGATGAGGTCTGAGCATGCTCACACCTGCCCCCACCATTCAGGCAGACCATCCCTCCAAGATGAGATGAGCCTTTGACAGCTGAAATCTTTCAAGTCTTTGCTCTTGGCCTCTTTGTAATTAGGGATATGTCAGGATTAATTTGATCACCTTTATACAGATTAATTCATTACTCGCCAACTCATCTATTACACTTCCCCTGAACAAGGAGTTGAATGTTGCTTTCTTAATGGTTGTCAAGAGCATAATGTTTCTTATTTTCCACCTCACATTTTGGAAACCATTTCTTCTCTATGTTCAAAACTGTAACTACTTTCTTTTCAAATAAATGTGATTTTTTTTTATTGGATTTTCACTTGCAGACTTGCGAGGGTGACGACCTTTTTTTTTTTAATTTAAAAGAAAGATGCAATAGAGTAGCAATTTGTCAATGTTTTGTTTTCAAAAAAAATTCCCATGATTTTATGCAGAACCATGAAGATTCATTGAGTCACACCTTAGGGTCCAGACCAGAGAAAGAGGTCTAGTCACTAAGAAATATCATGTGTTCTTTTAGTCTCTCTGCATCTCTCTGCATATGTGGGTCTCAGTTAGTTGAAAACCTTTTTGTAGACCTGCTAATTCTCCTCCCCTCTCTTCATTCTCTCTTCTTTCCTTCTAGCTATTTGGTAAAGTGAAATTTCCTTTACCTTAAGAGACTCATTGCATGTCTACTATTAAACCAACAAAAGAAATGATAAAGCAACAGAAGAAATATTAGAGGAGAAAAACAAAATTAATCTTACAGATGGGAGCCACCAAGAGGTGCTACAAGTTTTCTGCCATCCTGCACTGAGCAAGAGGAAGAGAGTGTAAAATAATGATGGGAAGAGCCAAGTTTTATTTGTCACTCAGGACCAGTGAATGGAACAGATCCACATGAAGTTTCTTTTAGATGGAAAATGTGAAGTCAGTGTTTTGCTTGATGGGTGGGTCTTGATGGCCTTCACTAAGGTTAAGAGGCACATTTGAGGAAGGGCCAGTTCTACTCCCTTGCCATTCCCAGTCCTAGACTTGAACTGTCCTCTCAAGAAAGGGTCCTTGAAAGCAGACCCTGAGGAAAAGCATCATGAAGAAGGGTACAGTTAGTTTTACATGGATATGTTTCTCTGCTGATAAGTGTCCTGGCTTCCTGGTATAGAGGAGACATGTGTAGAAATTTTCTTTTTATGGAGGATGGAGAGATAGTAGTGTGCAGGACTCATGCCTTATATGTGGCTGACCCTGGTTCAGTCCTTGGCATTTCATATTGTCCCCTTAAATTCCCTGGGGTAATTTCTGAGCACAAAATCAGGAGTAATCCTAGAGCTGCCAGTTGTGGCCCCAAAAGAAAATTTAAAAAAATAACAATTTACTGAAGAATATTTTGGTGACACATCCTCACAATATGACAGCTTACTCTCACAGTGGTGGTTGATACTGGTAATCTCTTGGTTGCATGGTGAGGACACTTGATCCAAACATCTACTTCATGTAGCTTAGGCTGCTCATTGCAAGATGGCTTGAGTACAAATAGGAATTTAGAAGTAAAAGAAAAGTCCAGGGATTCAGGAATCTGCAAGACTTTTATGTCTTGGACCCAGAACAGACTCTGTTAGTGCAAGCAAGTAACTTTGATCTGATATAGGGCAGTGGAGGGTGGCTGTCTCTTGGTGGGAATAAGAGGTATGTACACAAGGTAGGGGACAGGATGGTAGAAATGTTGATTTTCTGATGCACCAAATCCAGCCAATGTGAGGATCTGTTTTTCTTGTGTTTTTCTTCCTATGGTACATTTGCCTACTTATATACATTGCAAACACACATGAGAAATAGTAAGAAGCAGATTTTAAGCTATGCTTTCATGCAGTTGCAAGAAAAAGCAGTCTGAAATCCACAGGCTGCACAGTATTGGAATAAAAGGATAACATGGTTGAACTAGTCAGGGCCCAGGGGAACATTCCTGTGTCCTCAGTTCTCAGATCACTCAAATAACCACCTTAGAAGAACATAAAAACCAAAGTTAATGACATGTGTATGGAGACTTTGCACTTCTAAAAATCTAAAGTAAATGGAACAAACCAGGGAGAATTAGAAACTAAATGGGGTAGAGGCCTTGGGCGAAGGAGAGAGAAGGGAATCTCACATGATGAGTTACTGACTTCCAGTGAGAAAACCTCTGTGAGCACACTGCCTCAAAATATGCGGCTACTTTTTCAAGAGAAAACCCTGGACCTACAGAATCTATATTCTTTTTTTTTGTTTTGTTTTGTCTTTTTTGTTTTTTTTGGGCCACACCCGGCGTTGCTCAGGGGTTACTCCTGGCTGTCTGCTCAGAAATAGCTCCTGGTAGGCATGGGGGACCATATGGGACACCGGGATTCGAACCAACCACCTTTGGTCCTGGATCAGCTGCTTGCAAGGCAAACGCCACTGTGCTATCTCTCCGGGCCCAGAATCTATATTCTTTAAGGTGATGTTAATCACTTCCCCCAAGGCCTCTCAACCTTCACTGATTTTAGTGACATACAAGGTGATACAGTCAAGAAAAACTGACTCTAAATGTTTTAGGATAAATTGGACCTGAGTGTTGGTATAGTGGGAAGGGTGCTAGCCTTGTATGTGGCTGACTATGGTTCAATCCCTGGCATTCCATATATAGTCCCTCAAATACCACCAGGAGTGATTCCTGAGCACAGGTTTAAGAATAAGCTCTGATGGGCCGGGCGGTGGCGCTAAAGGTAAGGTGCCTGCCTTGCCAGCGCTAGCCTTGGACGGACCGCGGTTCGATCCCCCGGTGTCCCATATGGTCCCCCAAGCCAGGAGCAACTTCTGAGCGCATAGCCAGGAGTAACCCCTGAGCGTTACCGGGTGTGGCCCAAAAAACAAAAAAAAAAAAAAAAAAAAAAAAAAAAGAATAAGTTCTGAGTGTTTCTCGGTGTAATCTTCCAAACAAACAACAACAAAAAAAGAGCATTTTAGGGGAGACTGATCCTGTTTATGAAAAGCAAGAGATTTTCTAATTGGCTTATTTGTTTAATGCCTAGGGAAAGCAGAAAAAAGTTGAAAAAGATCACAGAAAACAGAAACCTTTTTTCCATATAAATGAAACTTGGTCCAAACTTGAGGAAATAAAAAACTACTGTTTTTCAAATGGCTTAAAAATCACAATTTTCTTAAAATTAGATTTGTTTAAATTGCCCAAACTTTAGAAGCATGCCTGCATTTTGTTTTTCTCTTAATCATAGTGAAGGCAGTCTTCTTCCTTTATTCTCTCAGATAAAATGATTTTTCTACCAGTCCAAATATGAAGCACTACTTATGCTAGAAAACATACTTTTTAGTATGCTCTTCAATTTAAAAAAAAAAGGTTTGTGTGCAAAAGTCAGAGGAGACAAAAGTGAAATGTGGCAGGATTGAATCCTTTTCTTTTAATAAGTGTGAATTTATTACCAGATTCTCTGGAGAAAGAATCAGAACATGGCAACTGCTCGCAGATTCTTTGAGATTTTGCTCAATGGGCTCATCACCTTGTTTTTCCATGTTGATAAACTAGAACTTTTAAAACAACAATTTTCACCTGCTGGTACCCAAAACCTTATGCCTATCTACAGAAACTGGTGGGCCAGCCTACACAGAAGTTACCATCACTTAACACATGGTCTGTCTGCATCGCAGAGTGGGACTGTCATTAATACTGAGCGGAAAAGATTTTTCTATTAATGACTTTTCCATTTGCCTTGGTGCACTCTGAAATCATAGTTTTTCTATTTTCACTGGTCTGCAGGTATAAGGTGGTTGGAAACTGCTGCATAAGCAGAGTTTTTGCAGGGAGCCATATGAAGCCACAGTGATTCTGGGGAAAGTAGGGTCTGTGCCAGCCTATCCAACTGCTCTCGGCTTGCCAGTTTGCCAACCCCCATGGACAATGTGTCTGTCGTGTGGCTGCCTGAGGACCTTGTTACCACACAGCATATGTTAGGCACCTGCTTAGAAGGGTTTTGTGCTGTCCTCATGCCTGGGTTTTATCAGAGGAAATCCGTGAAGCCTAAACTCAGAGCTGGCTTCCTGCCGTCTCTTTGCTCAGGGAAGCAGTTCAGAGACCAGCTGCCTTTGTACACAATCGGAGTGTGATGGTGAGTTCAGCTCCATGGAAGAGTGTTTTTGGCCCCAGGAGTCTAATGATGGGAAATTCTACCACAGCTTTAGTCCATAATAGAAGGGGTCAGGCTGGGAAAATGAGAGGAAGAGACTGGTTTTCAAACCCGAGAGTAGAGAGCACCTTAAAAAAGGGCATGTCCAGATCCTTGAAGCTCTGTGCCCAGGCAGCAATGCTATTGAGTATTTCACCAGTTCATGGAGCTAAAGTACACCCTAGATACCCTTAGGGTGGCGAAAGAAATATAAATGGGGTAAATTCTGCTCTATCTGCCATGTGTCACCTGTCAGGTCTTTCTCCCACTGGGTGTATGCCCGCTCATGCATGGAACCATGTAGGCCAGATATAATAGCAAAGGTTCATGAATCTCTCAAACCTTGCTTCATTATTTTCTCCATTCCCATAATGCTAGACCTAAATTCACTGAAATATTATTCTTTGATGGATTGATGCTCTAGTGATGAGCAGTAGTATCAATGGGAAGTAAGTGAGCAAAACTGGGTTCATTGACACGTTGGCATAAACCATCTTATCTTGGCCATGATGCCTGAACTAGGATGAAGGGGTGAAAGGTAATATCTTTCCCATCCTCAGAATATTTGGAAAATGGGTGGTTCTAGCTCGAGGTACTTCATACTGAGGGAGGTTGTTGATGTTGTCAAGCTCCTTATAGTGGTGAAACTCACCTCTCCCCAATGAGGAATGCTCCTATTGGTTATCACTGAGAGAACCTAACTTAGGGTATGTCTCTCCTTTGTTGACCCCAACACAATAGATGGAAGCCCCAAAGCGCCACTGATCTTGCATTATTCTCATTGACATTTAGTAAATGTTAACTGAATGAATGAATGAGGCCAGGTAAGGAACAAAACAGGTTAGAGCTATTGTAGGTTTTGCTTCAAGATGCCTCTCGGTCATTTTTGCTTTCATCTTTGAGATGCTTTCTTCTTGCATATATTAGTTGTACATTATTTCCTCTATACAAAGACTTGTGATTCTAATGAATTAAAAACAGCCTTGGTCCTGTCAACAGAGTTATCACTGAGTTTCCTTCTCCAATGGAGGAAGCCATCATGAACCCATGACAAGAACAGTGATCTGTTCCCATGTGACAATGTGGGAAATCTTGCACCATTGCCACAAGTGCAACCATGGAAAAGTCCATGATTTTACAAGACTGAATGGCCTTTTCTGCAGGGGTAAGACCTCCTCCCTGCAATAACTGGAGTAAGACCCCCTCCCTGCAATGACTGGAGTAAGACCCTACTTTAAACACTCAAAGGGCCTGGGATAGCACAACTTCATTATCACTGGGAAAGGCAGATATCTATCTTAAGCTGGAAACAGCATTGTCCAAGTAGATGAGAGGCAAACCAGAGAGCAGGGAAGGATGTGACCTGCTGGGACCAAGGACAAGTGGACAGTAGAGTGGGGAACAAAAGGATCAGAACACACAGCTGGGAAGTGAGCCTCAGCTATCAAAACAGGCATATGGCAGCCTCAAAGACCCTCAGATTTGCAAAGGAGAAAGTATTGCTTCCAGGTAAAGACTGAGTTACTCTCCCTAAAGTTTAGTCCAAATATACTTGCTTCCTTTTCATGTTAGTTGGGGCCCTTTGATTTACAGTACTGTTAATGAAAGGGTTTCAAGCATACTAAGTCCCAACATCATACCCTCCACTAAAGTGTACACTTCCCTCCACCTTGTCAGTCCTTAAGTTCAATTTCATCAACTAGTTCTCTTGCTTTGTTGCCTTTGTCAAATCTACTTTCTTAGGAGTCTGAATACTTTCCCACATAAGAAGTCTGAATACTCTTGTTAGTCTAAGAAATGTCTATTTTCTATAACAAAGTGGCAGGACCTCTGATTTTTTCTAGAATTGAAGTCAAAATGTTTTCTGAAATGTAAGGAAACCCATTTTCTCATTCAAAATAGGAACTGAGGGCTTTCTCCTAAACTGAGGAGTTTCCTCCCTGGTCTGCTGCTTCCTTAAGCATCCCTGAGGAATCAGCACCTGCAGGAGCACAAAGTGGGACTCCTTCAATTCTATGGGGTCTTTTGGGTTTCCTTTCACCAACTTCTGGCAAGCTGATAAAGTAAAGATAACCTTGGGGCTTATTCAGATAGAAACTTCCCCGACTATAGGCATTTATTAAGCAACTGCCACTGCCTAATTAATACTTTGCCAGCCTGAATATATTAAAATTGAGGTGAATGACATAAATTTAAAACAATCTAATCTGGACTTTAGCTTATTAGATTCTATAGTCATTATTCATGAATATCCACTGGATGAAACAATTTTTATTGGTCAGCAGAGTGGAGATGGTATTTTTCCCTTTACTTTATTTATCAAGATACTGTGATTTCCAATACTTTTAATGGTAGTTTTACCCATATGGTATTTCAACACCATCCCCCCCACCAACTATTTTCCTCCACCATTGTCCCAAAGTTTTCTCCCATCTACTTTAAAATTTTGTTTTGGAGTTATACCCAGTGGTACTTGTGTCTTACTTCTGGCTCTGTGCTCTGGGTATCTCCTAATGATGTTTAGGGAACCTACCCAGGAGTGACCACCTTTAAGGCAAGTGCCTTCGTAATCTCTTCATCCTTTCTCTGATTATTAAATTTGTTCTCTCTCTTCTCTTCTTGATCTGTCACTCCACTGTAGTCAGGATTTTTAGGGGAATCCCTTTATCTGAGAGCATAGTTCTCATATCAATGAATATGTGTGCTTTCTGTGGCTCTCAGTACCCTCACATGATTTAATATTGTGTGGTAAGAAGTATAACCCCTGAAGAAAAAAGGGTTCAAAGTGGGTCTGAAGGAGGCCTTCAGGACTGAAAACTTGAAGAGGAATTTGATAGCAGGAAGAAAGCGCCAAATTTAATAAGTGTTCCCAGCAATACCTGGACTACTGTAGTATGTGGTCATAGGTGCCTTTGGGAGTTAGTGTTTGGTGTGTAGTCATTGCAGTGTGATTCCATTGTGTTCTACCCTTGTTTATACTGAAATAGGAAAGCGCTGCTTTCCATTAAATATGGGGATCTTCCCAATATCCTGTTGTGAATCCCCTCTGAAACATAGGAACAACCAGTAACAATGGTTGTATGATGTAGCTCTCTAATAAAATCTGAACATCTCACATTTCAGAAAACACCCCAAAGGAAGACTTCTTACAAATGAGTAAAACAGATTTTATGTGTTCATGTACATAGAACTCATTTTAGTTCCCTTCTTTAGATTTTCAAATATCAATCTATGGGTTCCAACATCCTGTATACATTTTGAGTCTTCTCCCTCACAATTCTTCATTTCTCTGAGGTGATCTAGGTATCCACAACTTAGCTATGGGCACATGTTCCTAGACTGTGTTCCACCATGCCCTCCTTCCAACCACTGGGAGGTAAAACTACTTGGGCTTCTCCATATGGTGCTGGAATTTGAGGAAAGCATGCCTGTCAGACATCTTGGAGGCATGCATATGATCATGGTAGTTCTGTTTTCAAAATGCCATGGCCTCATGTCTATTTGATGATGCCATGGCTCTGCGAGAGTTTTCTGCCCTCAAAGACAATTGGAGAAATGAAGAAACAAGATGCTGAAATGGGAACACTGTACCCCTGAAAAACCATAATAAAAGCTACAAAAAATCACACTTAAATTTAAGAAAAATATATTAAAATGCCATAATAAAAATACATTAAAAGATTAAACAACTCTCCTTTCTTCTCTCTCCTCTATGTCTTTCCCCTCTCTCCTCTCTCCCTCTCTTTCCTCTTCTCTCTGTCTCTCCTCTTCTCTCCTCTCCTGTCTCTCTCTTCTCTCAAAGAAAATTATATTAAACAAGGCACTTTCATGCACTGCCAGCCCATGTACGTGGTCCTACAGACACATCACCTCCAGTGTCCCTCCGAGAGGAAGACTTACTTATTTTCTTAATTTTATGCTGGGTTGTGTCCTGGGGCTCTATTCATCTTTGGAGAAGCCCACATTATCTCTCGAGCATATTATCTCTCTTAATCACTCCCTCCTCTACAACCTCCAAATAAAACCTTTTTTGTTTGTTTGTTTGTTTTTTTTGTTTTTGGGCCACACTCAGTGATGCTTAGGGGTTACTCCTGGCTATGTGCTCAGAAATCCCTCCTGGCTTGGGGGACCATATGGGACATCATGGAATTGAACTGCAGTCTAATCTAGGTTAGCGCTTGCAAGGCAAAGGCCCTACAGCTTGCACCATCGCTCCAGCCCATGAAACCTATTTTTATTTAAAAACTAAAACTTAAAAAATAAACAAGTTCATTTGACATTAAATAATTATCCCAGCATTATTTATTTAAAATAAACACCTTTTCTTCATTGAATTGTTGAAGTTACTTCATTGAAAGTCATTTTGTGTGCTGGAGTGATAGCACAGCAGTGAAGCATTTGCCTTGCAGGCAGCCAACCCAGGACTGACCTGGATTCAATTTCTGGCATCCATCTGGTCCCCAAGCCTGCCAAGAGTGCTTTATGAGTGCAGAGCCAGAGTAACCCCTGACTGCCATCAGGTATGGCCCCCCAAAAAACAAAAAAAAAGTCATTTTGCAATAAATAGAAAGTTTTACAACTTAGAAAAGTAAAAAGCACTGCTTATTTTTCCCTTCACATTTCCCTTCATATATCCTAGGGAGACCTAGGATATGCAGTTACAAGGTTGTTGACGGTTGAGTTTCAGTCATACAATGTTCCAATCCCATCTCTTATTCAGTATACACTCCCTATCACCACTGTTCCCAGTTTTCTTCCCAACTTTTTAATATATTTTTTATTTAAACAACATGATTATAGTCGGGTTACAGTCACAAAAAGAACAACCCCCCTTCACCAGTGTAACATTGCCTCCTCCCAATGCCCCCCTTCCCATCCCCTGCCTATATTCGAGACAGGCATTCTACTACAGTTATTTGTTTTTAAGTTCAGTAAATTGTTTTATTTTTCTTAAAGTATAAGGGTTAAAGAAATAATAGTAAAAGTGTGATAGTGGCAATCACCAAAAATCTTTGGTTTTATACTAAATCAGTATTTTAAACATATTAGAAATAGACTACAAAATTTATTCGACATTAGTATTTAACAAATATATGTTATATTAGACCTTACATATATGTAATTTTTTTAATTATTGGAGTTATGCCTGGTGATACCCAAGGGATCGTATGTTGTGCCAGGGTTCAAACCAGGGTCACCTCAGCCATATCCATCCAAGGGCCAGAGTCATCCCTCCCATACTAATACTCCAGCCCTGTTTATGCTATTTTAATATTATAAGCCATCTGTACATTCCTGTTAAGTAGATGCTAATTTATTTAAATATAGATACATTCAAATACATATTATTACATTTTTATTTTAATGCCGTTCAGTTTGCAAGAGTGAATGGCTATATTTTAGGGCCACAACATTATATACCAAGTGCACCACAGGGACAGATTCCCAAGATCCAAGAGGTTCATTTCTTTGTGGCTTCAGTTTGTTGCTATAAAGAGACATTGAAAACCATTTTTACTATTGAGTAATAAAATGCTAAATAAATAAGCCTCATTGTTTAATTAGTGAAAAAGATTTTTAAAAATATACTTTTGTTATTTGTGTAAGCGAAACTAGACATATCACATCATGCTCCTCTTTCCTCTATCAATTCTATTCATTTCCCCTGTATTCCACTTACCTGTTTTAAATGATAAAAGTCTATGACAGAAATGAGTTTTAAACTCATTGCAAACTTTTCAATTAATTTCAAAATTAATCATGTCATTCTACTAAAAGTTAGGCAGTCGGAGAGGTAATAAAAACCTCTTCTAAGACTTTATCAATGAAAGATTAAAGGTAATTGGACACTATTATCTTGAAGCCAATGCTTTCTTTTTTTATTAGGACACTTAAATAAGCAGCTTGCTAATGGATTCAGTTGCATAGATATGGAATCTTCCAATACAATGGGTATACATCTGGCCTCTCCTGTCTCATTCACTCTTGAAGTGCACTCATCACTCAAATATACCTATTGTTGGTTATCAGAAATGCCCTGTGCATTTTATATTTAAAAAAGAATCCAGGCACCAAATATGAAGTAAAGGAATAGTTTTAGAGGGAAAGTGTTTTGAAATATAATAGAAAAAAATGCCTCACAACTAGTATATTCCTCTGTATTGAGCATCTAGTAATGAGAATTCATTGTGAATGGACATTTGGAGTCAGTGGTTCTTTTACCTCTTTTATTAAAAGTGAGCCCACAGTATTTTCTAGAATTCCTTCTAGGGCAAAGTGAAACAGACTAAGAGAGGTATGTTTGGGTATTCTGCATATTGACCCCATGAATTGCCAAGTTACTCAAAGTCTCACTCTAGGTGTTATTTTTTATTCTGTTTTTCTTTTGTAGCTGTTATTCCACTGTTTCATCCTAAGGTTTTTCCTCTGTTCCTAATGTGGAACAAGTAACAACAGCAACAGGGATAAAAGAGCTGAGAAATTATTCATTGTATCATTCATCAGAAATTGTATTCAAGTGTTTGACTCACTGTCTATATATATATATATATATATATATATATATATATATATATATATATATATAATTAGTATCACACACAAAAAAGTTTGACTCAATGAAGACAGCATCACTGCCTTGTACTTCATCTTAGATTTTGGTTTCATGTTAAAAAAATCTTAAGAGCACTGTTCTAGGGGCCGGGCGGTGGCGCTAAAGGTAAGGTGCCTGCCTTGCCTGCGCTAGCCTTGGACGGATCGCGGTTCGATCCCCCGGTGTCCCATATGGTCCCCCAAGCCAGGAGCAACTTCTGAGCACATAGCCAGGAGTAACCCCTGAGCGTTACCGGGTGTGGCCCAAAAACCAAAAAAAAAAAAAAAAAAAAAAAAAAGAGCACTGTTCTAATTCTAAGAAAGAAATTTCTTACCTTACCCACAGCAGACTTTTGCAACCAGTTTCTGGGGATACCTTCCTTTCTTTCTCTGTGATCCCATATCTCCTCACTGGGCAACTCCAAGCCTCTTTGCCAAGAACTGACAGCATTTCTGGCCATTTGGAGTGTTGTTTATTTGAGCACAGACAACTTCACACAATCTAAACATTCATCAATAACTGGGGTGATGAAGAATCAAAATTGTGATTTCACATCATGTATGAACACAGACACTGCACAGAGGAAAATAAAACTCTGAGGCTATTCTCTTGATCACACTGTCCTTGTCAATCAAAGTTTTCTTCTTATTTCTTCTTCTCTCCATGCAAGTAGGAATCTTTAAGACCCTCAGTCATAGAATATGTATACTAGTGCAAATACACATATACACATGTGCACACAGACATGGACACACATATTCTGTCATATAATTCTGGAAATAACCCTGATCTCTCGAATCTGCTCCAAAACACTGAGCTCAAGCCCCAAATCATCTTAGTTAGACCCCCATCTTATTTAGATAAGTTACAGTTTTAGGATGCAGGTTTTTGGCTTTTGTTGGGTACAGCAAAACTAACTTTGTCCAACTACCAGTTTTATTACTGGTGATTGGTGTAGATGTTTGCCTGGATGGTGTGACATGACCTAATATTTGAAGTCTGCTCTTCCAGAATCTCACTACTTACACCTCCTAAACAAGGGATTTGTAAATTTGTTTAATTTTTAATAATTCTGAGTCAAGCTCAAGACTATTGATCTTACACTTTCAGCCCATTGAATCTACTCAAATCTTTTTTTTTCTCATTCTCACTGGAGGGTCACATCCCGGTGACTTTCTAAGAATCAGAGGCTGTTAGATTTTGAGTGGGGACATGGTCACAGAATATAAACATTTACCTTAAAGGCATTTTAGCTTAGAAGGTAAAGTTTATGGATACTAATTTTTAGTCTTCTCCCCTGGGCTGTAATTATCAAACAGAACAACAGAAACCATTAGAATCTACAGGGAAGCTACACTCACATACTGAAATTAATATTTTCATGTCACATGCACAAAGTGTGGCTAAAACTCAGCACACAGAGCATTGCATAAGTTTGCAGAAAATTGGCTTTTGGATTCCTGAAGAACCTGGCTTTCTGGGAGACCTTTCTAATGTAGAAGTAAATTTGCTACACTATGTGGCAAAATTGACACTCTGGTTTGAGAAGCAGCAGAAGCCAGAACTGGATTCCAAATTGTTTGCTATTTACCTACATGCCTAGTACATTGGAATTTCTACATCTCAGATAGTCTGCCAGAGAACGGATTTAGTCACAATATTGTTGGTCTCTGTGACAAGTTGTAATGGAGTAAAGGTTACATTTGCATATCCTCTCCTACCATTAAGATTTCGAATGGGGGCGGGCAGAGAGATAGCATGAAAGTAGTGTGTTTGCCTTGCATGTAGAAGGATGATGGTTCGAATCCCAGCATCCCATATGATCCCCAAGCCTGCCAGGAGAGATTTCTGAGCATAGAGACAGGAGTAACCCCTGAGCGCTGCTGGGGTTACAAAACAAACAAAAAATTTCTAAAGGGAAGCCCAGTAACCCAGTAACAAATAAGAGTTATGAGTTCAGTTTCTGTAGAAAATTCAAGATGGTCCTAAGCTTTTTTTCTTCTCTTCTTTCTCTTGTTAGATTCAGTACTTGACATGTCTTATGAGCCCACAGCATTTATTAGATATAGCTCCACAGGGTTCATATTTATTATGTCCAGTTGTCCCAGCAGCCTGCCCAGGTAGGAACACAGGTCTCTGAATGACAGATGGACTCAGTGAGCAAGTACTAAGTCAACCAGTGGTTAATCTGCTGAGCCAGGCCCAACTGCAGTAGCAGATGCTGAGCCAACTGAACCATGTGGGAAGGGCTTGGGCCATGTAGAAAGACTTAGGTACCTTGTGGGAAGGATATGGCCCTCCTTGGCCTTTGTCTCCAACAAGGGATGATGGGAGTGGTGGAACTCACATAAGGCTGATAAAAAAAAATGTGGAAATTTTGTGTTGTTTCATGTGTGTGTTTGATGTGGGGCACTCTGTCTGGATTGCTTACTCTGTCTGGCTTGGTGATCATTAATCACTTCTGTTCAAGTTCAGGGGACCATATGGGTGTTGATTGAAATTGGGTTTGCCAAGTGCCAAGCAGATGCCTACTCACTGTATTATCATTCTCCCCCCATAATTTTATTGATTTTGATAAACAGTTCCCCCTTTTTATTGATATATTTATTATTTATTGAGTGATTGATTAAAATGTCATACTTCAAAAGGTACAACTTCATACCTCTATTTGTAGAACTCATAGCCACCTAAAAATCACTCCCATCTTTTTTAAAATTTTTAAAATTTTAATTTATTTTATTTTTGGGTTATTTGCCTCACTTGACAATGCTCAGGGGGTTACTCCTGACTCCTTACTCGGGAATTACTCCTGGCAGGAACCAGCATTGAACCACTGTCCATAACATACAAGGCAAACACCTGTTATGCTGTATTTTAATATGAACCTCATATTTGTTTTTTAATTGGAACCTTTTACTTCTGCTGCTCTTTTTTTTTTCTTTTGATTTTTGGGTCACACCCAGTAGCTCTCAGGGATTACTTCTGGCTCTAAGCTCAGAAACTACTCCTGGCAGGCACGGGGGACCATATGGGATGCCCGGATTTGAACCACCATCCATTCTAGATTGGCTGCATGCAAGGCAAACTCCCTGCTGCTGTGCTAGTTCTCCGGCCCTCTCCTGCTCTTTTTTATGTTCTTACCAGCAAATGAGATTATTACAGAACTGTGGGGAGTAGCTTTACACTTGTGCATGTGTATTGTGCCCACCCCACTCTCATTTCCTTCTACTGTGAGCCATGGTTTGGACTCAGTCTCAAGGATCCCTTGGTTTGGGTCCAGTTCATTTGCTTTAGTTCTTTATATATCACTCATGAGTCAAAATCTCAGTAATTGCCTTTCAGCTTCTCACTTATTGTACTTGGCCTAATTACCTGTTTCCAGTTTTGTTCCAAAAGAAAAATGTTACTCTTTATTAATAATAGAATAAAAAAATAGTATAGGTTTAATGCACAGCTTTTAACAGCCTAAGACACCATCCTTTTTTGCACTTGTTTCCTTCAAATAAGTGTAATGTGGAGAGATAGTATAAAGGGTAGGGAATTTCCCTTGCACTAAAAACTGGCCAGTTTCAGTCTCCAGTACCATATTTATGGAATGTGCTCCCTGAGCACAGAGCCAGGAGTAAGTCTGAGCATTGTCAGGTGTGAACTCCACCCCCAAAAAATCAAAAAAGTATAATGTCTAATTGACTACATATCAACAAATGATTATAAAAAATGTAAATGCTACTATGTAAACTTTAATGTTTATATGTTGTATGTAAATATATTTATATGTTATACTTTGAAATATATTAATTTGAAAATATTAATAAATATTTTATGTTGTATAAATTTAAAAACACGCATATATACATATATGTGTATATACAGCCATCTGCAGTAACTGCTAGCACATGTGTTGCTCTTAATAGTTTGCCAAGTATGTTCACATTTATTTAGGGTAAATCATATTATAAAAGATACTCAAGGGTGATGGCACATCACATAGGTAGAACACATACCTTACATGCTGGAGGCTATGAGTTGGATCCTGGGTATTAATTGACCAACCCCTAGAGCCCTTCTGGGTGTCACTTCGTGATAGTCAACACCACTGTATCTAATATCAAACTATGAGGACTGCACAGCTGTCCAAGTGTTGCTGGAAGTGATCACCAGGCCCTGAAACATTGTTTGGAGACCCCTAAAAATCTAGAGTAAGAAGGTGGTCCCTGAACTAAGCATTTCTGTACTTGATTCACAGAATCCTGGAAGAGCAAACTCTGAGACTCTCTAGAACTTTCTCATGGGCAGGAGAGAATCAGAGGTTCTTAATCTGAAGTTCTTCCTATCATCCCAATGCCCATTACATGCCCCTCTGGCTGTATGTGTGGATAGTCTGGGAGATGCTGGCTGAATAAGAACATCCCAGGACAGGCCTTTCTGTGTTAGGGGTTTTGACACCACCCTACTAATAGGAAGGTGCACTTCCTCTCTGTGTTGCCCTCAGAAAGAATCTTTTCACCACACTGTCCGCTGACTTAGCCTTTGCCTTTCCTCTACCTCCCCCGCAGAGCCTTGGTTCCCACACTGCTTATGAGCACCTCCTCCCCGAGCCTCCTACCGTGCAGCCAGGCCCCAAACACTCTGCGTATTAACCTTTCCCCAATTTCGCAGCTCCAAGCTAGACTTGCTGTTACTTACTAATAAGTGACTTTTCCAGAACCTTCTGTCTCTTCTTTGGTCACTGTTTGCCCTTAAAGAGGAAAAGCCTGAGATGAGGAATCTTCTCAGATATTAAGTCCTGCCAGAGGGAAACACACAGGTTGTGCCTTGCAGCCTGCAAAGCTTTGTCACAGGCTTCTTTATGAACAGCAGAATCCCACAAGAGCTCAGCACAGTGAAGAAAAACTTCCAGAAAAAAAAAAAAACTTGATTTTAAATAAAAACAAACATACAGTCCTTTTACTGCATTATGATGCTCCTTAACATCTTTCCTAGAATGGGGGAAACAAAAGAAAACAGCAATATTCTCCTGGAGTCCCCTGACACTGGCTTTGAGTTTTGGGAAAATAAACAGTAGAACATACTAGAAGCACATAGCCCTATCAGGTTGGTAGCGCTAGTGATAACATAGTTGTGTGGCCCTGTGATCATTTTGCAGACCTCCTTGATGTCATCTTTGAGCCTCTCTACTTCCTGGCCTCCCCTTTTCCTCCTTTACTCCCTCCCTGACCCAGCACCCCCATCTGCCTGTTCCCATGTTTTCCCAGTGGACATGAGGATTCAGGCATTAGTGGAGGGGGTTACAGACACTGATCTGGAGCATAGAGTGGAGGTGGAACCAATGGATTGGAGTATAGGCAAGAGGAGAGGATTTGGGGGGCTTGGTCATGGCCTGAACATGGCTTCTAGTTCTAAATTTGGAGGCATGAAATCTGGGACTATGAAGTTCAAGAAAAGGCTTTGGGAGCCCAGGACCTAATCCAGGAGGAAGAAGGCCCCTCTGAAATGTGGCAGAGAGTTAGCTAACCCTTCTAGCATGTAGCAGAGCATAGTCTGGGTGCAGAACCAACCTGGAGTCTCAGCCATAGAGTTTTCCAGTTGGACCTAAAGAAGATTGCGGAGGTGGCGGCATGAGACTATTTGTGACTGTGCATGTGTCTGTGTGTATGTGATGTGTTTGTGAGTAGGTATGTGTCTGTACATAAGCATCTGTTGGGGTGTGTCTGTGCAATTCTGTAAGTATCTCTGCATGTGCCTATATGTGATTGTTTGCATGTGTGTCTCTGTATGAGGCACATGTGTGCAGAGAGTCCCTAAAACACTTTTCCTAGAGCTCTTATTCCAGAATATTCTGATACTGACCATAGTCTACTCATGGTGCAAATTCCATGTGGTTAACAAAACAAGTGGAAAGGCATCCATGACAACCCAACTTCCCAATAGCATGAATGTCCCTGAATTCATCTCAGCTACCCAGCATCTTTACAAGGAATTTTTGTTTTTGTTCTGCAAGTGTTGTGTAAATCCATCTGTATATACAAAAGCTCTCCTTTTAGGAGGAGACTGCTGTTATAAGAGGGACTGTACTATTTCCCTGCTGCTTTTTACAAAGTGGTTGAGAGTCATTCATCAGATGAGTCCAGAGAGATAGTAGAGCAGGGGAAATGCTTATCTTGCCTGTAGTAGACCTAGATTCAATTCCTGGCACCACACATAAGTCCCTGAGCACCTCCAGAGTGATATCTGAGTGCAGAGCCAGGAATATACTTTGAGTATAGCCAGGTGTGGCCAAAAAATTTAAATAAGAGCAATAAAATTATATGAGGGAAAAACAGGCTTTTTGTGGCTTTGTGCATAATAGATTTATATTGTGATCACATCACCAAGAAGAGCTCATGAGTTTGGCTGGTTTGGGTCATCACTTTCCTAAGATGGTATATGAATGTCACGTCCTAACACCCATCTCCTAAGTCACCCATGGTCCCTTCCTAACAAGCACTGAGCCCTGCACACAGCCTCTTTCATATTATCTTTAGTAACACCAACCTGTTCCAATTTTACCTGTCAGCCTCTACATGGCATGATAAAGGTATGCTCCAGAGAGCAGGTTAGGATCTGCAAAGGAACAGTGACCTTTGTCTCTTCCTTCTCACTCCCATTTTTCATGACACTTTCCTCTGATGAGGCCATGACCCTGCACAATAGTTTGCTGGTCTTGGTCTTTAGGCTCTGGAGCTCCAAACATACCATGTTACAAAACTGTTTTATTTCTCTCCTCCTTAACCAGGAGGTACAGGATGCCTTCTCAGCTGTTGGGGTCATGTGTTGATCTGTGGTTGAGGAGGTTTGCTTTTCTGTGAGAAGTGAATGTCTTCTAGGACTAGAATCCATCAAAGGACCCTCTGAGCGCCACGTTCAAACAGATGTGATAACTAGTTTTATAGAATATTCATCAGGATACTATTGTCTGGTGCTACAGAATGGACTCTAATAGCTCAGCACATGTTTCCCCCACCCCTTCCATTTAAGGACTTCATCTGGCAGTAATTCCAGTTCAGTGCTCAGGATTTGTTCCCAGCATGTGCTTAGGGGACTACGTGGTGCTGGGACCAAATCTGGTGTTCCCAAACTATGTCCCTAGCATATTGGAATATGCTCCTTAAAATTAAATAAACTGGGACCGGAGAGATAGTACAGAGGGTATGGTATTTGCTTTGCACCTAGCCAACACTGTTCCATCCCCAGCACCCCACCCATAAAGTCCTCTAGGCCTACCAGGATTGATCCTTAAGTGCAAAATGAGAACAAAGCCCTGAGCAATAATAGATATGGCTCAAAAACAAAAATTAAATGAGAAACTAAGTTTGAGGAGTAGCTCAGATATAAAAGGCAGAGAACCAGAAAAAAATGTATAATTCATATAATGTATTAACATTATATGAATAAATGTAGCTTATTAAATAAGTCCCTTTTCTTTTTTTTTTTTTTTTATGCATAATTTTTTTTATTTAAACACCTTGATTACATACATGATTGTGTTTGGGTTTCAGTCATTAAAGGAACACCACCCATCACCAGTGCAACATTCCCATCACCCAAGTCCCAAATCTCCCTCCTCCCCACCCAACCCCCGCCTGTACCCTAAACAGGCTCTACATTTCCCTCATACATTCTCAATATTAGGACAGTTCAAAATGTAGTTATTTCTCTAACTAAACTCATCACTCTTTGTGGTGAGCTTCCTGAGGTGAGCTGGAACTTCCAGCTCTTTTCTCTTTTGTGTCTGAAAATTATTATTACAAGGGTGTCTTTCATTTTTCTTAAAACCCATAGATGAGTGAGACCATTCTGCGTTTTTCTCTCTCTCTCTGACTTATTTCACTCAGCATAGTAGATTCCATGTACATCCATGTATAGGAAAATTTCATGACTTCATCTCTCCTGACAGCTGCATAATATTCCATTGTGTATATGTACCACAGTTTCTTTAGCCATTCGTCTGTTGAAGGGCATCTTGGTTGTTTCCAGAGTCTTGCTATGGTAAATAGAGCTGCAATGAATATAGGTGTAAGGAAGGGGTTTTTGTATTGTATTTTTGTGTTCCTAGGGTATATTCCTAGGAGTGGTATAGCTGGATCGTATGGGAGCTCGATTTCCAGTTTTTGGAGGAAACTCCATATCGCTTTCCATAAAGGTTGAACTAGACTGCATTCCCACCAGCAGTGGATAAGAGTTCCTTTCTCTCCACATCCCCGCCAACACTGTTGATTCTCATTCTTTGTGATGTGTGCCATTCTCTGGGGTGTGAGGTGGTATCTCATCGTTGTTTTGATTTGCATCTCCCTGATGATTAGTGATGTGGAACATTTTTTCATGTGTCTTTTGGCCATGTGTATTTCTTCTTTGTCAAAGTGTCTGTTCATTTCTTCTCCCCATTTTTTGATGGGGTTAGATGTTTTTTTCTTGTAAAGTTCTGTCAGTGCCTTGTATATTTTGGAGATTAGCCCCTTATCTGATGGGTATTGGGTGAATAGTTTCTCCCACTCAGTGGGGGGCTCTTGTATCCTGGGCACTATTTCCTTTGAGGTGCAGAAGCTTCTCAGCTTAATATATTCCCATCTGTTAATCTCTGTTTTCACTTGCTTGGAGAGTGCAGTTTCCTCCTTGAAGATGCCTGTAATGTCCTGGAGTGTTTTGCCTATGTGCTGTTCTATATATCTTATGGTTTTGGGGCTGATATCGAGGTCTTTAATCCATTTGGATTTTACCTTTGTACATGATGTTAGCTGAGGGTCTAAGTTTAATTTTTTGCAAGTGGCTATCCAATTGTGCCAACACCACTTGTTGAAGAGGCTTTCCCTGCTCCATTTAGGATTTCCTGCTCCTTTATCAAAAATTAGATGGTTGTATCTCTGGGAAACATTTTCTGAGTATTCAAGCCTATTCCACTGATCTGAGGACCTATCCTTATTCCAATACCATGCTGTTTTGATAACTGTTGCTTTGTAGTACAGTTTAAAGTTGGGAAAAGTAATTCCTCCCATATTCTTTTTCCCAATGATTGCTTTAGCTATTCGAGGGTGTTTATTGTTCCAAATGAATTTCAAAAGTGTCTGATCCACTTCTTTGAAGAATGTCATGGGTATCTTTAGAGGGATGGCATTAAATCTGTATAATGCCTTGGGGAGTATTGACATTTTGATGATGTTAATCCTGCCAATCCATGAGCAGGGTATGCGTTTCCATTTCCGTGTGTCCTCTCTTATTTCTTGGAGCAGAGTTTTATAGTTTTCTTTGTATAGGTCCTTCACATATTTAGTCAAGTTGATTCCAAGATATTTGAGTTTGTGTGGCACTATTGTGAATGGGGTTGTTTTCTTAATGTCCATTTCATCCTTATTACTATTGGTATATAGAAAGGCCATTGATTTTTGTGTGTTAATTTTGTAGCCTGCCACCTTGCTATATGAGTCTATTGTTTCTAGAAGCTTTTTGATAGAGTCTTTGGGGTTTTCTAAGTAGAGTATCATGTCATCTGCAAACAGTGAGAGCTTGACTTCTTCCTTTCCTATCTGGATTCCCTTGATATCCTTTTCTTGCCTAATCGCTATAGCAAGTACTTCCAGTGCTATGTTGAATAGGAGTGGTGAGAGAGGACAGCCTTGTCTTGTGCCAGAATTTAGAGGGAAGGCTTTCAGTTTTTCTCCATTGAGGATAATATTTGCCACTGGCTTGTGGTAGATGGCCTTCACTATATTGAGAAAGGTTCCCTCCATTCCCATCTTGCTGAGAGTTTTGATCAAGAATGGGTGTTGGACCTTATCAAATGCTTTCTCTGCATCTATTGATATGATCATGTGGTTTTTATTTTTCTTGTTATTGATGTTGTGTATTATGTTGATAGATTTACGGATGTTAAACCAGCCTTGCATTCCTGGGATGAAACCTACTTGATCGTAGTGGATGATCTTCTTAACGAGGCATTGAATCCTATTTGCCAGGATTTTGTTGAGGATCTTTGCATCTGCATTCATCAGTGATATTGGTCTGTAATTTTCTTTTTTGGTAGCGTCTCTGTCTGGTTTAGGTATCAAGGTGATGTTGGCTTCATAAAAGCTATTTGGAAGTGTTTCTGTTTGTTCAATTTCATGAAAGAGTCTTGCCAAGATTGGCAGTAGTTCCTCTTGGAAAGTTTGATAGAATTCATTAGTGAATCCATCTGGACCTGGGCTTTTGTTTTTCGGCAGACATTTGATTACTGTTTTAATTTCATCAATGGTGATGGGGGTGTTTAGATATGCTACATCCTCTTCCTTCAACCGTGGAAGATTATAAGAGTCCAAGAATTTATCCATTTCTTCCAGGTTCTCATTTTTAGTGGCGTAGAGTTTTTCAAAGTAGTTTCTGATTACCCTTTGAATCTCTGTCATATCAGTAGTGATCTCTCCTTTTTCATTCCTGATACGAGTTATCAAGTTTCTCTCTCTCTCTTTCTTTGTTAGGTTTGCCAGTGGTCTATCAATCTTGTTTATTTTTTCAAAGAACCAACTTCTGCTTTCGTTGATCTTTCGGATTGTTTTTTGAGTTTCCACTTCGTTGATTTTTGCTCTGAGCTTTGTTATTTCCTTCTGTCTTCCTATTCTTGGGTCCTTTTGTTGAGCATTTTCTAGTTCTATTAGCTGTGTCATTAAGCTACTCAGGTAAGCTCCTTCTTCCTTCCTGATGTGTGCTTGCAAAGCTATAAATTTTCCTCTCAGTACTGCTTTTGCTGTGTCCCATAGGTTCTGAGAGTTTGTGTCTTTATTGTCATTTGTTTCCAGGAACCTTTTTATTTCCTCCTTGATTTCATCTCGGACCCATTGGTTATTGAGCATGAGGCTGTTTAACTTCCAGGTGTTAAAGTGTTTCTTCTGAGTGCCTTTGGAGTTCACAAATAATTTCAGAGCCTTGTGGTCAGCGAAGGTAGTCTGCAAAATTTCTATCCTCTTGATCTTATGGAGGTATGTTTTATGTGCCAGCATGTAGTCTATCCTGGAGAATGTCCCATGTACATTGGAGAAGAATGTGTATCCAGGTTTCTGGGGATGGAGTGTCCTATATATATCCACTAGGCCTCTTTCTTCCATTTCTCTCCTCAGGTCTAGTATATTCTTTTTGGGTTTCAGTCTGGTTGACCTGTCCAGTGTTGACAAAGCCGTGTTAAGGTCCCCCACAATTATTGTGTTGTTGTTGATATTATTTTTCAGATTTGTCAACAGTTGTATTAAATATTTTGCTGGCCCCTCATTCGGTGCATATATGTTTAGGAGAGTGAATTCTTCCTGCTCTACGTACCCCTTGATTAATATAAAATGTCCGTCTTTGTCCCTTACAACCTTCCTGAGTATAAAGTTTGCATTATCTGATATTAGTATGGCCACTCCAGCTTTTTTATGGGTGTTGTTTGCTTGGATGATTTTTCTCCAGCCTTTTATTTTGAGTCTATGTTTGTTCTGACTATTCAGGTGCGTTTCTTGTAGGCAGCAGAAGGTTGGATTGAGTTTTTTGATCCATTTAGCCACTCTGTGTCTCTTAACTGGTGCATTTAGTCCATTGACGTTGAGAGAAAGAATTGTCCTGGGATTTAACGCCATCTTTATTTCAAAATTTGGTGTGTCTTTTGGGTAGTCTTGTCTTAGATTAGGTCTTTCAGTTTTTCTCTTAAGACTGGTTTTGTGTCTGTGAAGTTTCTGAGCTGTTTTTTGTCTGTGAAACCATGTATTCTTCCATCAAACCGGAAAGTGAGTTTTGCTGGGTATAGTATTCTGGGTGAAGCATTCATTTCATTCAGTCTTGTCACAATATCCCACCACTGCTTTCTGGCATTGAGTGTTTCTGGTGACAGGTCTGCTGTAAATCTCAGGGAAGCTTGCTTGAACATGATTTCCCCTTTTGATCTTGCTGTTTTCAGAATTCTGTCTCTATCTGTGGGATTTGTCATTGTGACTAGGATGTGTCTTGGGGTGGTTTTTCTGGGGTCTCTTTTGGTTGGTACTCTTCGGGCATGCAGGATTTGATCACATATATTCTTTAGCTCTGGAAGTTTCTCTTTAATGATGTTCTTGACCGTTGATTCTTCCTGGAAATTTTCTTCCTGGGTCTCTGGGACTCCAATGATTCTTAAGTTGTTTCTGTTGATCTTATCATAGACTTCTATTTTCGTCTGTTCCCATTCTTTGACTAATTTTTCCATTGTCTGCTCATTTGCTTTAAGTTTTTTGTCCAATCTCTCCTGCTGTATGGAATTGTTATGTATCTCATCTTCCACAGCACCAAGTCTATTCTCAGCTTCTGATACCCTGTCCCAGAGCTTATCCATTTTGTCATTCACTTCGTTTACTGACTTTTTCAGTCCTGTTAGTTGACATGTTATTTCAGTTTGGAGTTTTGTCATTTCTGCCTTCATATTTTCTTGGTTCTTATTAGTGTTTTGTTCAACTCGATCCATGGTTTCTTGGAGTCTGTTGAGCACCTTCCATATTGCTAGTCTAAAGTCCTTATCTGAGAGGTTGATTAGTTGTTCAGTCATTATCTGGTCTTCAGAATTGTCATCTTCATTCTCTATGTCTGATGCTGGCCTGCGTTGTTTCCCCATTGTCACACTTGTATTGTGGGTTTTTCTACGTGTTGTGGTGGTATTCATTGTCTATATGATGTAGGCAGCACACTCCTCTGGCTCCTCCCTTTCTGGATGGGCTGACTTGCCTCTAAGGGAGGGGAGTCCTCCGTGGATGAAGCCTCACACTGGGTCAAATCTTAGGCCTGAGCATGCAACAGAGAAGACAGTCCAGAGAGAAATGTTTGCTTCTGTGATATAGCGCCGTTCTTAGTGTGATTTTTCCTTCTTGTTGCAATGGAGTTCTTTCCTTAGAAAGAGTGCACGGCCGCGTAGCGAAGTGGAGCTAAGTGCCTTCTGGAGCCTCTTTTCAGCCCACTCTAAGGAGGTTTACGCAACAGGATAGCAGAGAGACACACACAGGCAGCACTCACAGTTTTTCACAGTCAGGCCCCACTGGTCAGGCGTAGTTTTCACTCGCTCGCTGGGCAGCTTCAGAATGCTGTATTTTTGGGGTTCACTTCCCAGGACTCTGAGGAGAGTCACTGGCTCACTGGGTAGCTTCCGAATGTAGTTTCTTTGGGGTTCGCTTCCCAGGGCTCTGAGGAGAGCTTCCAGAGTTCAGGAAAGACAGAGAAGGGTAGGACAGGGCTCGCTTCCGGTGCTCAGTTTCCTCAGAAGAAGCACAGCCGGGTGGAGACTCTGCAGGTAGAGCAATCAGCACTCTGCCTGGAGACCCCCACATCCAGCCATTTCTTACTCACTCACTGGCTCGCTGTGTAGCTCCCAAATGTAGTTTCTTCGGGGTTCGCTTCCCAGGGCTCTGAGGAGAGCTTCCAGAGTTCAGGAAAGACAGAGAAGAGTAGGACAGGGCTCCCTTCAGGTGTTCAGTTTCTGGTTCGCTGGGTAGCTTCCAAATGTAGTTTCTTTGGGGTTCGCTTTCCAGGGCTCTGAGGAGAGCTTCCAGAGTTCAGGAAAGACAGAGAAGGGTAGGACAGGGCTCCCTTCTGGTGCTCAGTTCCTCAGAAGAAGCACAGCCCGGTGGAGATTCTGCAGGTAGAGCAGTCAGCACTCTGCCTGGGAACCCCCACCTGCAACCATTTCTCACTCACTCACTGGCTCGCTGGGTAGCTCCCGAATGTAGTTTCTTTGGAGTTAGCTTCCCAGGGCTCTGAGGAGAGCTTCCAGAGTTCAGGAAAGACAGAGAAGAGTAGGACAGGGCTCCCTTCCGGTGCTCAGTTCCTCAGAAGAAGCACAGCCCGGTGGAGATTCTGCAGGTAGAGCAGTCAGCACTCTGCCTGGAAACCCCCACCTGCAGCCATTTCTCACTCACTCACTGGCTCGCTGGGTAGCTCCCGAATGTAGTTTCTTTGGAGTTAGCTTCCCAGGGCTCTGAGGAGAGCTTCCAGAGTTCAGGAAAGACAGAGAAGGGTAGGACAGGGCTCCCTTCCAGTGCTCAGTTCCTCAGAAGGAGCACAGCCCGGTGGAGATTCTGCAGGTAGAGCAGTCAGCACTCTGCCTGGAAACCCCCACCTGCAGCCATTTCTCACTCACTCACTGGCTCGCTGGGTAGCTCCCGAATGTAGTTTCTTTGGAGTTAGCTTCCCAGGGCTCTGAGGAGAGCTTCCAGAGTTCAGGAAAGACAGAGAAGAGTAGGACAGGGCTCCCTTCCGGTGCTCAGTTCCTCAGAAGAAGCACAGCCCGGTGGAGATTCTGCAGGTAGAGCAGTCAGCACTCTGCCTGGAAACCCCCACCTGCAGCCATTTCTCACTCACTCATAAGTCCCTTTTCTAAAGTCATCTTATTGCTTTCCTTCTGTTCTCAAAAGATTTAGAAGGTCTGTTTTTTTAAGAATTTATGATGATAATAATAATAATAATCCCAATAATGAAACTAATCAAGCTGCTATTACCATCCACCCAGCTGGGCTTTCTCCTTTTCTGAGAAGGTAGCTCAAGGCTCTCCTTGAGTCAGACTGTGCAAATAATATATTATTAAACCAGCCTGCCTTTATAAGAAATGATTCCACTTAAGTTCACATTAAAATGTATATATTATCAAAATTATGTGTCATTTTAAATCATTTTCTCCTAGATCTTCATAAACATATGCCTTTAGTCAATACATCTAAACTTTATATGGGTCATATATACTTAAGAGTCTAGATAATCATGGAGGTATGGACATTTAGAAATCAGTTGCTTGAGACCATCTTTCCTGATATTTCTAAGTGAGGAAACTGAGTCATGGTGTGAGGGTTGTTCCCTGAGAATTCTGCTGAAGAGGGTGGAAGTGCCTATCTGAGTTATCTTTGTGTTAGCCTTATGGCAGCTATGTGGTGCCGTGTTTCAATAACTCTGGCTCTCACTCATACTCCCCTACCTTCCTCTCCTTCAGGGAATTTGGATGGAGAGACCCAGAGCTGCCTGAAGTGATTCAGATGTTGCAACACCAGTTCCCTTCCGTCCAGTCCAATGCAGCTGCTTATTTACAGCACCTCTGCTTTGGAGACAATAAAATTAAAGCTGAGGTAAGTGTGCATGGATGCCCAGAGAACCAGGAATCCTCATTGGGGAATTTAAAGAATGCTTAAAAGGAATGTGGGAAAGGAAAGCTTGGCTTTCACATTTTCTCTCTTTACTCAAACACATAGCCCTGTTTACCTAATCTATGGTCCACCAGGCAGGAATATTTTTAGTTTTCAGAACAGAGAGAAGTGAAAGAAACAGGAAATGCATCTTTGCCACACATAGATCCAAGATGGTTAGACACATGGGTGGTGACTCGCCTTCCTTTTTCTTGTTGTCCTCTGTCTAGACTGGTCTCTTCTTCAAGATTCTAAGGAAATGCATGGTATGATTAGTTGTCTTCTCACGTTAGAAAAATTGATGGTAGTCAATATACATGATCAGTTGTCCTTCGGGGAAAACTCATTGATCAGATGGGAACTGCTGACAGTTGACCAGCTCCAACCAGTCAGTTCCAACCAGGCATGTTAAGATATTCAAAGATGATTGTGACTAGACTAAACTTGACACATAGGTACCAAGCAAGAGATTGTTGCTGTGTCCATCTGGTAGACAATTATTAACCTGCTCTGTGTTTTTATAACACTTTAAAGTGCACATGCTGCGGCTTATATTTTTGGGAAATCGAGAAGGTTGGCTAGCTCTGATGTTTTTAGACTAGAGTATGTTTTTGCATCTAAGAAGCTGGGTAATCAAATTTGTGAAGATTTTTTTATCAGCCCTGAAGAGTCATCTTCATATCATGTAAGCATTTTTGGAGAGGAGTCTAAATTAGTTTAAAAGGGCAATGAAGAGATTCAAAAAGAATATGGCAATTTATTATTGATTGTTCTGGTATTAAGATGGATCAAACCTGGCAGCTTTTAGTTCCTTTTTTTTCTGTTTGTCCCATCCACTGGTCCCATGCTTATACAGGAATCAGGATAATTTTGATCTGAAAAGATTTATTTGTTTGGAAAATGAGTAGGGAGCCATATGCAGGTGGTTAGGTTATACCTATTTTACCCAAAACAAAGATCATTCCTGGATTCTTTGTATGTTTGTTTACAACATGGTTTCACCCAAAACAAAGATTGTCTTTTAAAAACTGGGTGGGACAGGCTCAGAATAGCCTGAGCTTACTGCCCAACCTGGAGGTGGTCTCTGTATCAATAAAATAGCAAGCAGCTTGGAAGAGATATGAGGCAGAAGGTTGCCAGACTATACATGTTTTACTCTCAGCATGGTTTGGATTATTTTGTGTGCAACCCTG
This sequence comes from Suncus etruscus, assembly GCF_024139225.1. Lineage (NCBI taxonomy): Eukaryota > Metazoa > Chordata > Mammalia > Eulipotyphla > Soricidae > Suncus > Suncus etruscus. The sequence goes on from NC_064849.1 coordinate 88,858,215, forward strand.
ATTCAGATTCATTCACCTGGTATTGGAGATACGATATGTGGAGTGATTTTACATGCAGGTGTGATTTTTTTCCCTTCAAGGATCTTTGACAGCACCTGAAGTCTACTTAAAACAGTTGAAAAGGATTGCAGAGGCACCAATCACATCTGGCAGGCAATGGTCAGAGCTGCCAAAAAAAAAAAAAAAAACAAAAAAAAACCACTCCTGAAAACACAGGGCAGTGTGAAGGCTAAGTAGTACACAGGTGGTGATAATACAAAATACAACGAGGCTCCGGGTTAATTCTAAGGTAGAATGTGCATTGCAGGTCTAAAGCTGAGAGTTTCATCCCTGATAACAGAAGGAAGTAAAGGGGGAATTCTAAAGTAACTAGTCTATGTTTAATTAACACTAATAAAATGACCATCAGGATTGCATACCCAGTTCCTAATTTGGGCATTGCATGTCATCATTTAAAAAATCCCCTCTTTGCTGTGATCACTAAAGAGCCTTATAGGATCTTATTCTTCTGTTGGCAGTTAGTCAACTTCAATCCCCATTCCTGGAGATTTTGTCCACTGACCAATGACAAGATACCTCTATAAGCTAATTAGGATGAAATCACCATTCCCATGTCATCCAGATAACTAAGTTCTAGTCTCATTCTCTGGCTATTTACTGAGATCTTGTGTATCAGGCACTTTTACTACTTTCTTTCATTTGCTGTGAGTGGCTGGTCTTCAGGTGGGCAGGGTTACCTTCCTGTGCTAGAGATTCTTCCAGTAACTGACTCTAGAAACTGATTCCTCTGGCTCTCCTTAAAAAATCTCTTTTGGAAACTCAGAGCATGATCTCAGATCCAGGAGGATCTGGGGAAAGGGCAGGTATGGAAATGGAAGTAGACATAGTCTGATGTCAAGTTGATAAAAAAAAAATGACAGAATTAAGAGAGAGTGCCCACACCTTTTTGGAATCTACTCTGTTCTTCACCCTCTGATGGGGCACATCATGCTCTGATGGGGAGTTTTGCATAAATCACTATGTCTTCTTATCCTCACTCAGGTCCCACACCATTTATTTATTTCTTCTTTTTTGGGGGGGCACACCCATTTGATGTTCAGGGGTTACTCCTGGCTATGTGCTCAGAAATCGCTCCTGGCTTGAGGGGACCATATGGGTTGATGGGGGATTGAACAGCAATCTGTCCCAGGCTAGCACTTGCAAGGCAGATGCCTTACCTCTAGCGTCATCTCTCCAGCCCCCCCCTCCACACCATTTATTAATGTTCCTCTCTTTGTGATGGATGACTGCCTGTCTTGTTTTTATGCACAGATATTGATTTTTGTAATTACCTGTTGTTCAAATACTAATCCTGCAGGCACTGGCCTTTCCAAATTTACTCAGTCTTCTGGTCTTTCTCCTGCATTTGATTGGATTGATTTAGTCCCTCAGTCTACATTTACTTATAGATATTGACTCTGCTCACACAACGGCTAGGCCACTGAGCAAGAACAAAATGAAATCTGTTGGATGGAGAAGCCATAAATCATGCTTTTTCATTTCTCATTATAGTGTCCTGGTACTGTTTTCATATAACAAAGCATAAAAATGCAATGTTGTTCCCACTGAAACGAGGTCTTAAAGGTACAAATTTGAGAATCTACTTCCATTGATCAGCTAAGAAACCCAAAATTCTTCCTTTTCCTTCTGGATCAGTGTTTTATCTGAGAGTCTACTGGTTTAACTCTGAGCATGGAAATGGAGAGAGCTACTGAAGCAACTACTAGTGATGAAGGTGCAATTCACAGGATGCCCAAATGAACTCTTATCTGGGGACTTTGGGGCTACCACTGGTGATTATCAAAGATAACTGCTGACTCAGTTCTCAAGGATCACTTCTAAGAATGCTATGTGAACCATCTGTGGTGCCAAAGATCAAGTCAGGACCATTCACTTGCAAGGCAATGCCTTTGTCACCTAAACCCTTTAACTGTCTCTCTGGAATCTGGACAGAACTTTGACTTTTGATTTCAGTGATTATCAGTGATTATTCAAGTATTGAGATAGAAAGAAAATTTAGAAAATTAAGACGATTTTATTTTGATTTGATTTTAATCATAGAAAATTTAGATACTCTAGACAAAGACAGAAAGAATAGCAAAAAGTAAAGCATTTAAGAAGAATTGTAATGAACTGTAAAATAAATCTACAGATTGTGAAATCACTCCAAATGGACCAGTCTGAAGCAGGTAGTGTGGCCATAAAATTAATAAATCAAGCCAGTCAGGATAGAATCATGGAATTAGTCTGTGCCTCGTGGTCTCTTTATCTGAGTGCACCAAAACCAAACTGCTCTTTTTTTTTTTATTCTTAACAATTCAATTTGTGCGGGAGGGTAGTGTAAGGTCCAGGTAGACTTTTACATATCAAAGGGCTAGGTGAAAAGAAAAGAGGAAATTAGGGGTGATGACCAGGAACACCTTATTCCATTACAACAGTGCTTATATAGGGCAAGGAAGGCTGGGGTACATGCAAGTGGCAGACCATGGATATAGCATATGAATGCCCAGAGAAAAATGAGGCACCAGCGAGAAGATAAGCATGAACATTGGAGCTTAGGAATGTTTCAGAAACAAAACATTGGGTAATAAAATGATCTGTTATCTCCTATAAGTGGAGCTCTGTGAGAGAGGTAGGAAGGCCTGGCAGGCATGAGAGTACTCTCTAATTATGGAGGAATAGTGGCCCTCTTTGTGTTGTTCTTCTCTCTTTCTGGAGCAGTGTCTCCAAAGCTTTTGCCTCAATGAGATTCCCAAACAGTTTTTCTATGGTATTCCCAAAACTCTCGGGGACTCCAACAAACTGGGAAAAGAAAAAATGGTTAGAGAAACTCTGTGTTCTCACCCAAAACAGCAAATTCTTGTGGTCCTTCTAGATTCCTGGGCAGAAAAATGGTTGGAACAGATGTGTGATCCAAATACAATCATGCCTGCCTTCTATTCTGCCACCTCAGTTGTTGTCAATGCCACAGTTAGTAGAGCCTGAAATAATCAAAGAGTAATGAGACAGAGAATTTGATCTGGTGGATCTTTGAGAAAGTGCCCACGTATTCATAAATTCATAGGATTTTACATGAGTTCTTTTTAGTATCTGATAAATCTTCCTCTGGATCTCCATTGATTCAGAGAATGATCCAGTTCACTTCACTTCAGCTTCAATAAACTGAGTTCATAGAAGCACCCCATCTTTTTTTCATGCTTCCCTTAAAGGAAATTTGTAGGTGGGCAGCCTTTGTTTCACTTGGCCATTGGAGGCCCCAGAACTTTGTGCTGGCCTGTGTCCATTTCTGTGGAGGTATTCAGGGCCCTGGTGCTCCTATAGATAAAAATATTTGCATCAATTCAGGTTACAAGAGAAGATGTAAACGTTTTCAGTATTTTCAATTAGGTAGTTTAAAATATTAAATTTAATAACTTCTTCATAAAAGCTTAAACATGAAATTGGAAGTATAACCATGCACTGCTGAATGAGATGAGGCGGTTCATTTCTGGACATCATGAGGTGGTTTTATTATTAGATTTAATTTTTTTTTAATTTAAAGCACCATGATTAACAAAGTTTTTATAATTCAGTTTTAGATGTATAATATTTCATTGCCAAGCTCACCACCAGTGTCAACCTTCCTCCACCAATGTCCCCATAGTCTATCTCATGGCACCAACACCCTGCCCTAACCTGCCAGCATAACATGCAGCTTTTTAAGTTTGGTTGTTAAAGTTTGGGTTTCATGATCTCAATGTTATTGACTCCACAGTTTGCATATTTAGTTCTAAACACCACCAATACAGTTGAATCTCCTTGGACCCTCTCTCCCTGTAATGTCACATCTGTCCTTCTCCTTCTTCATTCTATTTATTTCCATATCCTCCCTAAACTCTGGGCAAAGAATGTTCTAGGCAATTTCTATTTATTTGATTTTTACACAAAAACAGGCAATAGAGCCAAGCCATGTCCTGGCTCGATGGTATCCTGGGGGCAGCTCCATAAGTCTAGTTTCTCATGAACCCAAAGGTCTTGAAACAAAGCATGACTGTACCTTAAAATGTGCTTTCTTTTACACATGGCATCATTTACTTGAAGAAATTGTCTTTTGTTGGGTCTTTGAGTTAGAGTAGGGTTTCAAGTACATGCCTGGTGTGGCACCTTTCCCAGTTCAGTACCTGTTTCCTCCAAGTATTGCTGTATGCAGTTCTGAGGACTTGAAGCACTGCCAGGTGTAGCTCTATAGACTTCAAGTTCTGCCAGATGTGGCTCTGAAGATCCTTAGCACATTAAGGCAGATCCTAAACCCCAGGTACTACCGAGGTGGCCCAGGTAATCCTGGTACTGCAGGGCCCAAGTGGCATCATGTCCTTGATTCTCACATTGAACCACCAGCACTGTTTGTTTGCTGAGATTCTATGGGTTGGGTCCCTGGGCTGTCTGAGTTCCTTCCAGAGCTCTTACCCTACCAGAAGAAAGTATGCTTTATTCTTTTCTTAATAAAAATTTTAATTTTACATAAAAAATGTATTTAATTGCAGTAGTGAAAGAATGAGTGTTGGAACATTGTCTGACAGAAACTCAATCCTGAATGACTTTATAACTGGGTATCTCTAGTGATCCAATTAAAATTTTTATTAAAACATTTATTTTAAATATCTAGATCCTGTGATTTGCATACTTACTCAGTTGAGTTTCAGACATACAGTGTCCAACACCAATTCTACAATCAGTCTTGACTTCCCTCCACCAGTGTCCTCAGGTTCTTTTCTGCTCACCAGTCTGCCTCCTAGACAGGCACATTTTTAAGTTTGATTGTTTTAGTTTTATCTCCTGTTTATAGTATTATTGGATGTTATATGTTAAGTAATAATACATAAGGTGTATATATTATCACTTCTATACCACTCATGTGTTCAAAGACCCATTCTCATATCCTGGTTACCTCCTGTAAATCTCTTTTTAATCCCCTCCCCTCAGATTCTTTTCTCATTTCTGTCATCTAGGATTAAGGATAAACTGGGTCTCCTCCCTTTGATACCTCCTATTACTTCTTCATATATTATAGATAAGTGCGGTCATCTGGTATCGATTATTATCTTTTTATTTATTTCATTAACATGAGATACTCCAGTTCCATCCAAATTTCAGCACATTGCATGGTTTCATCCTGCTTTGCATCTGTATAGTATTTCACTCTTCTTTATAGCACCCTTTTATGACCCACTTATCTGTGGTTTGGCTCCTAGATCAACTCCATATCCTGCTATTGTATTGAGTGTTGCAATAAATAACAATGTATGTATGTCCCTTTTATTGAATGCTTCTGTGTCCTGGGAATAGATACTAAGAAATGGAATTGATAGCTTTTGATGACATTTATCTCTCTGAATGAGTCATACCTTAGTGGACTTTTAACATTTGTTTGGGGCTGGAGCAATAACACAGCAGTAAGGCATTTGCCTTGCATGCGATCAACACAGGACAGATGTTGGTTTGAATCCTGGCATCCCATATGGTCCCCCGGGCCTGTCAGGAGTAATTTCTGAGCACAGAGCCAGAAGTAACCCAAGTGTCGCCAGCTATGACCTAATAAAACAAAAAAATTGTTTAATTTTACTTCTGGGCCACAAAAACATGCTCAAAATCCTAGGGTTCCATTGGTGATCTTTCTACTAAATGGGCCCAACAGTTCAATGCAGTGTCCAAGGCTGCAATGCTGCTCTCAGTGTGTGATAAAAGGGATTCCTCAGGACACATGAGTTAGTGCTGGAGAGATCGGGCCATGTCAGAAATCTCAACTTATATTGTACAACTTGTACATCACTCCAGCTTTGCATGGCCCTGGGCTTATTTTAAAAGTTTGTGCCTCTAAGTTCAACTCTATTTCAGCCATTCAAGATCAATTCCTTATTGTCTTCATTCCAAAACCATTCTATAGACTTTGACCACATCTCTTCCCAGCAAGGTACATTTTATCATTCCAAATGATACTTGGAAAAAAGTTATAGATAAATATTTTATGACAACTACTTTTTGGTATCCCCAATGCACCATTTTGGGGGGATAGTTTTCTAATTGAATCACAATGAGATCCACATTCACAAAGTTTTAAGTGATTGACTTTCAGTCATACAATGTCCAGTACCCTTCACCAGTACACATTTCTCACCACTGATGTCTCCAATTTCCCTCCTGCCCTCCTCCTTGTATGCCTCTATGTCAGATGTTTCTCTCTTTCTGAATCTTCCTCTTCCTCTCTCTCTCCCACTTTAGGTATTATGGTTTGCAATAGTGTTAATGAAAAATTATTATGCATGATACTTTCCTTCCTTTTAGCACACAGTTTTTGCCCAGTGATCATTTCTATCACTGTCAAGGTGATCCCTTCCTTGCCTAACTACAGTGCACTTTTTACCCAATACCTAGTGTCAGGAATAACTCAAAAATCTATTTTGCTGACAGTTCTTCAAAATTCAGATTGCTCGAGGCAGAAGAGTAGTATACAGGATAAGGCACTTACCTTGTGCATAGTTGCCCAATATCCCATAATGGTCCTCCAGCACAGCCAGAAGTTATCCTTGAGCACAGAGCCAAGAGTAATCCCTGAGCATCACCAGCTATGACCTCAAAACATAAAATAAACAAAATAAAAACAATTCAAATTGCTTTCTGCATAAACTCTTCTTAATTAATTTGCTTCTGGAGACTAAAAAAAAAAGTAAAACATTGAGTAGGCATTCTCTTTTGTTATTGAAATTTAATTGTATGAAAGGATTTCTCTTGCCCTTGGATCAAATTCAATCCTCTTCAATTTCCAAAGACTGTTGGAAAGAAAAAAATCTTAGGTGTAAAAGGAGAATTTTCTCTGGATCAGTGGCATATAAAAAGAATAGATACAGTATCCAAAATAGTTTTATCTTTCCTATGATTGTTAGAAATCTAAGGAGTGAAAAGGAATCTCCCTGCAACAGTGGCATGTCTAGAGATAAGGGTGCACAAGGAAAGTCTTAGAGCCTCGTCAGCCCCAGATGCCCTAGATGATGCAAGTGCCTGAAAGCAGAGCATAGGCCATACTGTAATGTGCGACTATAAATGTATGGATGCTAGAAACCTTGGCCAGATTTGATTAGGGAGAGGTGTGTATGGTTTTTAAAGAAATGGACTCACTTCCGGAAACATGGTGGCGCCCAGGTCGGGCTTGGCACATGTCTCCATGGACGGCCTGGCAGTGACTGTTAGGGGGTCTCCTGTCCCCACGTAGGGGCAGCGGGACCTTAAGCTTGGGAAGAAAGCGAAGGGGAGTTTTACCGAGGGGCTCACCGGGAGGCTTGGAATTTGGACCTCAGGAGGAAAGGAAGCCCATGGAAAAGAGTAGCCAGCTCTTTGGGACGCTTAGAAGGCTGGTCGTTCAATACTTGTTTTCCATAAAATCCAGATTGAATGGAGAGGAAATGGTTAACAGAAAGTGTATTCTCAGCTTTCAGCTCAATGTCCTATGTCGACAATTCCTGGCCCTGAGTAAAATCCTCCCTTGGCTGGTGGTCCATCCAGTTGACTTTCTACAGCAGTGATTGTGGGTTAAAGGGTAACCTTTGTTCTTGGGAGGACCCTAGGACAGGACATTTGTCACCATGAGTGCTGCCCCAGAAGTCAAGAGTCGTGGGATGAAGTTTGCTGAGGAGCAGCTGCTAAAGCATGGGTGGACGCAAGGCAAAGGCCTGGGCCAGAAGGAGAATGGGATCACCCAGGCACTCAAGGTCACACTGAAGCAAGATACTCATGGGGTAGGACACGACCCTGCTAGGGAGTTCACTGATCATTGGTGGAGTGACCTCTTCAACAGGACAGCAGCCAGCATGATGGTAGAAACTAATCAGGATGGAGTCCAGAGAAGACGCGAGTCAAAGGAGACTTCCCGCCATAAACATCACAAGCCCAATGCACTATATCAGAAGTTTGTGAAGGTGGCCACACTAACTTCAAGTGGGGAGAAGCCAGTGCAGGACTTGGAGCACTGCAGTGAGGACAACAGCTCTGGGACTGAGCCTCCAAAGATTCTGACTGATGAGGTGCTTCTGCAGGCCTCTGAGGGACGAACAGCACACAAAGCTGCCCGGCTGGGGATCACCATGAAGGCTAAGCTTGCTCTGCTAGAGGCCCAGGAGCAGGCCTTCCTGGCTCATCTCCAAGGTCAGGACTCTGGGTCCCTGTCACTTAAGCCTGAAAGCAAAGCCCCAAAAAAGAAGAAAAAGAAAAGGAAGGAGAAAGAGGAGAAAGAGATGTCAGTCCCTGAAGAGCAGGTACAAGTGGAGCACCCAAGCTGTCCTGAGCAGAGCACCAGGAAAAGTACAAAGAAAAAACGCCAACAGAGGGACAGAGAGGAGTCAGAAGGAACCACTGCATACTTTGAGGAAGTGGTGGCAGCAACAGGATCGGACCTTGGGGAACCATAGAGCAGAGAACAGCCCTGTAGGAAAAGGAAGAGGCAGCACCACAGTGAACAGGCAGATGAGGGGAGCATCTTAGAAAAAAGGGCATGAGGCTGCCTGCGACCTGGAGAGCCAAGCTCACAAGGACTCACTGGGCAGGAGCAAGAAGAAGCAGCCTCCAGCGGAGCTAAAGGATCTAGACAAAAAGGCTGGCACAGCCATCGGTGTCAGAAAGCACAAAAGCAAAAAGAAAAGGCAGCGTAGTTCAGGGAAGTGTGATGTTGTTGCCCTAATGGGGGAGGAGGAGGAGGAGATGGAGATGGAGGACAACAGAGCTCAGGATGGAGAGCTCATAGCACACACTGGCAAGAATCACAAAGACAAAAACCAGTGGCAGTCATCAGCTGAGGAAAGAACCACAGATGGCACAGATCAGAAAGCAAAAAAAAAAAAGAAACACAAAAAAAGAGACTGAATGGCTGGAGGGATAGGATAGTTGGTAACATATTTTGCCTTGCACACAGCTAGCCTGGGTTCAACCCAGGAGTAGCCCCTGAGTATTGTTGAATGTGCCAGAAACAACCCAAAAAAGTCAAAGAAACTGAAGTCAGGCAGGGATGGGACCTGATAAGAGTTCCACCCAGGAGTTGAGCCTCAGGCACTTTAGTCCTCAGGGGGCCTTTGACCTTCTTGGCAAAGAAACTCAGCCAGTCACTAAGGGATCATACTGTGATTGCCTCAGGGCTGCTAATGGAGATCCCCAACTTGGGTGCTACAGATTTGCCATGAAAAACAACTCAAAAATGGGAGACTTAGTTGACTGCTCTTAAAATATTCTGAAGGTTAAGAGAAGATGCTGAAAAGGTTAAGATATTGTGAATATGTAAGTTAAATATTCTAAAGGTTAAGAAAAAAGTGCTGAATTCAGCACCTAGTTCCATTTGTGAGATGATGAAATAAATATCAGCTTGGTTCCAAAAAAAAAAGAAAAGAAAAGAAATGGACTTCAAAAGGGAGGGTGGAGCAATAGGACAGCAGACAGGGCAATTTGCTTTGCACGTAACCAAGGTTTGATCCCCAACATCTCATATTGGTCACCCAAGCACTGAGTGCAGAGCCAGGAAGGAGAAACCTTTGAGCACTGCTGGATGTGGCTTCAGAACAAAAGCAAACAAACAGAAGACCAAAAATTAAATAAATGGAAAACCAATTGGTCAGAAAACACTGAGTATAGTATATATAAATTAATAAATACTTTCCCTTAGAATTTTTCATATTTCAAAGCTAATGTCCTTCTTGACAATTTTCCAGACTCTCAGTGTAATTTTTAGAAATGAATCAATCATTGATGATTATTTTTTCGATTTAGATTTTCCCATTGTGATGCTGTATAACTTGTAGATTGGCAGTACAACATGAATATTTAAAATTATGAGTAATCTGTCTTCACTGATGGTTCTGAGAACTACCCTATTTTTTATGCTTTTATAAAGTTGTTGCATTAAGAAAAACAAGTTATCTGCATATCTTTATTTAGCTAGTGTGTTTGGTGTTGGCTTCTGCAAAGAAGTTGTAGATATGTCTAATTCATAGTCTTGGTATTTGCTTTTAGAAAAATTTACCCTCCTCTTGTGAAATAAAAAAAGTTCTATTAGAGATGTATCTAAAATTTCCCAGCAAGTGCAATTCATGATTGTATAATATTCTGAGTCCATGATCTTTTAGTCATCAAAAATCACTGTCTTCAGTGATTTGTTTAACCAGTAGGCTTAGCGTAGGATATATGTCAGATAGAATGATTGAGAGTGCTATGCTACAGTTTCATAGCTTACAGACCTAAACTCCTTTTCATCAAGATATTTGGAGTCCCAGGATGTTTGGTCCCATTGACCAAGAAGTCAGGTGGCATCTCAACTGCAATACCTAGATCTCTTTGCACTGGTACAGCAGAAATCAACAAATAAGTTTAAGAAACATTTCAGTGGGCAAGTTGGAGTGGAGAAGTAATAAAGGGAAGGTGAGGAGGCCTAAGGGGAAAGGGAAAAATGAGATAAAGATGCTTTTGACTGGCCAATGTGGTTCTCTGGCCCCCTGAAGGATGCAGAAGAACCCTAAAGAGTTCATAGCAATGACCTGGTTGCCAATGACTTTTCAAACCCAAAAGAAAGAAAGTCATAATGAGAGAAAGAGAATGATGTGGGTCAGAGGATCTGGGTCAAGTCCTACATATTGCAAGGCAAAGGTTCATGATATTTCCAATGGGGATGGAATCTGTTGTAGATTTGGAGCTAGAGCAACCTATACTCAAAAACCTATTATTGTATACATAAAAAATGAGGAAGAAAAATTATAAAGATCTTAAACTTAAACACAGAACAAACCATAAGCTTTTCCCCAAGTCTTAGCAACTATGAGCCCATTTAAACTTGGGAGTAAGACCAATTTCCAATTTAGAACACCTATTTTATTCAATCATGCCCAGGCATTTGAAAACCCTTAAAAATTAAATTACAGATTAAAGAATTAAAAGTATCTGGTTCTCATATATATATACACAAATGAGTATACCAACAAATGAGACTGAAAATGAAGATACTGGATTTTCTTAAATCTAGAATTCCATATATTGAAGATTTTCTTCAAAAAATATGAATGGAACTGTAAGATATCATGTTAAATAAAGTAAGCCTACAGAAGGATAAATACAGAATGATATCACATGTGGTATTTCGAATAACTGCTTGATGAATGCAGTAGTTTAAATGGGAGTTGTCTAGAATGCTTTTGGTCCCAGAGTATAGTGAGGAGAAGAAAAGAAATAGAGCAGAGAAGGAGAAAGACAAATATGAAATAACGGGGATGTGGGTAAACAAGATTCAGGTACATTGGTGGTGTTAAGAAAAGACAAAACCAAAACCACAGAATCAACGACAGTGGAATCCAGACTTTCACAACAAAACTTAAAAAGGTTCCAGTCACCTGTTTGGTCCTGGTGCCCTTCCTTGTTTCCCCCTCTATTTGAGAGGCAGAGCTAGATAGTTCTAGTTATGTGGTTTTGTTTGAAGGAAAGAAAAGCAATAGAATAGGGTAAAAAATTAAATAAGCTGAAAATGGGCTGAGTCCTTCTAGAGGCTTTCAACCTCAGTTTGAGAGAGGGCAGGAACATATGATCACTAGTAGTAAGCTAGACACAGAGGGGACCACTTACTCTAGCAGCCCAGGCAGTGACAGTGAGGGAAGTGGGTTGCAGGAAGGGAACGGGGTTGGAGGGAGGACAAATTTGGTGATGGAAATTCCCTGATTCAATGTTAATATGTACCTAAAGTATTACTGTGAAAGATAAAAGATATGTAAGCCAATATGGTCAAAATAAAAATTTAAAAAAATGAGAGTATACTAAAAAAAATTTTAGAAGCTATATAAAAAAAGGTTCCAGTCAAGATGTCAGGATTGAAGAGGAAAGGTTGGGATAGACTTGAGAAATATTGGTAGAGGGAGGTTGACAATGATAGTGTGATTGTTGCTGCAAACTGCATGTCTAAAACTCAGTTATGAATAACTTTATAAATCACAGACCTTTAAACAAAATTTTAGAACTTTATTGATAAGCTTTGCTGAGAACTGATCTCTAAAATTTGTGTGATCTTGAAGGAGTGTTTTATTTATAATTGTGCTTACAAATATTTAACCCAGCAGCCTCCAAGATGGAAGATCTTTGAACTAAAATGATGTTAAAAATAAGAGTATATGACTCAATTGCTTTTGGAGATAAACTTCTCTGGTTATATAGACCATAGTCATTATATTTCTATAAACATAGGATATTGTACTATCAGCTTAGAAACTGGTATATGATCTTGAGATATAAAATGTACTAGAAGACTTGTTATCCCCTGAGACTTCCTGAACCAGCTCCAAGGAGCCACCCATGTGATGCTGGGAAGAAATTGCTTTCTCCATGTGGATGGTACATAGGTTCCAGATGCACGATGTTTCACTTGATGGCATTTTTTAGTAATTTTTTTTTAATTTTACAGATCACAGAGACATCTGCAAGTGTAGTTTCTTATTGTACCAGTACCCAAGTGTGTCACATAAATGTTCTGCTTGGGCTGATAGGCAAAATGAAAGGTAAATACTGTTTAATCATGAAAATGTTCCTATTGAAAGATGCCCTGTGGTAAATTCCCCTGGAGATTTCTTTGTGATCACTAAAAACGTGTGTGTGAAAACACAGTTGCCACATTCCAATGTGGGGATTCTTGAAGAAACTAGTCACAGTGTTTGAATCCAGCAGACAGGTGTCTGAGAGAAGCTCTGGGGAGCTCTCAGGGGTGCTCCTACAGCTTCCCAAGAGTTCAGCCTTAGGAAAAACAAAAGCCAGTCCCACATCGCAGATGCTGAGTATAGAGAACCTTTTGGAGATAAACTTCTCTGGTTATCTCATTAGAACTCTGAGCACTGCCTTTTCAAAATAAGAAAATCAAGCTTTTTTAAACAAAGGAAACCATGAGTGCAGTGATTTGCAACATGCTTGGTTATTAAAACACAAGGAGAAGATATTGAGTTATTTAGAATTACTCTCACAAGGGCCAGAGAGAAAGCACAGTGGGTAGGGAAATTGCTTTGCACACAGCCAACTCAGATTTGATCTGTGGCATCCCCTGTAGTTTCCCGAGCACCAGAAAACATAATTTCTGAGTGCAGAGCCAGGGGTAATTAACCCCTAAGTATCATCAAATAAATGGATTCATCTCACAGTCTGACCCCTTATTTTCTGCCCTAACTTCGTTAAAGGCTCTTAACCCATCTGCAACTTCTGCATCTCTCCCAGTGGAACAAGCACAATGGCTACCACTAGAGTCATTTTCTAACCTCATGTATCCAGAAAACCCAGAGACCTTACAGTATCCCCAAAGCCCCCAGAGACAGCCCTGCACCACTTCCTAGCCCTGCTACCTCATCATCCATCTGGCCTTTGGAGGTTGTCCTTTTTCTTCTTTAGACCCCACTATGACTCCCTTTGATAGACTCACCTGTCCCCAATCATGATCCTAGAACTAGCCACTCTTCCATCTTTCCTGCAAGTGTCTCCTTTATAGTTTGTTAGTTCTAAAAGAGAAAGTGGAGTTCCAGGAATTGAAAATTACCCTATGTGGTCAGTTCTCTTGAAGATGAATCGTGAGTAGAAAATGCCAAGTTGGCCTCTGAGAAAAGCTTTATCTAGTCTGTTGAATCATGAGTTAAATTGTAAGTTGATCATTTCACAATCTCCAGAGGGGAAGAGAAGATCCTATGACCCTTAGTCTGGTTATGACAAGAAGCACTGATCTAATAGCAATTTCCCACAATAAATAATCTACACAAATATGAAGTTTTAGCAGGCAAGAAACTCATACTGCAAGCTGTTTGCCAACAAGCCAGATGCTCTGCAATGTGGAACCACAAGCCTAGATGGCAGCTCCCAGCTAAGGCCTCCTGACTTGTATTTATTCAGATCAAAAACAAAACCTCACACACACACACACACACACACACACACACACACACACACCCCAAGAGAAGGGGTGGGGAAACCAGATGAAAAGGCAATGAGAAACAAGACCAATGGAAACCAATTATGATACATATTTATACTAGTCCCCACTGCTGACCTGGGCTTTGTGTTTCTCAGCTCTTTTCCTTCTGTTCTGACTCATGCACAAATTAGTTCCTGGCCTCCTTCAGGGGGGCTTATTGTCCTCTTTGCTACCACTGACTCCAGCACCTAAGCAAACTTTGTACTCCATACATCACTCATTGTGTGGATGGGACAATACCTATAGATAATACCTAATGAAAGCTCTAAGGTAATATTTACACATTTTTAAACAACATCCAACATTGTTCAGGTTCTACTCTGGGTCTGGTGCTTAGGGTTATTCCTGGTAGTACGCTTGGTGGGGTGGGTGGGACCACATGGTGCAGAGGGATGGATCTCCTGTCTCTGTTTACTAATCATGTGTCCCAGTCCTTTGAGTGAGCACTCTCCCAGCCCCCTGTGTGTTTTCTTCTATTGAAATTATAAGGTGTTTAAGTCATTTTCACATCATTAAATTTATCTTCCTCCTTTAGGGAGATTTACACTTATTCCTCAACATTTCTCTGATATTTTCTATGAGAAGTTGAGCAATATAGGAGTTGAACTTTGCCACCCCCAAATCTGTTAAGGACAAAATTTTCCAAATCAAGAGCAAAAATGCTCCATTAGTAATTATTAACCTATAAAGTTAGCTATTCACATACAAAAGAGCTGATTAATGCTTGAGGCCAGACATTGGATATCTTCTGTTTATCTTCTATTTGGTTTCAGATTCTTTCTCTGGAACCTGTGAGAAAGATTTGGAGGGCTCAAGGACTGAGGGAGTTTTTAATAAAAGAGAAAAGTACAAAACTGAGTTGGTCAAAAAAGAAGATGAAGAGTTGTCCTTACTTCAGGTCTTGGAGTGATATTAGCTGAAGATGTATTAAGTAGAATTAGATTGAAACATTATTCGTCAGCATGATGGTGACATGAAAGCAATGGCATATGTATGCACCCAATTATTACCTTCAGAATCAGTTATTTTCCTATTGTGTGGAAGACCCTGAATCCTTGAAATTATAATAGTCACAGAAAGATTTCTGTTATTTAACATGTTTAGTTCTTCATTCTTACAGGTATTGTAGACAACTTTCTGAAGTATTTTCTCGTACAATTCAGTCATTCAGCATTATTTGTTGATTCTTTTTATCATAGGAAGTACTTAATGTGCCACTTTATTTATGTCTTAACCATTTTCTTCTAGTCATCCCTCTTGTCTCTTTTGTTGGTATCCTAATATTTTCATTATTGAGGCTTTAATGCAGGATGTGAGATCAAATTATTTCACTTTGTATTCTTCCTCAAAATATTGTTAAATTTTATGATTCCTTGAGATTCTGGATCAAAGCTGAGCATTGTTCCAAAATCATCTTCTTCAGCTTAAATGCAATCATGTTGAAATTGCAATAAAACGTTGAAGGTTTCATAGCCTTATAAGCATCTACTCTTTGCAGTCATAAGTAAAACATTTTATTATATCTATTGCTCTTCTTATTTATACGACTCAGTAAACTTTTTTCAACAAATTTATACCCAGTATAGTCTATTCACAATTAGAGAAGAGTCAATCTCATAACAATGTGAATGAATGAGAGAAGTAGAAAGCCTGTCTCGAGTCCAGGCGGGGGGTGGGGGAGATTGAGGAGGAGGGAGATTTGGTACATTGGGGATGGGAATGTTGCACTGGTGAAGGGGAGTGTTCTTTATATGGCTGAAACCCAACACTAATCATATTTGTAATCAAGGTGTTTAAGTAAAGATATTTTAAAAAGAGTCAATCTCACAAGTATTTTGTAAAATGCAAATGAAAACATAAACCTATACCAGCTTGTCTCCAGTAGATTGGTAAAAATAAGGGAAACTGGGCCCGGAGAGATAGCACAGCGGTGTTTGCCTTGCAAGCAGCCGATCCAGGACCTAAGGTGGTTGGTTCGAATCCCGGTGTCCCATATGGTCCCCCGTGCCTGCCAGGAGCTATTTCTGAGCAGACAGCCAGGAGTAACCCCTGAGCACTGCTGGGTATGGCCCAAAAACCAAAAAAATAAAAAAATAAAAAATAAGAGAAACTTTTTCTGCTACATCCACAATGCTAAAATTCTCCCAGTCATATGACTGAAACCCAACTATAAATCATATTTGTAATCAAGGTGTTTAAATAGATAGTGAATTGTACTATTTATTCCTTTGCTGTGTTTCTCTGTGTACCACAGATGGGCAAGGTCAGCCAGTATTGCTTCTTCTCCCTCTGGATTGTTTGGCTCAAAATGATGCCCTATGTAATTCCACCCAAGTTGCAGTGAAATAAATGATTTTGTCTTGTGATTTTATAATATTCCAGTGTTCATATGTGTGACAGAGAGAGCATTGTGTGTGCACGTGTGTGTATGAAAGAGAGAGAGAGCCCATTATTACTTCCTTATCCTTTCATCTGCCATTAGCCATCTAGGTCATTTCCATATCCTGACTATCATACTAAGTGCTGCAATGAGTTGATCTACCTTAGTCTTTCCTATCCCCTAATATAAAAATATCTACTCTTTCTGTCTAGATTTTTTGACTTGCTTTGCATTTAAATGTTAAATTCATTTGGAATTTATTTTGTATAATTGTGAAGAAAGCAAATGTCACTTTTCTTCTCAGTGAGCATGTCTAAATCAATTTTAAATATTAAAACCCTACTGCTTCATGGACATATTTCAGTCAAAATTATGTGGTTCTTTCCTCTTTTTACCATTTGTTAGGCCTTTGACCTGTTGAGCTCATTGGCTTACTCAGCATGAATGCATTTTCTAATCAATCTGTGTGTGTGTGTGTGTGTGTGTGTGTGTGTGTCATTTCCCCCATGTTCTTTCTGCGAAATGAACTTACTTATTATGCCCCAAACAATTTTAAAATAGGTTGGGTTTAAATTGGAATAACTTTCACTTTCAACCAATTAGGGAACATGGAAATGTGAGTAATGTGGGCTGCCTGCCTTTCATCCCCCCACCAGAGATGACTTCTACTACATTCATCCAACTTCATTCATACAGAAGCCCCTTGATTCTTGAGATGGAGAGATAGTACAAATGCTAAAGCACTTGCCTAACATGTGTCTGTCACCAAGACGTGCTGTGAATTTGGCACCACTGCTCTTCTGAGCACTTCCAGAATGGCTGATAAGTATCAAGTGTGTCTATAAAAAGAAAAGAGTTAAAAGAAAAAAACTGAACACAGTTATCACTATTTATTTTCTGAATTGTTTGTAGCTGTCTGATTATTTTTAGTTTTGAAGATAACTATATTTATTTTTAGGGGGTGTGTCATACCTGGCAGTGCTCAGGGGTTATTCCTGACTCTGAACTCAGTAATTACTCCTGGCAATACACTACTCACTGTACTACTTAAACAAACCTTTATTTATTTTTCCTCATTTTTTTTTAAATTTGGGGGCCACACTGAGTAGAGCTCAGGAAACACCCTGGCAATGCTCAGGGGACCATATGGGATGCCCAGAACTAAACCCAAGCCAGCAGCATGCAAGGCAAGTGTCCTACCCACTGTACAATTGCTCTAGCCCCTTTTATTCAGCTTTTTAAAAATGATTATTATTTGGTAGTATTCAGCTTGCACTATAGAGACTTCTCTCAATTCTGAAAAATCTTTTGTTGATTTTGTTGGATAAATATCTTTATTCCATGAGATATAGCTCCTTTCAGTTTTTTTGTCTGTGTTGATACACCACAATTAGTCCTAACAATGAGAACTAGTATGCTCACTTTGTCTCAGTTTAAGTGAGCATAGTTCTAGAGTTGAAAAAGTGCCCTTGTACTCAGGGCACCTAAAGCCAGTAATCATTCATGTGGTGTGCTCAGTGAGCTGTGATGCCCGGGTTCACAGTCCCCAATAAAGCAGTGTGGTGAGAGTCAAGAAGAAAGGTGATCATGTCTCTTCGCCTGTTCATGATCATTTGAGTAGTACATTTACAACTGTGCAGTTATGAGAGAAATCTGTAGAGATAGAAAACGTGTCATCACTGACATCCAGAACAGTCATTTTAAATCAACTGCAGTCACCTGTATACTCAATTCTCTGAGTGTACAGCTTGTTCTTATCTAGAGTAGTGAAGACTTGGTCCAGCTGTCTTACTTAAATTTCCTTCTAGTCTGAACATTCGCCCATCTGCTTTCTGTTAGCTCTGAAGAAAGATCTATTTTGCTTCAAATGAAACACTTCATTGAGAAGTATAGGAAGCTTAGCTCTCACTGGGCACATGTCCCAAATGTACCAGCTCAGTAATACTGGTCTGACCTCCATGCTTTTCATCCGAGCACCAAAGTGCTCCCTTTGCATACCCAGAGTTAGCTGAGTGGCCTTTTTGATCTCTTGAGCCCCAATAAGCCAAGGAACTCTCCAGAGGGCATCTGTCCCTTCTTACACTCTTCCACTAATACCTTTTCCCAGTATCCCTTATCACCACATTGTTATGAGAATGACCATGAGCATGCAAATGCTGCTGTAATTGGTTATATAAATCATTGACTGATGTTGATATTGGTTTAATGATAATAACTAATTCCTCAGTAAATATATTTTAATAAATGAATAAAAGTAACCAATCTATTAAATGTTGAAGACTCTGTTTCTTGCACTGAGTGAGTTAATTGCTTCCTTTTTGTATTTAACTGCCCATTTATTTCTTTTTAAATTTCAAAACCTATCTATTTATATATAGGTTTTATAGATATAACTTATATATGTGCCCTATGTATATATGTATATTATTATATATAATAAAATTTATGGAAGAAACCATTGTATCCTACTCTTGAATGAGTTTTAGATACTATAAGACCTAGAGCTTAAGTTTAAGTCCATTTAGTGGATTGTATGGTAGAAGGTTGGAAAGTCCTTTTTCCACTGGAGAGATTCCCTCACTGCACAATGCTCAGTCTTCCTCCCAACACACCACTCACAGCAGAGTTGAGAGTCCTCTCTGCAAATGACCTCCTAGGACAATCAGTGGAAAGATTTCTGCCTTATTTGAGTCTTTATGTTCATTTATCTTGAAGAAATAAAGAGAAAAATGTCCTTCAGTGTCCATCTTCTTCCTTTCTTCTCACTTCCTTTTCTCATCTATAACCCTACTATTCACAGCTGGGCAAAGAAATAATGTGAGTGACATTTAACAAAAGTAGTTCAGTGATAAAGCAGGAGAGAGATGTAAAAGTTATTTCCTTCCCTTGCCTGTAGCTGACCCCAGTACATTCCCCAGCACTGTCTAGGAGGATCCCTTGAGCACCAACAGGAATGATCTCTAAGCACAGAGTGCAGAATATGATCACCACTGGCTATGGCAATGAGACAAAAATCAAAGACTCACTGGATAAATGAATGAAAATGGTCTCTTTAAGTTATGTATGAAAATACCTTTCTAATTATTCTTTAGGAGAATTTATCAAGCTTACAAAAGAGATAAATAAGAGATGTGCTTGTTCTAGATACAGTTCAAGCTACTGTGTCCCCAACATATCTCAACATTCTTATTCAGTCATTTGTATTCATTAAATAAGTAAGAATTGCATACTCTTCAAAGAAGACACTGTGAGATCCTATTGCATATCTATTAGAATTTTAGGATACAAAACACAGACACCCACCAGTAGAGTTGAGAAGCAACAGAATCTCTTCACGGTTGGTGGAAATACAAAATGCACAACCGCTGTGAAAGACAGATCAGTAGTTTCTTCCAAAGTTAAACATACTAGGAATGAAGAGGTAGGACAGCTGGCTCTCCACATGTGCCCCTGAGTACTGCCAGGAATGATCTCTGAGTGCAGAGCGAGGATTAGGCCTAGGGAACTGTTAAGTGTGGCCCAAAGGCAAAAAAAAAAAAAAAAAAAAGGTAAACATACTCTTATTAAAAGCCCAACTATTGTGCTCCATTGTATTTATTCAAAGAATTCACAAACATACACCAGCAAAAAAGCATGCCTTTGAACATTTATAGCAGCTTTATTCATAATGGGGAAAAGTTGAAACCAATCATAGTGTCTTTTCCTAAGTAAATGATTAAGTGAACTATACTGCTTTGGGTACATTATTCAATGCTAAAAAAATGAGCCATTGACCCTTGAAGTTTTTGGAGTGGCGGAAGCATTGCTTATTAATAAGCGAAAGATCCCAGTCTAGAAAGTGTCCATGCTGATGCCAAGTCAGTGACCTCGTGGTACAGACACAGTCATGGAGGTAATAAAGACATCAATGGCTTTTAGTAGTTAAGGAAAAAAGAGAGAAGATGACTTGGTGAGGACAAAGAATGTTTAAGGAGTGTGTTTACTCTGACTCTGCCAGAGTAGATCATGGATGAGCCTTTGTGAAGTGACAGTTGACCTACTCTTGTAGAGATTAATACTTGTACCATTGTAGGAATGGGCCCTAATTGCAAAGTATGGTTATGGGTGATGCTGATGTAGGTTCACCATTTGTCAGCAATGTAAAGGTCTGGATAGGTGTGACAGTTATGGGTAGACTGCATGAGTGGGGCACGGGTTATATATTTCTCTGGGCGTCCAGCTCAGTCTGGCTACAAGTATAAAACTGTTTTAAGAAAAATAATGCCTTTTCAAGAACAGTGCGAAAAATAAAATGAAAGTGACCAGAGCAATAGTGCAGCAGGGAGAGCATTTGTCTTGCATACAGCCGGCCCAGATTTGATCCCAGGCTTCCCATATGGCCCCCTGAGCCTGTCAGGAGTGAATTATGAACACAGAGCCAGTAGTAACTCGTGAGCACCACCTTGTGTGACCAAAAAAAAAAAACAAAAAACAAGCAAACAAACAAACAAAAAACAGAGTGATGGAAATGAACAGATGAGAACTCCCATACCTATTTTTTTATTCATTTGATAAATGCTTAGCAACTAGTACCACAAGCCAACATTACCCTGTGGCTTTTATTGTTCTATATAAAAATCCATTAAGTTATGCAATGGTTTGTCAAATTTGATTTCATGCTATTAGAGGGAGATTCATATCAAGAATGACTTTTAGGGTCCGAGAGATATCTCACTAGATCTAAGCACATGCTTTACATGCCTGAAGCTCAGGCTTGATCCCTCACAGAACATGATCCCCTGAAAACTTCCAGGTGTGACCCAAAAACAAACATGAGTTTTGGAGGCTCTTGCATGGAGATGAAGTAAGGAAACATAGTGAACTTTAACTATCCAGTAACCAAATGAAGAATACCTAGAACTTATTCACTTGATAGTTACTGGAGAAAAAAGAACCATTTATAAAGAAGTAAGTAGCCCTTTGTAGTTTTACATGGTGAAGTTCTACCTGATCCCTGTAGCACATTTATTTGAGTTTTCTGATTGAATACAAAAAGAAAGTAAAAGTAGAAGAGTTAGTGTTATGAGAAATTAAAAAATGAAGGTGCCAATGAGTCAGAGGGAGAGAGATGTACATAGAATTATTGCATTCATATAGTATGGTAATAATATCCAAAGACAATAAGGGGCCTGGAGGAACAATTCATCCATGAGAGCTAGCTTGGCACAAAGTGCGGGAGTGCTCTTTAGAGCAGAGAAGGAACCACTAGAACAATGATAGTTGAAAGTGACCACTCGGGACAAGAATTGGGTTCTGAAAGGAGGGAAAGTGATAAGTAAGATATCCCTTCAGTAACAATATTGCAAACCACAGTATCTAATGAAAGAGAGGAAGAAGGAGCAGGAACAGGGAGGAGGAGGAGAAAATTATGGAGAAGGAGAAGGGAGAAGAAAAGAAGAAAGTCTGCCACAGAGGCAGGCAGAGGGGAAGGTGGGAGGGAAACTGGGAACACTGGTGGAAATGTGCACTGGTAAAGGGTGTTGGACATCCTTTGACAGAAACTCAATCATAAACAACTTTGGAACTAAATATCTCAGGGTGATACTTTTTAATAATTACTTTTTGATAATTTTTAATTAAAATTTTATTTCAAATAAAAGAGGGGGGGGGAATAAAGATGCCAGAGGAAAGCCACAGAGTGCCAGCAGCAAAGAGAGGGCAGGGTAGTGTGTCAATGCTCTCCAGAAGTCCAGCAGCAAATAAGAGAGAGAAGAAAAGGAAATGTGGGTTTTTTGCTCAGCAGGAGGAAGGTTACTCAAAATCTGACTATTACCTGTACCAACCCACTGTGTCTGAGTGAGCATCATGGCTGATGAAGGTTTTCCTCCAAAAACCGAAGTTGAATTTTTGCATTTGTAGCTAGATTTCAACAAGAAAATGAAAGTTGTGATTAGAAATGCCCTTAGTGACCCCTCAAAATAAGGGCAAAATAAAAGTTGATCATCTTGTTTGCGTGTCTCTAAGTAATTACAATAGAACTTAAGATTTCATTATAAATTTGGATGTATGGCATTAATTAAGGTCACACTGCAGATCCCGCATTCTCATTATACCATTAAGAATTGATATTGCATTTACTTTGAATTCATTTTCTCTGTTAATGCTTCGGAATAATATTTTAATAGCTCAATTCATTAAGTTGTGTAAATGGGAAATGCATTACCATAAGTTGGAATATGAACTATTTCGTGCAGTATAGTTAAAATAAATATAGTTGAAATAGACGCTAAATAGATTCCTTATTCCATGAGCTTTTAATGGCTTAGCAACTGACTAACTTTAAGAATGGCTTTATTATCTCCTTTTTAATGTTTTTTTTTATCATTATTAAAGTAATTAGGCCCAGTGAGTTTTAAAGTAAAGTTCACACATGCAAATAACACAAAGATAAACTGATTCTCATCTTTTAGCCTTTTTGCAAAAATGTCAGTCCTTCTGAAATAGAAGGTGGCTGTGGTTCTAACTTAGCTGTGTGTGGAGACTGGACATGGGTTTACAGAAGCTAGTGTGACTGCACAACATGAAGACCCAGTAGACCCTAATCCTGAATAAAACTAACATGCCTAACATTTTCCTACATTTTTTTTATAAAACTAAGAGGAAAGGACTAAAGAAAGGAAGTGGACCAGGGGCCAAGTGATCTTGGATGTATTGGTGGGGAAATAAATAAGAACAGAACTAATATCCAAGATAAAAACCAATGATGTTGAATTAAGAGACCTGAACTTTAACAATCTAAGAGTAAAGAGGCCTGTTCCACTGGCAAGCCAGGGAGCAAAGGATGGTAGTATAGAATGCACTCTAGGTCCATTGGTGGAGGGAGGTTGACACTGGTGGTGGGAGGTCGTTGGCTTATTGTATATCTGAAATTCAACTATGAAGGACTCTGTAGAACACAATTGTTTCAATAAAATAATATTTTTAAAAAGCTAATAAAAGATATATTAAAAATAACTTAGCTATTCTTTGTTCAACATCCGTTTATTCTCTTTTCTTCCCTGTTGTATCAGTATCACATTCACCTTTCCTAATTAGGAATTTAGGACTATGAGAATTTCAACATGTTTTATTATGCTCTTTTGGTGGATAGAAAGAATCTACCCTTCTGAATCATTGGGTGTCCCAACTTCTATGAATAACACCCACTCTCAAGAGCTGCCCTGATCCTGGAGACATCCTTTTTTATATAATGTCTATTTTAATATATAATGTCTTTATTTAAACATGATTACAAATATGATTGTAGTTTGATTTCAGTCATACAAACAACATACCCCTTCACTGGTGCAACATTCCCACCACCAATGCCCCCTATATCCCTCCTCCCCCACCCCAGCCTGTATTTGAGACACTTCCTCTTCCCCCACCACCTGCCTGTATTTGAGACAGCCATTCTACTTCTCTTACTCATTAACATTGTCATGGTAGTTGTTAATGTAGTTACTTTTCTAACTGCACTCACCACTCTTTGTGGTAAGCTTCATATCATGAGTTGATCCTTCCGGCCTTCATCTCTGGGGATTATAACAATAATGTCTTTTATTTTTCTTAAAAACCCATAGATCAGTGATATTATTCTGTGTCTCTCTTTCTCTCTGGCTTATTTCACTCAGAATAATAGTTTTCATGTACATCCATGTATAGGAAAACTTCATGACTTCATCTCTCCTGATGGCTGCATAATAGTCTACTGTGTATATGTACCACAGTTTCTTTAACCATTCATCTGTGCAAGGGCATCTCAGTTGTTTCCAGAGTTCGGCTATTGTAAATAGAGCTGCAATTTACAAGCAAAGGTGTGAGAAAGGGATTTTTGTATTGTATTTTTGCGTGCCTAGGGTATATATCCCTAAGAGTGGTATAGCTATATCATATGGAAGCTCGGTTTCCAGTTTTTTTGAGGAATCTCCATACTGTTTTCCATAAAGGCTGGACTAGATGACATTTCCACCAGCAATGAATGAGTTTCTTTCTTCCTACATCCCTGCCAGCACTGATTAGTCTTGTTCTTTGTGATGTGTGCAGTCTCTGTGGAGTGAGATGGTGCCTTGGAGATATTCTTAACTCTGTGAACTGTGTGTTTTTCCTCTTGAATGAGGGATATTCTTATTTTTTGCAAAACTGGGTGCTAGAAAATCTGAGTGCTAGAAAACAATGGCATGACCATAATTCATTGCTCCCATTTATTCACCATATATGCATCAAACACCTGCTGTGCATGTGACACTCACTGGAAAGAGGGAAAGTATCTTATCTAAACAAGGTGAATTAAACAATGGAACTTATATTGCAAGAAACTCAGTCTAGGGCCCTGAGTAATAGCACAGCGGTAGGGCATTTGCCTTGCATGCAGCTGACCTAGGACAGACCTGGATTCGATCCCCAGCGTCCCATATGGTCCCTCAAGCCAGGAGCTATTTCTGAGTGCATAGCCAAGAGTAATCACTGGGTGTGGGCCAAAAATTAAAAACAACAACAACAACATAAAACAAAAATAACTGTCTAGCAGAAGTCAGACCTTAATAATCAACTCCCTAACAAATGCAGAATGTGACTGGTATGAGGGAAATTTTCCATAAAATAGAAATGATGGGTGAAGACCAGCAAAATTCTGGGTACAGCCTTAGAGAATGTGGGTAGTTTAATCTTCCAGAGAAAACTGCATTTGAACATTTTTGAATGAGCAGGGAAATTTAAACCCAGGCCTTGACACATCTGTGAGGTCAAAGGGTTTTCCATAATAAGAAAACTAATTAAGGAAAGGGACAAATGACTCTTTCATGCCAATTTATAATCCTTTGATTCCCCAAGAGAATTTAAATAAAAATATTACTGGATGGAACATGATATTTTCTATACACATGCAGAGATATTCAAATAAATCTTTGCCAGAAAGAATTTCAAGAAGTCTGTAAGTTAACTAGCCAATCTGTTTAACATTCAGAAATTTAATTAATCTAAATATTAAAGAACAGGACTGGAAAGAAAGTGGTCGGCAGCTTGTCTTCCTTGTAACCAACCTGGGTTTTATCCTCAACATTTCATATAGTCCTCTGAGCCTACCATAATTGATTCTTGAGTAGAGAGCCAACTAACTCTTAAGCAAATTCAGGTGTGGCCCAAAACAATAACAACAACAATAAAAATTAAAGGACTGAAGGAGAACATGAATTTGGAAACACATTTCAAGGATTCTTTCACCTTCCTAAAAGTCAAAATTGGGGGACCAGAGCAGTGGCACAGGGGGTAAGGCGTCTTCCTTGCTTGCAATTGCCTAAGATGGACTGCAGTTTGATTCCCTGGAGTCCCATATGTTCCCCCATGCCAGGGGCAATTTCTGACTGCATAGCCAGAAGTAACCCCTGAGTGTCACTGAGTCAAAGTCAAAATTGGGAGGAGTTTTAAAAAGCATTGAACTTGAATGTTATTTTGTTTCTATTGATCAAATGTTTAAATTAGTTGGAGATCAGATACCCTGTTATTAGTATTATGACCAGCCTTCCTTCTATGTAACTTTCTTATGCTCAAGATTTTTTATGAACATTTTGCACCAGTTCTGATTTCTCCCTTAGCTTCTAGTTCCTTTGAACTGTTGGGAGTATTCTCCGGCTAAGCATAATTGGAAGGGTTTGCACATCACTCTGTCAGCCCTTTAAGAGAGCAGTTATGTTTAGCAAGTCTTAAGAGTGAGACTCATTCATGGTTTCAACATCTGCTTCATGTAAGGAGGCAGTGACATTTGTGTAGAAACCCGTTAGCAAGTTACAGTTCCCTTTCCATAATTATTTCAGTTGAAAAGAGATGTACTTGCATTTTTAAAATTTTTTATTTTAAACTTTTTTCATTGAGGTACTATGACTTACAATATTGGTTTATTCCCACAGATATAAAGTTATTCATGATTGAGATTCAGTCATACAATATCACTGTGCACATTTACTATCACTAATGTTCCCAGTTTCCCTCCCACCCCTCTCCTCAACCTGCTTCTATGACATACCTTTATCTTCTATCTTTCTCATCCTTGATTCTTTTTATACACTCTGGTTGGCAATATTTTTATTGAAGTAGCATCATCAATCTCTCTCCTTTCAGCACCCAGTTCTCATCCAGAATGATCATTCCCAACTCTCATTGTCCTAGTGGTTCCTTCTCTACCTTAACTGCACTCCCTCCCTATTTGAAGAAGAAAAGATTTCTTCTATGGGCTGGCATTCTTGGCCCTAGTCTATTCATTTGAATTTCTGACAGTTGGAAATTGAGACAAATCAATAAAATCTAAAAGAGTAGTAATTTCTGTACTTTTCTCTTTGTGTGCCTCCAATTCACTACAATTAATTCGTCTGTAGGAAGTCCTTACTTATCACCATCATTAGACACTGGGAACTTCTACATTGAGTGGGATAACAACAAAAACACATCCTCTAAAGAGAGCCAAAACAATCCAATCAAAAATGCCAGTGGCAGAATCTGGAAACAACACAGGTGCTGGACAACAGATGAGTAGCTAAAGAAACTATGGTACATCCACACCATGGAATACTATGCAGCTTTCAGGAAAAATGGGGTCATGAAATTTACCTATACATGGATGGACATGGAGATGAATATGCTAAGTGAAATAAGTCAGAGAGAGAGAGATAGACACAGAATAATCTCACTTATCTTTGGGATTTAAGAAAAGTAAGAGACAGTATTGTAATAATACCCAGAGACAATAGAAATGTGGGATGGAAGGACCAGCCCATGATCTGAAGCTTACCACAAAAAGTGGTGAGTGCAGTTAGAGAAATAACTGCACCAACAACTACCATGACAATGATAATGAGAGAGCCTGTCCCAAAGACAAGCATGGGAGGAAGAAAAGGGGGACAGCAGTGACAGAAAAGTTGCACTGGTGAAGGGGGTGTGCATTTTATGACTGGAACCCAATACAAGCATGTTTGTAACCAAAGGGCTCAAATAAAGAATTTTTAAAATGTCAGTGTCAAATCCTTTACTCTGCAGAATAAAACCCAGATGATCAAGCAGTGTGGGATGGGTGGGAGGGTGAAGATTGGACTAGAGGTGACATAGGGGCTGTTGTGTATGGTCTCAGGCATTCTGATGGAGGTGGGGTGCAGGAACTTTGTGTGTTAATACCACAATGTCAACATTATAACACAGCATTAAGGCACACACCTTGTTTGTGGGCCCACTTATGATCCCTGAAGTCCCATATGGTTCCATGATTCAGCCAGCAGTGATTGTTGAGTGTAGAGCCTGGAGTCACTCTAGAGCACTACCCAAAATGGCCCCCAAACAAAGCTGACCACCAAGAATGACTAGGGGGTTGGACAACCTAGTAAGCCTGGAGCCTTGAGTTGGTCTTATGCCAAAATACTTTGGGGGTAAGATCTCTCTGTTTTTTAGGCCAAAGATCTTTCTTTCCAATTTTTTCCATATTTTGTTGTGCAAACAACAACTGACACACACATATTGTTTTAATGTATCTCCCATCTCTAAAGGAAAAAAAGGGGAGCGTACTAAACCTTCATCTACTGTATTAACGACTTTATTGGTGATACAATAATTTTCACAAATATGACTCCTGATAAACTCTCACCCCTTTTTTCCAGTTTTTAATTCTTTATTCTCCTTCTATTTCTTAATAACTTCACTATCTGTTATCGTGAAAAAAATGTATTATGATCAGTTATGTCAACTATGTGATACATTTTTAAATAAACTCTAAAAATGAGGGGAAAATGTTAGCACTAGTCACCAGGTGACCTAAACTATAATATAATAATAATAATAATAATAATAATAATAATAATAATAATACAAGAAAAATAGACCCTCTTAAGACGATTTTATTCAATACCAGCTATTTTTCACAAATATTATAACTAAATTATAGTGAATGAAATGTTTCATGGCAGAAGATAATCTGGTTTTAGGTTTAAAATAGGATTTTGGAATTTTTTCTGTTTGGGGGCCACAGCCAGTGGTGCTCATGGGTTGCTCCTGGCTTTGCACTCATACATCACTCCTTCAGGCTCAGGGGACCATATTGAATGCCAGGCAAACATCCTACCCACTGTGCTACAGTTAAGACTAAAGTTCCATCCTGTATGCTTTCAGATAAGGAGACAAGGAGGCATCCAGCTCCTGGTGGATCTGCTGGACCATCGGATGACCGAAGTCCACCGCAGTGCCTGTGGTGCGCTGAGGAACTTGGTTTATGGCAAAGCCAATGACGATAACAAAATTGCCCTGAAGAACTGTGGGGGAATCCCGGCGCTGGTGAGGTTACTTCGCAAGACGACCGACTTGGAGATTCGGGAGCTGGTGACAGGTAAGAATCCTTCTGAGCATGGTGGTACTCACAGCACATTCTCATTCCCAGGAGAACAAGCAACCTGTTTACACCAGTGCCAGGTCTTGTAGGGTCTTCCCAGGCTGGGAAGGTAAACAGCCTCCAGCTGTGTTTACAAATAAAAACATATCAGAACTGGACAGAGAAAAAAGAAAGAGAAAGAGAGAGGGCATATGCAAGTTAGAGTAGTGCTGAAAGGGGATAAAGTAATATTCATAGTTCCATTTCATTAGCAATAGTGCAAAGTACAGTGTCTAAAAGGAAAGAGGAAAGAGAGAGAAAGAAGAAAATTGCCTACTCAGGAGGCAGGCAGTGGGTAGGGTAGGTGGAAGGGATTTTTGGGAACACTAATAGAGGGAAATATGCAATGGTGAAGGGTGGTGGATATTGTATGACAGAAACTCAACCAGGAACAATTTTGAAACCATAATGCCTACTAAAAGAGAGAGTGCAAGTGAGAGACAAAGTATTCAAGAAAGTGAATGAGAGAAAGTTTGGTGTTTTATGTGTAGGAGGCCTGGTTCCATCCCCTACACCTCATGATCCTCCATACTGAGCTGGTTGTAGGTCCCCTAATATCACTGAGTGTAACGCAAAAAACAAATAGGAAAGTATACCAAATGCAGTGCATATGATTTGTGCATATTAAAATAAAATAAAAAGCAGATAACCCTCACCCAACTTTTATGGCAATGTTACTGCCCTTATTATTTGGATTAGAAGGATTAAGCATCTTACCTCCTGATGATAGGACATTTTAGAACTGCATTGATAATCGCTGATAAGAGAACAAGGTCTGTGAGATCTGATTGATCCAGATATCTGATATAATTTGTGTAAAAGCTAATCACTGTAGCACTTATTTTCTGGAATCAAATCTTTCTGCTGAGCATAGTATAGTAAGAAAAATTTCCAAAGTGAGCATGAAAATCTTTCCATGAGTGTAGAAGTTTTGTAAAAATGCTGCCACCCCAATTACCTTCACTACACCCAATGCATTTTTAATATAATTTTTATTTTGATCATAGTGGCTTACATATTGTTGACAATAATATTTTAGGTAAATATTTACATAAAATCAGGGGGGATTCCCATTACCAAATTGTCCTCCCTACACCTCCATTTTTGTCCTATCTCCCATATCCTCTTCCCTCACCCCCAGGGCTGCTAGAATATGTGGTCCCCTATGTACCTATCCTACTACATAGTAGTCTTGCACCTGTTTGGTGTTGGTGCCTCCCTTATTTCCCCCTCTAATTGAGAGGCAGGACTAGTTAGTTTTTGTTTGAAGAAGAGAAAGTAATAAACTGGGGTAAAACTCTAATACTCCAAAAGTGGGCGGAATCCTTCTAGAGGCTCTCATCATCGATTTGAGATTCCAAGGAACAAGATCCCAAGTCATTAGTGGAGGGATCTGTGTTGGCAGCATTTGACATGAATATCTTGCTTTTGAAAGCCTCTGTTTCCTCATCAGCATGTGCTAATTGCCAAGTCCCCTGCCCTCTCCCAATAGAGAAGAACTGCTGGGTCCAGCCAGCTGCCATCTAAAGCAGCAGAGCTAAATTCACTCAGAATGACTGGGCGCATTTCCCACAGCCGTCTTCTACCTTTCTTTTTTTTTTTTTTTTTTTTTTTGCATAATTTTTTTTTTATTTAAACACCTTGATTACATACATGATTGTGTTTGGGTTTCAGTCATAAAAGGAACACCACCCATCACCAGTGCAACATTCCCATCACCCAAGTCCCAAATCTCCCTCCTCCCCACCCAACCCCCGCCTGTACCCTAAACAGGCTCTACATTTCCCTCATACATTCTCAATATTAGGACAGTTCAAAATGTAGTTATTTCTCTAACTAAACTCATCACTCTTTGTGGTGAGCTTCCTGAGGTGAGCTGGAACTTCCAGCTCTTTTCTCTTTTGTGTCTGAAAATTATTATTACAAGGGTGTCTTTCATTTTTCTTAAAACCCATAGATGAGTGAGACCATTCTGCGTTTTTCTCTCTCTCTCTGACTTATTTCACTCAGCATAATAGATTCCATGTACATCCATGTATAGGAAAATTTCATGACTTCATCTCTCCTGACAGCTGCATAATATTCCATTGTGTATATGTACCACAGTTTCTTTAGCCATTCGTCTGTTGAAGGGCATCTTGGTTGTTTCCAGAGTCTTGCTATGGTAAATAGAGCTGCAATGAATATAGGTGTAAGGAAGGGGTTTTTGTATTGTATTTTTGTGTTCCTAGGGTATATTCCTAGGAGTGGTATAGCTGGATCGTATGGGAGCTCGATTTCCAGTTTTTGGAGGAATCTCCATATCGCTTTCCATAAAGGTTGAACTAGACAGCATTCCCACCAGCAGTGGATAAGAGTTCCTTTCTCTCCACATCCCCGCCAACACTGTTTATTCTCATTCTTTGTGATGTGTGCCATTCTCTGGGGTGTGAGGTGGTATCTCATCGTTGTTTTGATTTGCATCTCCCTGATGATTAGTGATGTGGAACATTTTTTCATGTGTCTTTTGGCCATGCGTATTTCTTCTTTGTCAAAGTGTCTGTTCATTTCTTCTCCCCATTTTTTGATGGGGTTAGATGTTTTTTTCTTGTAAAGTTCTGTCAGTGCCTTGTATATTTTGGAGATTAGCCCCTTATCTGATGGGTATTGGGTGAATAGTTTCTCCCACTCAGTGGGTGGCTCTTGTATCCTGGGCACTATTTCCTTTGAGGTGCAGAAGCTTCTCAGCTTAATATATTCCCATCTGTTAATCTCTGCTTTCACTTGCTTGGAGAGTGCAGTTTCCTCCTTGAAGATGGCTGTAATGTCCTGTAGTGTTTTGCCTATGTGCTGTTCTATATATCTTATGCTTATGGGGCTGATATCGAGGTCTTTAATCCATTTAGATTTTACCTTTGTACATGATGTTAGCTGGGGGTCTAAGTTTAATTTTTTGCAAGTGGCTATCCAATTGTGCCAACACCACTTGTTGAAGAGGCTTTCCCTGCTCCATTTAGGATTTCCTGCTCCTTTATCAAAAATTAGATGGTTGTATGTCTGGGGAACATTTTCTGAGTATTCAAGCCTATTCCACTGATCTGAGGACCTATCCTTATTCCAATACCATGCTGTTTTGATAACTGTTGCTTTGTAGTACAGTTTAAAGTTGGGAAAAGTAATTCCTCCCATATTCTTTTTCCCAATGATTGCTTTAGCTATTCGAGGGTGTTTATTGTTCCAAATGAATTTCAAGAGTGTCTGATCCACTTCTTTGAAGAATGTCATGGGTATCTTTAGAGGGATGGCATTAAATCTGTATAATGCCTTGGGGAGTATTGCCATTTTGATGATGTTAATCCTGCCAATCCATGAGCAGGGTATGTGTTTCCATTTCCGTGTGTCCTCTCTTATTTCTTGGAGCAGAGTTTTATAGTTTTCTTTGTATAGGTCCTTCACATATTTAGTCAAGTTGATTCCAAGATATTTGAGTTTGTGTGGTACTATTGTGAATGGGGTTGTTTTCTTAATGTCCATTTCATCCTTATTACTATTGGTATATAGAAAGGCCATTGATTTTTGTGTGTTAATTTTGTAGCCTGCCACCTTGCTATATGAGTCTATTGTTTCTAGAAGCTTTTTGATAGAGTCTTTAGGGTTTTCTAAGTAGAGTATCATGTCATCTGCAAACAGTGAGAGCTTGACTTCTTCCTTTCCTATCTGGATTCCCTTGATATCCTTTTCTTGCCTAATCGCTATAGCAAGTACTTCCAGTGCTATGTTGAATAGGAGTGGTGAGAGAGGACAGCCTTGTCTTGTACCAGAATTTAGAGGGAAGGCTTTCAGTTTTTCTCCATTGAGGATAATATTTGCCACTGGCTTGTGGTAGATGGCCTTCACTATATTGAGAAAGGTTCCCTCCATTCCCATCTTGCTGAGAGTTTTGATCAAGAATGGGTGTTGGACCTTATCAAATGCTTTCTCTGCATCTATTGATATGATCATGTGGTTTTTATTTTTCTTGTTATTGATGTTGTGTATTATGTTGATAGATTTACGGATGTTAAACCAGCCTTGCATTCCTGGGATGAAACCTACTTGATCGTAGTGGATGATCTTCTTAACGAGGCATTGAATCCTATTTGCCAGGATTTTGTTGAGGATCTTTGCATCTGCATTCATCAGTGATATTGGTCTGTAATTTTCTTTTTTGGTAGCGTCTCTGTCTGGTTTAGGTATCAAGGTGATGTTGGCTTCATAAAAGCTATTTGGAAGTGTTTCTGTTTGTTCAATTTCATGAAAGAGTCTTGCCAAGATTGGCAGTAGTTCCTCTTGGAAAGTTTGATAGAATTCATTAGTGAATCCATCTGGACCTGGGCTTTTGTTTTTCGGCAGACATTTGATTACTGTTTTAATTTCATCAATGGTGATGGGGGTGTTTAGATATGCTACATCCTCTTCCTTCAACCGTGGAAGATTATAAGAGTCCAAGAATTTATCCATTTCTTCCAGGTTCTCATTTTTAGTGGCGTAGAGTTTTTCAAAGTAGTTTCTGATTACCCTTTGAATCTCTGTCATATCAGTAGTGATCTCTCCTTTTTCATTCCTGATACGAGTTATCAAGTTTCTCTCTCTCTCTTTCTTTGTTAGGTTTGCCAGTGGTCTATCAATCTTGTTTATTTTTTCAAAGAACCAACTTCTGCTTTCGTTGATCTTTCGGATTGTTTTTTGAGTTTCCACTTCGTTGATTTCTGCTCTCAACTTTGTTATTTCCTTCTGTCTTCCTATTCTTGGGTCCTTTTGTTGAGCATTTTCTAGTTCTATTAGCTGTGTCATTAAGCTACTCAGGTAAGCTCCTTCTTCCTTCCTGATGTGTGCTTGCAAAGCTATAAATTTTCCTCTCAGTACTGCTTTTGCTGTGTCCCATAAGTTCTGAGAGTTTGTGTCTTTATTGTCATTTGTTTCCAGGAACCTTTTTATTTCCTCCTTGATTTCATCTCGGACCCACTGGTTATTGAGCATGAGGCTGTTTAACTTCCAGGTGTTAAAGTGTTTCTTCTGAGTCCCTTTGGAGTTCACAAATAATTTCAGAGCCTTGTGGTCAGCGAAGGTAGTCTGCAAAATTTCTATCCTCTTGATCTTATGGAGGTATGTTTTATGTGCCAGCATGTAGTCTATCCTGGAGAATGTCCCATGTACATTGGAGAAGAATGTGTATCCAGGTTTCTGGGGATGGAGTGTCCTATATATATCCACTAGGCCTCTTTCTTCCATTTCTCTCCTCAGGTCTAGTATATTCTTGTTGGGTTTCAGTCTGGTTGACCTGTCCAGTGTTGACAAAGCCGTGTTAAGGTCCCCCACAATTATTGTGTTGTTGTTGATATTATTTTTCAGATTTGTCAACAGTTGTATTAAATATTTTGCTGGCCCCTCATTCGGTGCATATATGTTTAGGATAGTGAATTCTTCCTGCTCTACGTACCCCTTGATTAATATAAAATGTCCGTCTTTGTCCCTTACAACCTTCCTGAGTATAAAGTTTGCATTATCTGATAATAGTATGGCCACTCCAGCTTTTTTATGGGTGTTGTTTGCTTGGATAACTTTTCTCCAGCCTTTTATTTTGAGTCTATGTTTGTTCTGACTATTCAGGTGCGTTTCTTGTAGGCAGCAGAAGGTTGGATTGAGTTTTTTGATCCATTTAGCCACTCTGTGTCTCTTAACTGGTGCATTTAGTCCATTGACGTTGAGAGAAAGAATTGTCCTGGGATTTAACGCCATCTTTATTTCAAAATTTGGTGTGTCTTTTGGGTAGTCTTGTCTTAGATTAGGTCTTTCAGTTTTTCTCTTAAGACTGGTTTTGTGTCTGTGAAGTTTCTGAGCTGTTTTTTGTCTGTGAAACCATGTATTCTTCCATCAAACCGGAAAGTGAGTTTTGCTGGGTATAGTATTCTGGGTGAAGCATTCATTTCATTCAGTCTTGTCACAATATCCCACCACTGCTTTCTGGCATTGAGCGTTTCTGGTGACAGGTCTGCTGTAAATCTCAGGGAAGCTTGCTTGAACGTGATTTCCCCTTTTGATCTTGCTGTTTTCAGAATTCTGTCTCTAT
Source organism: Suncus etruscus (assembly GCF_024139225.1). NCBI lineage: Eukaryota > Metazoa > Chordata > Mammalia > Eulipotyphla > Soricidae > Suncus > Suncus etruscus. The sequence goes on from NC_064849.1 coordinate 88,893,136, forward strand.
CTGTGGGATTTGTCATTGTGACTAGGATGTGTCTTGGGGTGGTTTTTCTGGGGTCTCTTTTGGTTGCTACTCTTCGGGCATGCAGGATTTGATCACCTATATTCTTTAGCTCTGGAAGTTTCTCTTTAATGATGTTCTTGACCATTGATTCTTCCTGGAAATTTTCTTCCTGGGTCTCTGGGACTCCAATGATTCTTAAGTTGTTTCTGTTGATCTTATCATAGACTTCTATTTTCGTCTGTTCCCATTCTTTGACTAATTTTTCCATTGTCTGCTCATTTGCTTTAAGTTTTTTGTCCAATCTCTCCTGCTGTATGGAATTGTTATGTATCTCATCTTCCACAGCACCAAGTCTATTCTCAGCTTCTGATACCCTGTCCCAGAGCTTATCCATTTTGTCATTCACTTCGTTTACTGACTTTTTCAGTCCTGTTAGTTGACATGTTATTTCAGTTTGGAGTTTTGTCATTTCTGCCTTCATATTTTCTTGGTTCTTATTAGTGTTCTGTTCAACTCGATCCATGGTTTCTTGGAGTCTGTTGAGCACCTTCCATATTGCTAGTCTAAAGTCCTTATCTGAGAGGTTGATTAGTTGTTCAGTCATTATCTGGTCCTCAGAATTGTCATCTTCATTCTCTATGTCTGATGCTGGCCTGCGTTGTTTCCCCATTGTCACACTTGTATTGTGGGTTTTTCTACGTGTTGTGGTGGTATTCATTGTCTATATGATGTAGGCAGCACACTCCTCTGGCTCCTCCCTTTCTGGATGGGCTGACTTGCCTCTAAGGGAGGGGAGTCCTCCGTGGATGAAGCCTCACACTGGGTCAAATCTTAGGCCCGAGCATGCAACAGAGAAGACAGTCCAGAGAGAAATGTTTGCTTCTGTGATATAGCGCCGTTCTTAGTGCGATTTTTCCTTCTTGTTGCAATGGAGTTCTTTCCTTAGAAAGAGTGCACGGCCGCGTAGCGAAGCGGAGCCTCTTTTTTGCCCCACTCGCAAGAGTTTCACGCAAGAGGACAGTAGACAGACATAGACAGGTCACACTCACAGTCTTTCACAGCTGAGCCCCACTGGGCCGGTGTACTTTCGCGGATTTCCCCGCCTGGTGTCACACACAGGGAGCCAGCTTTTGCAAAGGATAGCCGGTTTTTATGCTCTGAAGTCCCTCCCTGAAAATGGCGTCTGGGCGAGCGAGGTTTCTGGAGGCTCTTTTTGCCCCACTCGCAAGAGTTTCACGCAAGAGGACAGTAGACAGACATAGACAGGTCACACTCACAGTCTTTCATAGCTGAGCTCCACTGGGCCGGTGTACTTTCGCGGATTTTCCCCGCCTGGTGTCACACACAGGGAGCCAGCTTTTGCAAAGGATAGCCGGTTTTTTGTCTTCTACCTTTCTAAGGTGGATTTTTATTGTGTTTGTCTAAACCTCAGGCATTAATCACTCTCACCTTCTTGAATGGAAAACATATTGTCCAGATATTTTGCAGATGGGAGCTCATGATTTGGGGGATTGCTAGGATAGATTCTACTGAAGTGTGGCAAATATCTTGGTCATCCACTTCCAAAGAAAAGCAGAAGTGATTATCTACTATAATATTTCAGTATAGGGTGAACTGTTGTTCTTTTTATTTTTGTATATGTTTTTCTTTTTTAAAATTAATATCTTTATTTTAACACCTTGGTTACAAACATGATTGTGGTTGTGTTTCAGTCATGTAAGAGGACAAGGGGGGTGTTCTTTACATGACTGTTCTTTTACATAAATAAAAAAAATAAATGGTTTAATGGCTTAAAATAAAAAACAGAAAGAAAATAAAGAATTATAAAAGATAGAAAAAGAAGGGGAGAGGGTTCATTGGCAGTTATATTTGTGAGAATTATTGTATCACCAATAAAGTTGTTAATACAATAAAAAAAGAACACCCCTCCTTCACCTGTGCAACATTCCCATCACCAGTGTCCCAAATCTCCCTCCTCCCCATCCCACCCTTTCTCTAGACAGCCTTTCTACTTCCCTCATTCATTCACATTGTTATGATAGTTCTCAATGTAGTTATTTTTCTTTTTGGGGGAGGGTCACACCCATCAATGCTGAGGGGTTAGTCCTGGCTCTATGCTCAGAAACCGCTCCTGGCAGGCTCAGGGGACCATATGGCATGCCGGGATTTTAACCACCGTCCTTCTGCATCTAAGGCAAACGCTTTACCACTGTGCTATCTCTCCGGCCCCTCAATGTAGTTATTTTTCTAATTGTACTCATCACTATTTGTGGTGAGCTTTATGTAGTAAGCTGAAAATTCCAGCCCTCCTCTCGTTTGTCTCTGAAAATTATTGCAAGAATGTCTTTTATTTTTCTTAAAACCCATAGATGAGTGAGACTATTCTGCATTTATCTCTCTCCCTCTGACTTATTTCACTCAGCATAATAGATTCCATGTACATCCATGTATAGGAAAATTTCATGACTTCATCTCTCCTGACGGCTGCATAATATTTTATTTTGTATATGTACCACAGTTTCTTTAACCATTCATCTGTTGAAGGGCATCTTGGTTGTTTCCAGAGTCTGGCTATTGTAAATAGCACAGCAATGAATATAGGTGTGAGGAAGGGATTATTTTATTGTATTTTTGTGTTCCTAGGATATATCCCTAGGAGTGGCATAGCTGGGTCAAATGGGAGCCCAATTTCCAGTTTTTGGAAGAATTTCCATATAGCTTTCCATAAAGGTTGGACTGGGTGGCATTCCCACCAGCAGTGGATACAAGTTCCTTTCTCTCCACATCCCCACCAGCACTGTTGTTCTTTAGGCCAGTTTATAGTAATCAAATTCTCTTTGGTGGGGAAGACAAATTCATCAAATCCAGAGGTTACTTCTAGTTCTGGACTCAGGAATTACTGTTAATGGTGTTCTTGGGACCATACGGTGTGGCAGGAACAGAACCTTGGTCAGCTGCATGAAAGACAAAAAAAACCTACATGCTGTACTGTTGCTCCAGCCCCAAATCCTCTATATTTTTGTCCCCTATAAAAACTTAAGGAAAGTAGCCAGGCTTGTGGACTTCAATCTAGATTGGTGAAGGGTGGTATACATTGTATGATAAAACTTTGACAGCAATGCAAATAGGATAAATATGTGTCAAAGATTAAACAATTGAGCTTCTTTATAACCCAAGAATTCCACTTCTTGGTATTGACCTCCAAGAACTAAAAGACCTTTGTTTAAAAGGATATATGTTTATTGCAAGACATTTGCAGGAGCCAAGTTCTGGGAGCACCCAAGGTCTGGGCACCCAAGTGCCCTAGAACAGCTGAGTGGTTAAAGAAAATATGCCTTGTAGACTCAATAGATTACTTAACTATAAGAAAAGACAAAATCCTGTAATTCACTGCATTGTGTGTGGAATTTAAAAGTAGCATGCTGAGTAAAGTGAGTCAGAAGGAGAGAGGCACACATGCAGAACAGCCTTTCTTAGAGATGGAATGGAAAGAGCAGAGTAAGGGAATAAGTAAGTCAATAGTCACAGACTCTGAGAACCTTCCTAAAAAACTGACTTTGCTAAAGAGGCATGCTTGGGAGACATGGCAGGAAACCTAAAGATCAGTGTGAGAGAAAGATGCTGCCCCTGACACTGTATGTTGGGAATCATATTGGAACATTCTAACTGAAATATTTATGATAACACTATTGCAAATCATGGAGCCTCAAGCAAAGCTGGAGCATGTCAAAAAGTAAAAGCTAAACAAAAAAATGCAAATCTGGTGCAAGCTGGCTGCATTCCCTGAAGCAAATATTGTTCCGTGAATTCACTCTTAAAAGTGTCAAATTCATCAAGCACCAGCCCAGGGTCATCTGCCTGGAAGAGCTGTGGGAGCTTTGCAGAGTTGGGGTCCCACAGATACGTGGGCAAGCCAGAATTTTAGTATAACTGTCCTCATACTAAAGAGCACAGGTCCTGAGAGCTGCTCTCTCCTTTTCCTTTTATCTTCCCCATATCCAAGTTTAGGAAATGAAGCCTTCTGCGGTGATTTTAGGCTCTTTATGCATTTTATGTTCATTCTTTTCTTTCCTGCTTTGGGGTGGCTATTGGTTCCAGGTGAGTGGTACTCCCAGGACAGTCTTCTCCATGCAGATCAGTGCTCAGCTGTGTCCCAGGGTCATACCACAACTATGGAATGGCCAGGGACCTCATTCTGATTTTTCCCACCTCAAAATACTCACTGTTAACCTGTAAAACAGTGCTAATACCTGGGACTCTACTAGAGGGGACCCATGGGACACATTGACTCTGGGGGTTAGACATATGTCAGAGTGAAGTGGCTCCTTCATTTTCATGGTCACAGGTGCCTCCTCACATCTTTTTCAGAACTAAGTTAGATGTGCAGAAATAAATTATAAAAACAGTGATTTGAGTGAAAACATGATAGATTTTCTTGATTTATGATTCTCCAGCCAACTGAATGTAAAGTTTAGAGAGGATCCATGACTTGATCCTACCCTCCCGTATTATTTTTTCATTAATTATTTTATTTAAAAACCTTGATAACAAGGTTGTTCATAATACAGATAGGTTTTGGTTGGGTTTTATTTTACATTGGCAAAGTTATTCATGATTGAGTTTCAGTCATACAATGTACAACATTCTTAACCAGTGCATATTTTCTGCCACCAGTGTCCTTCATGTTCCTCATAACCTTTCCCCTATCTGCCTCTGGAACAAACATTTTTCCATTTTTCTCCACCCCCCTTTCTTTTTTTTCTTATTCTTTTTTTGACACTTGGTTTACAATCTTGTTACGTGATCATTTCCAAATTTCATTGTCACAGTGGGCCCTTCTCTGCCCTAACTGCACTCCCCTGCTCTTTGTGACAGCTTCCTACAATGGATTGGTCTTCCTGGCCCTCAGCTCTATTGTCTCTAGATATTAGTACCATACTATCTTATTTTTATACCCCACATACGAGTGAGGTTATTCTTTTTTTTTTATTGTGGTCAAACTCATTTCACTCAGCATAATATTCTCCAAATCCATCCATGTAAAGGCAAATTTCATGACTCATTTTTCCTAAAAGCTGCCCTCCTGTGTTTGTTAAATTTTTCCCTTTGCATTCTCTTTCCTGCCTATTAGCTAATGAGGAAAAACAAAGGCTAGAGGAAAGGAACAATACCTATCCTTTGAACAGCTCTCTGGATATTTATAAGCTAAAAATATGTTCTATATGCACATAGAAGACCCATTTTACTATTGACAAAAATTGACAAGTCTTGTCTTTGAGTAGACCTTGAATGTATAGTAAATCTGAGCTCTGATTTTAGTGTAGACCTGTACTCTAGAAAGGCTTTCCAGTTCCCTCATTCATTCACAGATTATGATAGTTCTCTGTGTAGTTATTTATATAACTGCACTCACCACTCTTTGTGGTGAGCTTCATGAAGTGAGCTGGAAGTTCCAGCCCTCCTCTCATTGTCTCTGAGGATTGTTACAAAAATGACTTTTATTTTTCTTAAAACCCATAGATGAGTGAGACTATTCGCATCTCTCTCTCCCTCTGACTTATTTCACTCAGCATGATAGATTCCATGTACGTCCATGGATAGGAAAATTTCATGACTTCATCTCTCCTGACGGCTGTATAATATTCCATTGTGCATATGTACCACAGTTTCTTTAGCCATTCATCTCTTGAAGGGCATCTTGGTTGTTTCCAGAGCCTGGCTATTGTGAATAGTGCTGCAATAAATATAGGTGTGAGGAGGGGTTTTTGTATTGTATTCTAGTATTCCTAGGGTATATCCCTCGAAGTGGAATAGCTTGGTCAAATGGGAGCTCAATTTCCAGTTCTTGGAGAAATCTCCATATCGCCTTCCATAGAGGCTGGACTAGACAGCATTTCCACCAGCAGTGAATAAGAGTTCCTTTCTATCCACATCCCCATCAGCACTGATTGTTCTCATTCTTTGTGATGTGTGCCAATCTCTGTGGTGTGAGATGGTATCTCATCGTTGTTTTGATTTGCATCTCCCTGCTGATTAGTGATGAGGAACATTTTTTCATGTGCCTTTTGACCATTTGTATTTTTTTTATCATAGTGTCTGTTCATTTCTTCTCCCCATTTTTTGATGGGATTAGATGTTTTATTTTTGTAAAGTTCTGTCAATGCCCTGTATATTTTGGATATTAGCCCCTTGTCTGATGGGTATTTGGTGAATAGTTTTTCCCACATGGTGGGTGGCTCTTGTATCCTGGACACTATTTCTTTTGAGGTGCAGAAGCTTCTCAGCTTAATGTATTCCCCTCTGTTTATATCTGCTTCCACTTGTTTGGAAAGTGCAGTGTCCTCCTTGAAGACGCCTTTAGTCTCAATGTCATGGAGTGTTTTACCGATGTGTTGTTCTATATATCTTATGGTATCAGGTCTGATATCAAGGTCTTTAATCTATTTGGATTTTACCTTCGTACATGATGTTAGCTGGGTGTCTATGCTCACTTTCTTTTTTGCAAGTGGCTAACCAGTTCTGCCAGCACCACTTGTTGAAGAGGTTTTTTCTGCTCCACTTAGGATTTCTTGCTCCTTTGTCAAAATTTAGGTGATTGTATGTCTGGGGAACATTGTCTGAGAACTCAAGCCTATTCCACTGATCTGAGGGTCTGACTTTATTCCAATACCATGCTGTTTTGATAACTATTGCTTTGTAGTACAGTTTAAAGTTGGGGAAAGTAATGCTTCCCATTTTCCTTTTTTCTGGGAGTGCTTTAGCCATTCGAGGGTGTTTATTGTTCCAGATGAACTTCATAAGTGTTTGATCCACTTCTTTGAAGAATGTCATGGGTATGTTTAGAGGGATAGCATTAAATCTGTACAATGCTTTGGGGGAGTATTGACATTTTAATGATGTTAACGCTGCCAATCCATGAGCAGGGTATGTGTTTCCATTTCCGTGTATCCTCTCTTATTTCTTGGAGCAAGGCTTTATAGTTTTCTTTGTATAGGTTCTTCACATCTTTGGTAAAGTTGATTCCAACTAATGTGAATGGGATTGCCTTCTTGACGTCCATCTCTTTCCTGTCATTATTGGTGTATAAAAAGGCCATTGACTTTTGTGTGTTAATTTTGTAGCCTGCCACCTTGCTATATACATCTATTGTATCTAGAAGCTTTTTGGTAGAATATTTAGAGTTTTCTAAGTAGAATATCATGTCATCTGCAAACAGTGAGAGCTTGAATTCTTCCTGTCCTATCTGGATTCCCTTGATATCTTTTTCTTGACTGATCACTATAGCAAGCACTTCCAGTACTATGTTGAAGAAGAGTATTGAGAGTGGACAGCCTTGTCTTTACCAGAATTTAGAGGAAAGGCTTTTATTTTTTCTCCATTGAGGATAATATTTGCCATTGGCTTGTGGTAGATGCCTTTAACTAGATTGAGAAAGGTTTCTTTCATTCCCATCTTGCTGAGAGTTTTTTTTTTTATCACGAATAGGTGTTCGACCTTATCAAATGCTTTCTCTGTGTCTATTGATATGATCATGTGATTTTATTTTTCTTATTGTTGATGTTGTGTATGATGTTGATAGATTTACGGATGTTAAACCATCCTTGCATTTCTGGGAGGAAACCTACTTGGTCGTAGTGTGTGATCTTCTTGATGATGCATTGGATCCTATTTGCCAGTATTTTGTTGAAGATCTTTACATCTGCATTCATCAGGGATATTGGTCTGTAATTTTTTTTTGGCAGCATCTCTGTCTGGTTTTGGTATCAACGTGATGTTGACTTCATAAAAGCTGTTTGGGAGTGTTCTGTTTTTTTTCTATTTCATGGAAGAGCCTGGCTAGGATTGATATTATCTCCTCTTGAAAGGTTTGAAAGAATTCATTAGTAAATCCATCTGGGCCTGGGCTTTTCTTTTTGGGCAGATGTTTGATTACAATTTCAATTTCCTCAATAGTTATGTGCGTGTTTAGATATGCTACATTCTCTTTACTTAATTGTGGAAGGTTATAAGTCTAAGAATTTATTCATTTCTTCTAGGTTCTCATGTTTAGTAGCATAAAGTTTCTCAAAGTATTCTCTGATTACCCTTTGGATCTCTGCAATATCTGTTGTGATCTGCCCCTTTTCATTTCTAATACGGATTATCAGGTTTCTCTCTCTTTCTTTGTGAGTTTTGCCAATGGTCTATCAATCTTGTTTATTTTTTCAGAGAACCAACTTCTACTTTTGTTAATCTTTTGGATTGTTTTTTGGTTTTCCATTTCATTGATTTCTGCTTTCAGTTTTGTTATTTCCTTCTGTCTCCCTATTTTTGGTTCCTTTTGTTGGTCATTTTGAGCTGCGTCATTAAGTTATTCAGCTATGCCCCTTCCTCCTTACTGGAGTGTGCTTGTAGAGCTATAAATTTTCCTCTCAGGACCGCTTTTGCTGTGTCCCATAGATTCTGGCAGTTTGTGTCTTCATTATCATTTGTTTCCAGGAAAGTTTTTATTTATTCTTTGATTTCATCTCGAACCCACTGGTTGTTCAGTAGCAGGGTATTTAATTTCCAATTGTTAAAGTTTTTCTTCTGTGTGCCTTTACAGTTCACATATAATTTCAGAACCTTGTGGTTAGCAAAGTTAGCCTGCAAGATTTCTATCCTCTTAATTTTGTGAAGGTATGTTTTATGTGTCAGCATGTTGTCTATCCTGGAGAATGACCCATGTACATTGGAGAAGAATGTGTATCCAGGTTTTTTGGGGTGGAGTGTCCTATATATATCTACTAGTCCTCTTTCTTCCATTACTCTTTTTTGGGCTAGTTTGTTTTTGTTGGGTTTCAGTCTGGTTGACCTATCAATGTTGACAGAGCCGTGTTGAGGTCTCCCACAATTATTGTGTTATTATTGATGTCTTCTTTCAGATTTGTCAGTAATTGTATTAGATAATTTGCTGGTCTCTCATTGGGTGCATATATGTTTAATAGTCTGATTTATTCCTGCTGCACATATCCCTTGATTAGTACATAATCTCCATTTTTGTCCCTTACTATTTTTCTGAGTATAAAGTTGGTGTCATCAGATATTAATATGGCCACCCCAGCTTTCTTAAGGGTGTTGTTTGATTGGATGATTTTACTCCAGCCTTTGATTTTGAGTCCATGTTTGTTCTGACTATTCACGTTGTTTCTTGTAGGCAGCAGAAGGTTGGATTCATCTTTTTGACCCATTTTGCCACTTTGTGTCTTTTAATTGGTGAATTTAGTTTATTGACATTGAGGGAGATGATTGTCATAGGATTTAATGTCATTTTTGTAGATAAGTATTCTGTGTTTGTTGGTCTTTCTTGTCTTAAAGTAAACCTTTCAGTTTTTCCTTTAAGGCTAGTTTTTCATCTATGAAGTTTCTGAGCTGCTGTTTATCCATGAAACTATGTATCTTTCCTCAAACCTGAATGTGAGTCGGGCTGGGTGCAGTATTCTTGGTGAGGCATTCATTTCATTCAGTCTTGTCGCAATATCCCACAACTGTCTTCTGGCCTTGAGTGTTTCTTGTGACATGTCTGCTGTAAATCTTAGGGATGCTCCTTTGAATGTAATTTCCCTTTTTGATCTTGTTGCTTTCAGTATTCTATCTCTATCTGTGGGGTTTGTCATCATAACGTGGATGTGTTTTGGGGTGTGTTTTTTTGGGGGGGTCTCTTTTAGCTGGTACTCTTTAGGCATGCAGGATTTGATTGCATGTAGTCTTTAACTCTGGGAGTATCTCTTTGATGATGTCTTTGACAATTGATTCTTCCTGGAGATCTCCTACCTGGGTCTCTGGGACTCCAATGATTCTTATGTTGTTTCTGTTGAGTTTATCAAAGACTTCTATTTCATCTGTTCACGTTCCTTGAGTACGTTTTCCATTGCCTGATCATTTGTCTTAAGGTTCTTTTCCAATTTCTTCTGCTGTGTTGAGTTTTTCTGCATCTCATCTTCCAGCATGCTGATTCTGTCCTCAGGTGCTGTTCCCCTGCTGGAGAGGCCATCCATTGAGTTTTTCAGTTGAGCTACTGTGTTTTTCAGATCTTTTATTTCAGTTTGGAGTTTTCTAATTTCTGTCTTTGTGTTCTGCTCAGATTGATCTATGCTTTTTTTGAGTTTAGAAACATCTTCCATATTTCTATTCTAAACTCCTTATTCGAGAGGTTAATCAGATGGTTGGAATTTTTTTGGTCGTCTTCATTCTCTGTGCATGGTGTTTGCCTGTGAGGTTTCCCATTGCCACACTTGTAGTGTGATTTTTTTCTGCGTGTTGTGGTGGGGTTCATTGGTTAGAAAGAGTGCACGGCTATGAAGTGAAGCGGAGAGGCCGTGCTCCTCCTCTGGAGCCTCTGGGAGAGCTATTTTTCTGGGCCCTTTTTGGCCCACTACCAAGAGGTTCAGAAGACAGGACAGTGGAAAAACACAAACAGACAACACTCATAGTTTCTCACAGTCGGGAACCACTGGGCACATGTAGATTTTCCCAGCCTGACATCACAAACAGGGGACCTGCCTTTCTGCAGAATATTGCGGCTAGCTGGTTTTCATGGTGGGACACAGTTCCTTGGCGTTCCGGCCCTTGGAAGAGCTATTTTTCTGGGCCCTTTTTGGCTCATTCCCAAGAGGTTTAGGAGACAGGACAATGGAAAAACATGCACAGGCAACACTCACAGTCTCTCACAGTCGGGTACCACTGCAAAGGCATAGATTTTAGACCTGGGCTCTTGATGAAGAGGTCTAAATTGTCAGATGCTAACCCTTCAGAAGAACATTTATGAGCATTCCTCTTTCAGCACTTTAAATCAATGAGATATTCCTGGGCAGACAGTTCCAGCAATAATTAAGTGTTAAAATCGAGGGATTTGCATGCATTTGCATTCAGCATGTAAACATGCATGCTTGATAAAACATCTGCCTGGTTGTGAGGTACAGTAACTGTTTAGAGCAGAATATATTTTGCCACTGCATGGTAGGCCTTGCAATAAATAATTTTCTTCCTATGCAGTAATTACTATGAGATGATGATCAGAATTTTATTTAAATCCACTTGAAGCTATTATACACTAGCCATTACTTGAAATGCTTCTAAGCAAATAAACTTTGATTAGAAATTGCTGTATGTCCTTTGGGCTTGACTAATAGAATTTTTCTCTCTCTAAATATGGAAATAATCAACCTAAATTTTGAAATGCCCAAGTAAAGATTTTAGAATGCTTTACAAATCATACTAAAGCAGTTTGGATTGCACCATAAAACTTAATAAAGAAGTTTTATGTTGGTTGAAAGCATGTCCTTAAGAGTTGTCCCAAATAGTCTTTGCATTTCATTAAGGAGAAAGACCTCAGTTTTACTCCTTGATTCACTGGCATTAGGTTAAACTAACCTAATTTTAATGCCCAGGCTCTAAAGGGCTCTGTGAACATACTTGATTTTTTCCATATTCAGAATTACATGTATTTGTGCCTTGTTCTGCAACCAGAGTCAATCTTCAAGGCTTCTGTAGCAAGGTCATGAAGTAGCAAAGCAGAAGGCAGCCTTTGCACATGATGGGTGAGTGATGCAAATGATAAACATTATTTCTGTTTCTGTGCATTCAAAATGAAGTCTCTGAACAAAGAATGCTTCCAGCCCTATATCTGGATAAATCCATCATCAGCTACAGAGACCACCAGCTCAACTTTGTCCTTGCTTCCCATCATTGTTCATTCATTTTTTTCCTGATCCTCAGTTACTGTTCTCACTCTTAGGATTGCTGAATAGCTCTCCTGGGTAAGAACTTCTGTCTCGTGCTCGCTTCGGCAGCACATATACTAAAATTGGAACGATACAGAGAAGATTAGCATGGCCCCTGCGCAAGGATGACACGCAAATTCGTGAAGCGTTCCATATTTAAAAAAAAAAAAAAAAAAAAAAAAGAACTTCTGTCTCCTACACCCCAAGCCCTTCTCTTTTTGGATTTGCTCTCATAAGTTCTAAATAAGAAAATGATTAGAGGATGACATTTTGGAAATGTCTTAGTTTCTTGTTTTTTATGGTTCAAGTTGGATGGAACAGTATTTCTCTCAGGAGTATTTTTCACAGTTCAGTTATCTAGATCAGAGGTTTTTATTTTTGGTGTTGGTGTCCCATCCAACTGTGCTTCAGGCTTAACTACTTGATCTGCACTCAGGAATCACTCTGGGTAGGGCTTCAATTCACTGGACCATGTGTGGTGTCTGTGGGCAACAAACCCAGCCCAATCATCCTGTACTGCTGCTCTGACCACAGGGTAGGTGTTTTGTTAAATTCATAGGTCTCATACACTTCCAATTTCATATCATGTTATTCTTCAGTTCCAGAAAAGTAATTTGTCAATGTTTTCTCTTATCAAGTTTATTTTTATAGTCACTGTGAAATTACAAAATTATTCATGATTGGGTTTCAGGTATCTAATGTTTCAGGACCAATACCTTCACCAAGTGTCCACTTCCCTCCATAAATGATCACTCAAACCATTAGCCTAATACTAGTCTGCTTCTAAAAGAGCTGCTTTATATATTTATATATTTTGCACTATAGTTTCTAGTAATGTTACCAAGAGGATTTCATACATAACACTTGACCACCTTTCAGCACAGCCTCCTTCTCCTGGTTGACTGCTTGCCTCTACCATAGGCATTTCCCACCCAACTCTCATCCTATCAGCTATACCCCTCAAGGAAGATCATTATCCAAAAAAAAATAAATAAATAAAAAATAAAAATAAAAACAAAAACAAAAAAATCTGGAAGTAGTCCAAATGTCAAAAAGTATATGAGTGGATAAAGAAACTATGGTACATCTACACAGTGGAATACTACTTAGCCACAAGAAAAGTTAAAGCCATGCAATTTGCTGCTACTGGAGGGACCTGGAAAGAATCCTGCTAAGTGAAGTTGTTTAAAATCATCTCCTCTCTCTGGTTTCTATTTCTGAAATTATTGCTAGTCAAATTTTGAGCCTTTTCAATTTTTCTTTTCATATGTTCCATATTTTTGTGTTGTAAGAACTGTACATGTTTTTATTTTATTTTATTTTTTTCTATTTGTGGAGAGCCAGGTTTACACCCAAATATTCTCAGGGCTTCCTCTATGCTCAGAAATTACTCCTTGCAGGGTTCAAGGAACCTCTTGCAGTGGTGAATATTGAACCTGGGTCAACCAAGTTCGGAGCAAGTCCCTACCCACTCTACTATCTCTTCTTCCATGTTTGTAATATAAAATTCTATGAGTTGTGAGATCACCCCATGTTCCATATTTCTAACCTTTAGGTGGATGGGTCTGATGAAGTAGGGTAGTGACAAAGAAATAATAATAATAAGCCAAGCCAGTGAGGAGAGAGCCATGGAGCCAGTCTGCACCTGGTGGTCTGCACCAAGCCAAAACTGACTTTTCTTTATTATACCAATACCCATCAATAAGGAAGGGGAAATTCTAGTGAGACAACTACTTATCTGGAAGGGTTTTGCATATCAAAGAAAGATATTTTAAGAAAGGAGGAAATTGGGGGAACACTTTTCTGTTGAGGTCATAGCTGGGTTTCATTTTACATATATTTATATGTTCTTCTGTAATTTGGCAGATTTTGCTCCAAATCATGCATTCTAAGAAAATTTCTCAACTACCCAAACAAACAAACATCTCTTTTCAAAAGTATGATCTGGGCAAGGCTGTATGAAGATGGTTATGATGATCTGATCCTCTTTTTTATATACTCTGTTCTTGATTTATAAATATAGGCTATTGAATTTTTCTAAAGATATATTTTAGAACTAAGATTTTCTTCTCTTCTTACTATAAATTATCTCCCATTACTTCAGTGTTGTATATTTTCCACCTGTTTGCATGGTGTTTTTCTCAATGATTTTACAGACTTCCATCAAGAAGTCTTTTTTGTTCTCTGCCCTTTAACTTAGCAGAAGAGAGCATGGTTGAATGAAAACTGTTAGCTCAGATACATGGCCTTGGGTAAACAGTTTAGAGTTTTGAGGCTACTTAAGCCACTTCATGAGGAAAGGTATTCTCTAAGACACAATCACATAAGCTGTTTCTGTTTTTCTTAGTCATTTTATTTTAGGAATATTCTTCCAATTCCTATGTGCTATTTATTTGGCCTGAAGAAAATGTCAGCAACTTTTTGATTGCTGAGTTTTCTCTTCATCTAGATAAGTGTACCATACTTTCCCCTTCACTGCCCACCTTCTTTTTGCCTATTCTCCCTGGGTTTGGCCATCCCCCAGGACTCCATCATGCCTCTTAGCCTCCTTTTTACTCATTTGGGCTGAGCCCCCCCCCCCCATCCTCCATAGACAATGTTCACTCCCTCCTCAATTTCTTCATTCTACTTCTCTCCATCTGTTTTGAATCTTTACAGAAATGTCTTATCTTCAGAATCACACTTCCCAATCTCTCATCCCATTATGTCTCTAATAAATAACACATTCTTCCCTGCAGGAGCCTCAACAGTTCGATAGATGAAACAGTGTCAATATTACTAAATATTATGTCCACTACTGCTAGGAATCAGGTTGGAGGCATTACTTGTGGTCTGTTAGCCAGATGGGTTTGCTGATTCCCAAGAAGTCTAGGGCATAACATTATTGAAATACCCTTCATGGAAGAACACATTAGGACAGAGGGAGCCATTTAACTCCCTAGCATCTTTTAGTTTTTTCTCTTATCCTTGCTGCTCTGTTCACACATAGATCAGGCACATTTTCCAAAGCAGAAGCTAAAGCATTTTGTCAAAAGTAGAACTTGCCCCTCTTGATGTGGTATTTTGGTATTTACCAGTGACAAACTGCTAGTGGGCACCTTATTATAACATCCAGGGGTGCCAAAATGGGGCACTGTTGTTCATGGTTTAAATGAAATCCAGGATCACTCGATTGCTGGTATGTGAGATTCAATTCCATCTTTAATATTTTTATCCCAATAATGTCCAGCCTCATTGTCCAACATAGCTGTTTATCAAAGGTTTTTCAGGAAGATGAAACAGACTCATGAGGATAAAAATAAGTAAAGGCATTTCAGGAATGAAATGCTAGCAATACAGAGAGGCTTTCAATTTTATAATAAAACCCAGAAAATATCAATTTCTCCAGGAGACATTGAAAACAAAAAAACTTTCATTCACTTTCTGGCTGAGAATCCAAAGACATTAATTAAGGACCCAAGGAATTTAAGCCTTAATAAGTTTAAACTACAAAATTCTTATTACAAATCAAAAGTCCAAAGATCAAATTTTGAGTGCAAATATTATGTCCTTAACATTTTTATTCTTTCAGATATTTCAGCCTCTTTCAGATATTCTCATGCCTCATGTATGATTAAGGATATGTGTGATTAAATTGGACCCATAATAACAAAGAGACTCTCCCCATATCAGGCACCCAATATGGATCCCACCCTTTTGTCACATAAGGAAATTGTTCATGGTTCTTGGGCTTAGGACAAGAAAATCTTATTTATATATGTACATATATATTTATTCATCTAATTGAATCATCATGGTATACACAGTTACAAAGTTGTTCATGATTGAGTTTCAGCCATACGATGTCAGCACCCTTCATAAGTGCACATTTCTCTCCACTAGTGACCCGTTTCCCTTCTAACCTCTTTCCTGCTTGCCTCTAGAGCAGACATTTCCTCCCTCTTCCTTTCTTTCTTTAAGACTCTGTGGTTTGCAATCTTGTTACTGCAGAGGTACCATGCATATCACTTTCTCTCCATTCAACATCCAGTTCTTCTCCACAGTGACCATTCTCACTCTCATTGTCCTAATGGTCCCTTCTCTGACCTAACTGCATTCACTGCTCTTTGTGCCAAGCTTCCTACCATGGACTTGTCCTATTGGCCTTCATCTCTGTTGTCTCTGGAAACCATCTTATTTTTTTCTACTCCACAAATGAGTGATCATTTTTTCCAAGATTTTATTTCATAAACCACAAGCCCCAAACTGCTAGCCAAGGCCACCTTCCACAGGAGGCGACCCTGGGTGTGATTATTCTAAGTCTATCCCTCTCCTTCTAACTCATTTACCTGAGCATAATACTCTCCATATTCATCAGCTCATAAAAATCTTGGGAGGACCATTGTCCTGCTTTCCAGAATATCTTAGGATGGATTAATGAATAAAATCTTGAATATAGGCCATCTAGGGAGGCCAATCTGATGATGTTAGCTTAAAATCTCTAATCTATTAACATAAAGTTGAGTTGGGGAAAGAGAAAACTTACAGCAAAAAGGTAGGTTGACTTTGATGTATTTACCGATTAATAGATTGAATTCATTCCTGCTCATTGCTTTTTTTGAGGAAAGTAGAAATAGAGAATTTTTGGTCATCTTGTAGAATTTAGACACTGAAGTTGACCTTGGAAGATTCCTGTCCCCAAGCCTCTGCACAGGTCCTAGTTGGACCAGAGAAGCAGAAGCCACCTGAGTGATGTGGCACAGGCACTTAGAATCAGATTGAAGCCTACCTCCCAGAGTGGCAGCTGCTGACACCATCTGTTTTGATGCTGGGAAGTGGCTGGGCTTTGGGCAGCAATGGGAAGAAAAGATGTGAAATAAATTAGAGCAGGTCCTCTTGGGCACCCAGGAGACTGGGACTTCCCTTGCACTCACTGCCTGCTCATCAACCCGAGAAAGGGCACACAAAAGTTGAGGCCCTCCAAAAGATATAGAATAACCTCACTCATTTGTGGGGTATACAAAATAAAGATAGTATGGTAATAATATCTAGAGACATAGAAACAATGCGCAGAAGGACCAGTCTATAGTAGGAAGCTTGGGAGAGTGCAGATAGGGCAGAGAAGAGACCACTATGGCAATGAGAGTTGATAATAATCACTCTTGACAAGAACTGAGTGCTGAAAGAGTTAAAGTTATAGGCATGATACCTATAGTAACAATATTGCAAGCCACAGTCTCTAAAAGGTAAAAAGGGAGAAAAGGAGGGAGTAAAATGCCTGCCCCAGAGGCAGGCAGGGGGATGGGTGGGAGGGAAACTGAGGACATTAGCAGTGAGAAATAAATGTTCATAGGTGAAAGGTGGAGGACATTGTAAGACTGAAACTCAATCATGAACAACTTTTCAACCAGAGTGCTTAAATCAAAGAGAAAAAATGCACCACAAATGCACACCAACCAAGAAAGGGATCAATGCCTGGGCCAATCAACTGCAGAGCGCTTCACCCACTGTTGCCCTCACAGTTGCCAGCTTGCCTGTATATGTCCTGTGGTCAGTCTTCTGGAACTAATCCAGGCTCTGGCTCAGAAATCCTGGGGCAAACACTCCATGTTTTCTGGTTTTAAATAAGGCAACTTGCCCTTGCTGTCAATTGTCCCTTCTCTCTTTGGATTCTGCCATGCAGGGTTGTGTGGAGGGAGGTGTGAGCTGTCTGATGATGATACAGTCCATCTTCACTTTGCTCAAGTCAGTGCTCCTTCTTCCCTTGCATTTTGCTCACCAAAACAGCTCACCTCTGCTTTTTGCTCCAGAATCATGTCTACCTATTCTTAAAGGGCTATATATTCCTACACTGGCCCTGCTGCTGTGGATTCTTTTGGAAACCATTCACCCAGGACTCTTTACTGTGTACTCTTTTGCGTCCCAGTCTCTTATCTCTCTCACCTAATAGTGTTGCTCTGGAGATAACGGGCTTTTCTGAAATCTCCCTCTAAATTCCAGAATAGGACCCGGTGACCTTGTCCTAACTAAGGCCAGCTGGTAACCACTGCTGAGTGTCAGCTATCAGATCTCTGTTAAGACTTATTTGTATCCACTGTGAGTGAAACTCCATTGACAAGGTATCAACAATGGGGCATAGCTATGTAGCACTAACAATTGAAATAGGATCTGTTGTGTTCTCTGCTCTATGTCCAAGTCCCCAAAAAAAAAACAGAAGCAACTTGATCTACTCATTACTGTCCAGGTCAAGCTGGAGGTCAAGGTTGATGGTCTCTTAGTCACCCATCAATTCATAATTAGGCAGAATTATGAAAGTGAAAGGCAGCAGAGCAATCATGTTAGCCTTCCTCCTCCTTAGTCCTCTCTGTTCCCTAGAATAGCGTATTGTCTGTGTGTGGCCATTGATCAAAGATTCACCTCACCACAGGCCAGAGGAAGCAAAAATGGTGGGTGAGAGATACCTGTGTCCTGTTTATTGTGCTCTGTGTTCAATCAGCAGGATCAGCAGCCTGGAACAAAATCATTTACCACCTACCAACCCATGGCTCTTCATTTAGAAGCTGAAAAAGGAGAAAATTATGCTGCTTACTCAGCATCTTGGCCTAACTCATCTTTATCTCATCAGTATTGAGTCTCATGGATTCCTGACAGCATTGTTTGCCTTCATCTCCTCTCACTTGGATCATTCGGGCTCCACCCACAGAACCCATAATATCTTAAATATAAGGGGGAAAACTCACAACCTTAGCACAGGCTCTGATTTCTACTTTCTTCTCCTCTCAGGACAGTCTATGCCAATTAGGAAATTCCCACAGTTTGTTTCCTAGTCGCAACTTTGCAGACTATAATTCTCACTCATTCAACCTCAAAACAGATGCTTGCTGAAGGTCTTGTACTGTGACTGTAATGTTTGGGTGCTAGGGATACTGGGGTGAAAGCCTTGCTAGTCTTCTAGCCATAGATCATCCTTACAATAAGGTTCTTCCTAATGGCCAAAATAGTATGTGTGTATGTGTGGGAGAGAGAGAGACAGAGACAGAGACAGAGAGACAGAGAGAGACAGAGACAGAGAGAGAGAGACAGAGAGAGAAGAGAGAAGAAGAAGAAGAAGAAGAAGAAGAAGAAGAAGAAGAAGAAGAAGAAGAAGAAGAAGAAGAAGAAGAAGAAGGAAAAACAAGGCAGAATGAGGAGTGGAGAGAGGTTATTTAGGTTTTTCTGATTTCTATGGAACAGATAAAGTATATAAAGACCAAATCATTAACAGCATCACTGTGGAATGTTTCCAGCTTCACTTCAGAGGTCTGCCCTCCTATAATTTGCTCTGTAGAGGACAGAAGATATAAACGAGGACAGATAAATCTGTGATTTCAGGGGCTGGCACCAGGTACTGTGAAGCAAACAAAGGCATGAAGGAAGACACACTCTGGGCAGTAAATTGCTGTTGTTCAGCCATGAAGACTCAATGTTCATCCTTTTATATATACACTAGTCCCATATATTGGCCCTAAACTCACAGTTCTAAAAAGGAGAGAGACCAGTGGTTTTCATGTTTCTACACAGTTGAACACCACTGACTTAGGTTATTAGTCCTGTTCTTGTGACAGTCCATTCATTCCCTTCTAAGGGCAGTTTCTTCTTTACCTAACTTTATCCTGCCATTTGGCTCTCTCCCTAATTAATCGCTATATTAATTGGATCATGAAGTGCCAGAGTTCAAGGTCCACTCTATATGCAAAGATGTGCTCCAGCTTTAGGGAACAGGGCTGGTCACATTCTCCAGCAGGGCTCAGGGATTATTCCTAGCTCTACACTCAAGGATCATTTACCATATTCAGGATGGGGAAACAAACTGGGGTGGAGAATGTGAAAAGCAAGTATTTTAACTTTTGCCCTAGCTCTTTACCCCACCCTACCTCCAGAATATTTAGCAAGTTCAAATTTATGCTAGATTAAGATATATACTGTTTGACTATAAAAAAATGTGCTTTTTTTTTTAACCCGACAGCGCTCAGGGGTTACTTCTGGCTCTACACTTAGAAATCGCTCTTGGCAGGCTTGGGGGACCATATGGGATGCCGGGATTCGAACCACTGTCCTTCTGCTTGCAAGGCAAACGCCCTACCTCCATGCTACCTCTCCAGCCCCAAAAATGTGTGTGTATATATATATATGTGTGTATATATATATGTGTGTGTATATATATATACACACATACATATATATATATGATAAACCTTTTTCTAATTTTTTATTTAAACACAATAGTTACAAGGTTGTTATAATATAGGGTCCTTTTTTTCCTCACAAAAATAAAGTTGTTTATGATTGAGTTACACTCATACAAAGTACAACTTTCACCCATGCACATTTTCTGCCACCAGTGTCCTCAATTTCTCACCCTCCCTGAGGCCCTCTTCTCTCCCACCTACCCTCTAAATCCTTCCTTTCTGGAGCTCAGTAGGATGCTGTTGCATCTAGCTAGACCTGAACTTGCTAAATTATTTTCTGTGCTTCACCTTCTCTCCCCATTGTCCCTACCCTGAGAAAGTAACCTTTCCATATCTACATTTGGAGGGGGCACACCCAACAGTGCACAGAGCTTTTTCCTGCCTGTGAGCTCAAGTATCACTCCTGGCAATGCTCAGAGGACCATATAGAGATTGAACCCTAATTGGCTGCCTGCAAGGCAAGTACTTTAGCCCCTGTGTTACCTCTCTTTCCCCAGTCTCAATATTCTTATATCCCCAAATGATCAAATAAATATTCCTGAACACACTGATCATTCCTTGTGCTGTGTGCCCAGAGAGCCCTAGTAAGCCAAAAGATTAGATTTGAGCAGTGTCTTCCTGTTCCCAAATGGGATGTGGTCCAAGTTTCTGTCCCTCATCTTGTATCCCTAACATCCTTTCCCATTTCTTCCCATTATGGGGTCCCATTTTCTGTGTGAACAACCTGTCAAACATGTTTTAACATGTTCTGAGTTCTGCCATGCTCCTGATTACATACTTGGAAACTTGCCTGTAGTGATCGCCCAGGAATGAAAGAGAGGCTAGAGAGAGAGAGAGGGATAGAAATCAAGCATCCTTTTCTTCCTGGAGCCTAAGGCCTGTCACTGCCATCCTGGTGGTGAAAGAGAAAGAGGAGAGAGGAGAGAGAGAGGAGAGAGAAAAGAGGGAGAGGAGAGGAGAGGAGAGGAGAGGAGAGGAGGAGGATAGTAGAGGAGAGGAGAGGAGAGAGGAGAGGAAGAGAGGAGAGGAGAGGAGAGGAGAGGAGAGGAGAGGAGAGGAGAGGAGAGGAGAGGGAGGAGAGAATGAGGAGAGGAGAGAAAGGAGAAAGAGGAGAGGAGAGAGAAGAGAGAGAAAGAGGAGGGAGAGAGAAGGGAGAAAGAGGAGGGAGAGAGGAGGGTAGAGAGAGGAGGGAGAGAGAAGAGAGGAGGGAGAGAGAAAGAAGGGAGAGAGAGGAGGGGGAGAGAGGAGGGAAAGAGGAGGGAGAGAGGAGGGGAGAGGTGGGGGAGAGTGGAGGGAGAGAGTAGAAGGAGAGAGAGGAGAAAGAAAGAGGAGGGGAGAGAGGAAGGAGAGAGTGGAGGGAGAGAGAGGAGGTGGAGAGAGGAGGGGAGAGAGGAGGGGGAGAGAGGAGGGAGAGGAGAGAGCGAGAGGAGGGAGAGAGGGGAGGAGGAGAGGGAGAGGGAGAGGAGGGGAGATAGAAAGGTGGGAGAAGAGGAGGGAGAGTGGAGGGAGAGAGAGGAAGGGGAGAGAACAGGGGAAGAAAGTAGAGAGAGGAGGGGAGATAGAGAAGTGGGAGAGAGAGGAGGGAGAGAGAAGTGGGAGAGAGAGGAGGGAGAGGAGAGAATGAGGAGAGGAGAGAAAGGAGAGGAGGGAGAGGAGAGAATGAGGAGAGAAAGAGGAGAGGAGAGAGGAGAGAGAGAAAGAGGAGGGAGAGAGAGGAGGGAGAGAGAGGAGGGAGAGAGAAGGGAGAGAGGAGGGAGAGAGAAAGAAGGGAGAGAGAGGAGGGAGAGAGAAGGGAGAGAGGAGGGAGAGAGAAAGAAGGGAGAGAGAGGAGGGAGAGAGAGGAGGAGAGAGAGGAGGAGAGAGAGGAGGGGAGAGAGAGGAGAGAGAAGGGAGAGAGGAGGGAGAGAGAAAGAAGGGAGAGAGAGGAGGGAGAGAGGAGGGGAGAGAGAGGAGGGAGAGAGAAGGGAGAGGGAGAGGGTGAAGAGAGAGGATGGGAGAGAGAGGAGGGGGGAGGGAGGAAGAGAGGGGGAGAGAGGAGGGAGAGAGAGGAAGGGGAGAGAGGAGGGGAAGAGAATAGAGAGAGGAGGGGAGATAGAGAAGTGGGAGAGAGAGGAGGGAGAGATGTGGGAGAGAGAGGAGCGAGAGAGAGGAGGGAGAGAGAGGAGGGGGAGAGAGGAGGGGGAGAAAGAGGAGGGGAGAGAGAGGAGAGAGCGAGAGGAGGGAGAGAGGGGAGGAGGAGAGATGGGTGGAGAGAGTGAAGGAAGAGAGAGGGGAGGGGGAAAGAGGCAGAGGGAAGAGAGGGGAGGGGAGATGGGGAGGGGGAGATAGGGGAGGGGGAGAAAGGGGAGGAGAGGGGTGGAGGGATAGAGAGGGGAAGGGAGAGGGGGAGAGGGGAGGGGAGGAGGAGAGGGAGAGAGGGAGAGAGAGGAGGGGGAGGGGGGGAGAGGGGGAGGGAGAGAGAGGGAGAGGGGGGGGAGTGGGAGGGGAGAGATTAGGAGAGAGAGAGAGAGAGAGAGAGAGAGAGAGAGAGAGAGAGAGAGAGAGATGAAAATTCACTGGCCAAAGTTGGCCTGAGGATATAGTTCCAGGTTCAATAGAGAGATAGAGGAATAGATACAAACCATGCTTACTTTAGTCCCCCCAGGAACTGGCAGGCACTCCTCTAGCCACTATCCTGGGCTTCCATTCAATAGTCGAAGTTTTCCTTTTTCATAGCTGACATGGGGATCATAGGGGTATGTACAGGTTCAACTATCATGTAGTGGGGGATATCCTAAGGGCCATGTAGAAGTCTAACTGCTATTACATCAACACCTGCCTGTTGGACTCTTGCCATGCCTGTAATGAGAGTGGGTGGCCCACAGTGGAGCTTGAAGAGATACAGAAGAGGAGCGTGTTTTAATTAGCTGCTATTGGTAGCTCCATTGTCCAAGGCATATAGGTGGGTCCTTTATCACTTTACCAAGTTTGATTTGACATTTCTTTTCATTGCTATGGGCTCACCTACATGAGAGAACAAAGGAAAATCAACATCTAATGCATGCAGCAGAAACTTCCCATTCAACTGTGTACAGTTGATCCAACAACCAGCACCTGGTTCCTTTTATTTCCTATACTGTTATTTGGAAGTGGGGCTGCCAACTAGCATAATCCCTTGCTGCTCTAACCTCTTGGGGTTCCACCAGAGCCTCACATGGCCATCTAGCCTTCTGCCTGAGAGTCTCCCATTTTACAGATGACCCCAGGAAATGCCAACTCTTACAGGGCCAAGAATGACTGTCTTGTGCTTCTGCTCAGTCATGAGTGTTGCCAGCATGACCAATTTGAAGCACTGTGGTTTTTACCTACAGTTATGTTTCCTTGTGTGCCAACACATCAAAGTGTCCCCAAAGAAAGTCGTAAGCAGGGGGGTGGGCAGTGTGTTTGCTCCTGTTTATTCACCCGGATGGAAATATACAGTGTATTTTACTTGTGAGGACTGACAATGCAGAACTGATTTGTGGCTCTACTTTTCGACTCACGAGTTACAAGTTAATTAGAGGCACTTTTCTCTAATTATATTTGAGAGTTCGCTCTATTTGCTCTACAATTATCACCAAAATTACATTAACTAGTGTTAACGAACACAACATCACAATCCCCTTGGATCCTGCAGGAGAGGGAAGCATTAAAGAACAGTACGGGCCAATCCAACACCTGGCGTCTATTTCAACAGATGTTTTTTATTTGTTATTCCTGATGAAACATTCGAAATTAATGGCCTTCCTGGTGATTCCTTAGAGGCCCAACACAGTCTGGCAGAGGAGATGCTTCCAGTTTGTCTTGATGTGTGACATGGTTTTGGCATCACATCGTGTTTTTCCAGTGGGCAACCATTAGGACCATAGTGACCACTGTTGCATATGTTACCATGCCAGCTGTGTGCCACCAGCAAGGTGCCCTCTGGAGGGAATTCCCATCAATAGGATAGGAAAAATTTCATAATACCTGAGCACAGAGTCTCATGAGCCCAGAGAAAGATCAGGGACATGGATCTTTCTGTCCCCTTTCTGTCCTCTGGTTACTCTGACTTGTGTACAATCCCATTCTGAGCAAGTTCAGTGTACAGGGCTGAGAATGACTTGTTGTACATCACTATATTACCCCAACATCAGTTCAGCACCAGCCAGCCATAAAAGGGGTCCACCCATTTAAGTAAGACCCTAGTTGTGATTGGCTAACTATAAAACACATACACATACACACACACACAGACACATGAAAGACTTGGAGTGGAGAGGTATTGGCAGTTCGAAGAGACCATTGAAGCAGCAACTGGGAACTGTTTCTACCCCTGGCAATGCCTTTCTCTTTGATTTGGACACCTTCAGCTGTATCTTTTTGGACTATTTATTCCAGGGGTCTCAAACTCGCAGCCCGAGGGCTCCCTCCATACAACATTTTGTGGCCCGTGGCTGGCCTTCAAATATCGCAGTATTCACGATTATTTGCTTACCGAATAATCGCAATAAAAATCGCATTAGTAAGAAAAAATTGCATTAAACATTCGCATACCCTGAGCAGTTTCGTTCGAGGTATGCAAATATTTATTGTGATTTTTTGCTATTTTTTCTTACTAATGCAATTTTTTTCTTTTTAAAATATAACAAATTTATTAATCATGTATATAGTAAAACAGACTTTATAACATTCCTTTATGAAGGGAAATCAATGCCATGTTTTTTGTGGAATATATTTAGAAAGCAGACACAAAAGGGGTAAAAGTAAGTAAATAAAGGATCATCTACGATTAGTTCTTTAATGTATATCCTGAATTTCATTGTATCTTAGAGACAGGTTCTAATTTAAAAATAAATGAAGTATATTGGTTGTTCTTGACTAATGCGATTTTTTATTGTGAATATTTGGTAAGCAAATAATCGCGAATACTTTGCACCTTGCGCAGATGTCATTTCCACTGCTCCTGCCTGCTCTCCCTTGCATTATCAGAGGCCTAAGGGAGAGAAGTTTATTACAAAATTAGATTTTGTCATAACTTCATCATGACTTTATCAAAGCCTGCAGTGAAGAGAAAGATTGATGACAAGCACAGACAATTTCAAAAAAAGTGGGAGATGCAGTATTTCTTTGTTGAGCACAGGGGCATCCCCACATGTCTTATTTGCTCAGAGAAAGTTGTAATGCACAAGGAATACAACTTGAAATGCCATTATTCAACTAAACATGCTGAGGAATGTGCAAAGTATCAAGGAAATGAGAGAGCCAAGTGGGTTGCCAGTCTTAAAGCATGTCTAATGAGGCAACAAGATTTCTTCAAGAAAGCAACCAAAGAGAATGTTGCATCAGTCGAAGCTAGTTACATGGTTAGTGAGATGATTGCTAAAGCAGGGAAACCATTCACAGAAGGAGAGTTTGTTAAAAAATGCATGTTACAGTCTTCAAGTATTATCTGTTCAGAAAAGAAAGGTCAATTTAGCAAAATCAGCCTGTTTGCCAACACTGTGGCAGAGCGCATTTCTGACATATCAAGTGGCATTTATCATCATGTGTGAGAAAGCCAAATTTTTTAATGAATATTCAGTTGCTCTTGATGAGGTCACAGATATAACAGATACTGCACAGTTTACAATTTATGTTCATGGTGTTGATTGCAATTTTGAATTGACAGAGGAGCTGCTCATAATAATTCCAATGCATGGCCAGACCACCGCTAATGAGATATTTCGGCATCTGTGTGATGCTATTGAGAATGCAGGTTTGCCATGGAAGAGGTTTGTTGGAATAATAACTGGTGGAGCGCCATCTATGACAGGGAGGAAAAATAGACTGGTGGCACTTGTTCAAAAAAAACTTAAAGAGGAGGGTGTAGAGAAGGCCATTGCTCTTCACTGCATTATCCATCAGCAGGCCTTTTGCAGTAAATGCCTGCCGTGTGACAATGTGATGTCTGTTGTTGTGAAATGCATCAACCCAATCCGATCCAGGGGCTTAAAGCACAGGAGGTCCCATGCTTTTTTTTAGAGGAAATGGAGTCAGAATATGGAGATGTGCTCTATTTCACCAAGGTACGTTGGCTCAGCAGGGGAAATGTCCTGAAAAGATTTTTTGAGTTGATAGAAGATGTGAAAGCCTTCATGGAGAAGGATAGGAATGCTGTTTCTGAGTTGAGTGATCACAAATGGCTCATAGACTTAGCTTTTCTTGTTGACATCACACATAAGCTGAATGTACTAAACAAGATGTAACAAGGCCCGGGGCAGCTTATTAGTGCTGCCTATGACAACGTGAGAGCATTCTCCACAAAACTTGTGTTATGGAAATCCCAGCTCTCTCAGACAAACCTGTGCTATTTCCCAGCATGCAAGGAACTTGTGGATGCAGGTATACCATTCAGTAGTGAGAAATATGTTGATGCTATTTTTAAGCTAGAGAAGGAATTTGATCACAGATTTGCAGACTTCAAAAAGCACAGAGCCACTTTTCAAGTTTTTGTGGACCCCTTTTCCTTTGATGTGCAATATGCCCCTCCTGTGCTCCAAAAGGAGCTCATTGACCTGCAATACAACTCTGATCTCAAAGCCAAGTTCAGGGAGATTAGTGGAAAAGCAGACATGCATAGGCAATTTTTGAGAGAATTGCCCTCCAGCTTCCCTGAGCTTTTCCGAATGTTCAAGTGCACCATGTGCCTTTTTGGGAGCACATATTTGTGTGAAAAGTTATTCTCCACATTGAACTTCAATAAGTCAAAGTACAGGTCTAGACTTAATGATGATCATCTTCAAGCCATACTGAGGGTCTCACTGCTTCCTCTCTAAAGCCAAATGTGGCTCAGATTAGTGAGAAGAAGAGCTGTCAAGTCTCTGGCAGCAAGGAATAGGCAAAAGATGCCATGTTCAGAAGAACTGTTCATGATCTTCACTCAATGTTCTATTCATGTTCAGAAGAAATAATTAAAACTGTTAATAATGACGTTTGAGGACTTTTTTGTGTGAAATCCCTTATGCGGCCCTGCCTCACCCCAACTTTGCCTCCTGCGGCCCCCAGTTAAATTGAGTTTGAGACCCCTGATTTATTATCTTTACATCATATACCTGGTCCTTTTACCTGGCCCTCAATCTGTACTTACTCTGGTCCCAAACCCATATCCCCTTTTTTATCTCTCTCTCCTGGCTTAGGGGTTTGTCATAGAACCCTGTGCTTCTCTAATAAAAAGAATTGAGATATTTTTCAGAGTCTTGCCTGAAAGGCCCCCATGGACACCTGCAACATTGGTCCATCCCTGGTAGCTCAGCTCTGGCAGGTGACATCGCCATCCCAAAGTTGGGGGTCAAATGAGCTGTCCTGTCACATAACTTTGAAAGAGACTTGCTTGCTCCTTCTATAGGAGATGTATTGTATGTCTTGATCCTGCCAATTGTGGTCATGAGGATTCCAACCATATATTGAATCAATCAAACAAGTATGAACAGCCTTTTCTTGTTTCTGATCTTAGAGGTAATGTACTCAGCTTCTCACAGTTGAATATTTGAGTTGTCTATGGGACTGTCTTAATGACCTTTGTCCTATTGTCATGTAAGTTTTTATACAAGTTTTACTTAAGTGGATATTTTATTTTGACATTTTTTCTTGTTTCTTGAGATGATAATAGGTTTTTTAAATCCTTTTATTGATTCTTTATATCCTTTCAATGTGAATTTTCACTGAATAATTTTTAGATGAGCCAGATACTTTTTTGGGGGGAGAAGCAGTAAGGAAGGTCGGTTTGAGTGGATTTACACAAATACTGTCTCAATATTTCAGGGTCAGGAGTCAACCTCCCATTCAGAAGTTTGCACATACCATTAATTCACAAATTGATTCAAGGTTAATTTACTGTGGGGCCGGAGAGATAGCATGGAGGTAAGGTGTTTGCCTTTCATGCAGAAGGTCGTCGGTTCAAATCCCGGCGTCCCATATGGTCCCCCGTGCCTGCCAGGAGTAATTTCTGAGCATGAAGCCAGGAGTAACCCCTGAGTACTGCCGGGTGTAACCCAAAAAAAAACACAGAAAAAAAAATTTACTGTGCAAATTTTCACTTTAAAACTTAAAAAGGGGCTGAAGTGATAGCACAGCGGTAGAGATTTGCCTTGCATATGGCCAATCCAGGACAGGCCTTGATTTGATCCCTCATGTCCCATATGGTTTCCCAGCCAGGAGCAATTTCTGGGTAGCCAGGAGTAACCCCTGAGCATTGAAGAATGTGGCCCAAAAAGCAAAATAAATAAATAAAAAACATTAAAAGTATTTCAAAAAATTTAATGTATAAATATAAACTTGAAGAAAGTAACACTTCATGTACAGCAGCCCCATACCAAATGCATTTAGTACCAAAAATGATGACTCATGGTAGCTTGCTATTCATACATGTTGGACTTTTTGTTATTTTTGAAAAAAAAAAAAAGAGATTTTTATTCCAAAGTTGGGTTTTGTGGGTTTTTGTTTCTGGTTTTGTTGTTTTTTTTTTTGCTTTATTTAAACACCTTATATTAGAGACTCAATTCCATTTCCAAATGGCATCCCTGTTCTGTGCACAAATACTCTTTCTGAAGCTTATCTGTGCAGTTAACTAGAGGCAAACAAGAACATATTTTCTTCTAATCTGACTTCCAGATCCTTTTAACAGTTAAGCATATTTTGCATTCACGATAAAAGGAAGGAAAAAAATTCTTCCATTCTTCTCATTTTGGCTGATCTCTTTCATTTTTTGTAGATGACAAAGGCTATCTTCCATCTTTTATTCTTTGTTTAAATTGCTTTCTTCTCTGTAGTTAACAGGAGGCAAGTGTATGCTTGGAAGTATCTGACAAAGGTGATGAGATTCCAAAGAGTGGTTTCTGGTCTGAACCTGCACAGTTTTGTTCATCTCCTGCTCTTTGTTTGTTTTGGATGTGATCTTAGTCTGGGATGGACCAGATGTTGAAATTTATATAGGCTTTAACCATGTAGTAACAAAGACAAAATAGGAGCAAAGAACTAGTTGGAATAAACTTTGTGTTTCTGTGGAGTTAAGATATCTGTGGATATCCTCTTTGGACTACCATTTCCAGAAAAAAGAAAAAAGGCAAAGATTCACTTCTCTCTTTGCTTTGGGCCCAGAGGCATTTCCTATCATGCACATTTTTCTAATGAAGGACCTTTCTGGGCAAGAGGATGTGAATTAGCTTTGCTATGTTGTCCTTTTCCAAAGACTTCCTAAGGCTTTGTAAAATTAAATAGAACTCTGTATTTACCCCATAGCCATGGCTTTGAGGACAACCATAGATCATTTAAGATTTTCAAGCAGTTTATCAATCTAATCATTTTCTGCATAACTGCCCTTGCTATTAACTTAGTTATTGAAGTGTGTAAACACAGCTGTGAAATTTTTATTGTCACATATAAACTTCACGTTGAACACAACGAGGTAGTTATGACCTGAACCTAATAAAAATTTGAACAGGAAGAAACTCTGCTGTGAACCCAGGTAGGGAGCTGTTCCCAAAGCATGCACTGTTTGATTAAATGTTATATTTTGGGCCAGAGTAGTAGTATATCAGGTAGAGTGTTTGCCTTGTATGCAATCAAATGGGGTTCAATTCCCAGCATCCTGATGGTCCCTAAGCCTGCCAGATATAATTTCTAAGTATAGAGACTAGACTGAACCTTAAAGTGGCAGGAGTTTTGTGGTGTTGAAGCAATAATAGCCTATGCCCCAATCCGGAAGGATTGGGAAGCACAGGTCTAGAAGCAGAAGCTGACACCGAAAATAATTCACACATGCTTAAATAGAATAAACAGGCTCAGTAAACTTTTATCACAAGCTTTCTGCTTGCTAGCAAAAGATAACAGTAAGCAGATAAACTAGATGTGGAAACTGAAAACAAAAGTGGCTTCTCCCTGTGACCCAATGTCTTTAGTTAGAATAGAAAGTCCATTCCCAAGGGTGGAGAACAGGTAAGAGTAAGGGACCAATTCAGAGGTACTTTCAGTCCATAAGTGGCAAGCACCAGCAAAGAATTATCCTGAATAGAGTGGAAACTGGTTACTCCAACAGGGTGTGGTCCCCAAATCATTAAATAAAGGTTGCACAGTGAACAAAAAAAAATGGTAAGGAATAGCTCCCACAGTTTGCAGTAAACCTCCTGTTCTCAGGGTTTCCTCTCAAGTCCTGTTTCCTAGGGAATCCTCATACCCTCTCCCTGTAGCTTCATTAAAGCTGCCATTAGGTCATGATGTAATGAAGCACTAACTGAGTTGCCATGGAAACAGCTATATCCATGCAAATGGCTATTTCAAAAAAAAATCACTAGGCCCCACAAAGACTTGCAAAATAAATTGACAAAAAGTCTATTGATGAGAAGGCCAAGCTATGCCCCATGAGCTTTGTTTCTTCCCTCTAAGTGCATTCCAGTTTCTTTGGCTGTATCTCTTTGGCCAAAACACTGTGGAATTCTTGGTAAGTGGCACCACAGTGAGAACTGAAGGCATGTGTGGTTTATAGATTAAAGTTAGCCGAGCCATGTATGAGGAAAGAGAGAGAGACTGCAGTGGAGGGAAATCCACTTTGAGTGCCACCCATTCTCGCCTCCACCCAGTCCCAAACAGGTGCTGATCAGCTCCTTCAGAGGTACATGGATTTGCATGCACATAGCTCCAACATGTTCACTCATCTGTGCAGTGCTCACCTGAAGACACGTTTGATGTAGGCTGCTGAGGAAAATCTGGATTGGCCCTACCTTTGTCCTCCCCATAGCCCTATGTGCTGCTCTATTGGTTACAAATCTGAGTCCGACTATGTTCCCTTCCTTTCTGGATCTTTCTTGCACATGGGCACTGCAAGTGTAGCCCTTATGCATCTTGTTCCCATTCCCCTCGCTGCCTCTCCATTGGCCATACTACTGGGTACCACACACATTCACTCCTCCTTGATCAATGCTCCTATACCTGTGTGCCGAAACCCCCAGATGACTGTAGCAATGAGTCATTCCTGAGTACTGGAGAGGAAAAGTGCCCCCATTCGCATTAAAATTGCTTCTAGAATCTTCCAGCAGTGCTTTCTCAAAATAGCTTTGCCCATCTTTGCTTCCATGCCTCTGTCTCCTGAAGGTGGACACGTACCTTTCTGGATGTGGATTTGGGGACTGATTTAAGACCTTGGGTCTCTGCTCCCCAATTCTACACCATACCTAAGGGACATAGGAGCTAGTCACACTCTGATATGCTCACTTCTGCCCAGTCTATTTGTCCAATCTCTCTCTGTCCGTACCTGGTCTGCTATGGTGTACCCACCTTGTACAGGACTGAGCATCTTTCCCCAAATATCCTTCAACCCACATACTACTTTGCTGTGAAAATCCTGGTCTCCAGGCTACAAGCTGGGCTCAGATGTGCCTGCCCTTGACAGGGAACAGAGCATCAGCTCAGACTGGAGCTAGCATTTAGTCAACCATGCTTTTGCACTAACTTTGGCAAAGATGGAGCAGTGACCCATCACTTGCCAATATCAAGGATGTGTACAGACCTGCCAACCTCCTGGCTCGCACTGAGATGCTAATATTCTAGTTGCAGTTCAGTTTGTGCCCATCATCAATACTTCCTGTAGAACATTTCATATACTGAGTTAGCAGCTAACCTCTTGTCTATTTTTTCCTTCATTGCTTTAATTTTCTCAGTCAGCCTTTAAATTTATGGCACCCATCTGAAGCTTACCTGTCTGCCCTCTATGGTACCCATAGAATTAGTGCCCCAGAGTCCATCTTTCTTATTGGAAGGCCATGTGTTTTACTTATTTTCTCAAAGAGCAGAATCCTATATGTATTATTCTCAGTAGATAAAATGGGTGTCATTGTCATTATTCCTGCATCCGGATGAGAAGAAAAGAATTAAATGCAAGTATCATGGGCCAAACCAAAAGGTTTTTTTTTTTGGGGGTCCATGGTTACCTTTGTTGGTAGTAATAATAATGTATGTCAGGTGCCTCTAATCTCTAAAAAGTCTTTTAGATTTTTTGAATTATGTCTCCTGTAACAGAAAAATATTCTTTTTGAAGGTGTATGCAAAATATTGAAAATATTAATGTTATATATAAACATATCAAAGACTGTCCATATTTTAAATAATGACTCCTATGAAGTAAGTATTAATACACTGCTTTTATCTTTAAAAATAAATGATGAGGTATGGGAAGATAGTTCTATGGGCTGAGCAGATGCTTTGTTCATAAGAGGCCTGGTTCAATCACCAGCACTACATAAGATTCTCAAGTGTTCCAGGGGCACTAAATGAACTAAATAAACTAAATGACTAAATGAACCAGGATAACCCCCTTGGGCACCATCAATTGTAACTCCCAAATGAAAAAGAAATCATATTTTTTTATTTTAAGAAAAACTAAATGTTCATGTAATTTATCTGAAATGTGGTTATCCAGGAAAATGTAATCAACCAGTATGAAACAATTTAAGGTTATAAAGTTCTTATTACCAAACATAAAAAAATCATAATTGCTATAAAAGATGAGTTAAGGCCTCTCAGGAAAGAAATTAAAAAATTTAACTAAAAACTATTCTCATTAGATAATCTCAAAAAGACTAGGGAAACCGTGTCTTAAAGTTAAATTTTGAAAGAAGATTAATAATCTATTGCCTTTGTCTCCCCTCTGTACAAAATTGAAAACTTATTATCTTCTTTTTCAAGGAGTATTGAGATACTCTAAGTTTTGCATTTTATCCACGTTTTAACAATTCAAATCCACTAAACGATTCTGACTTTCTTATCTCACCCCAATTCTTCAGGACTTCCCTATTTTCCAGTCCCTTTCTATTGTGGGTACCATCTTTCATCATACAACATTTTGATCATAGCACCACAGATGTTGATATGAGAATTTCTGTATATTTTATAGAGCAGATGCTTCCCATCAATTCCATCCTGTAATCTCCTTGAAGGCAGGCATGGTGTCATGGTCAACTTCAAGCTCAATGCAATTCTTTCCAATTAACTTCTAGAACTCTGTCCAAGTTTCCCTTTTAAAGTTAATTGTCCAGGTGTTAGTATTCTTCATAACTAATAACCACGGGCCTTTTCTGTTTCTAGCCCACTGAGAAGAGCATACACATTCACAAAGAGCAAACTTACTGACTCTTTTATCTATGATTTTATAGTCATAAAATTCTATATGTCAAGAAGTCCTGAGTGGCAGCAAGTTATCATTCTTTTTTTGTTTTTGCTTTTTGTTTTTTGTTTTTGTTTTTGGGCCACACCCGGTAACGCTCAGGGGTTACTCCTGGCTATGCGCTCAGAAGTTGCTCCTGGCTTGGGGGACCATATGTGACACTGGGGGATCGAACCACGGTCCATCCAAGGCTAACGCAGGCACCTTACCTCTAGCGCCACCACCCGGCCCCAAGTTATCACTCTTATGGCAACCACTGAATCATTTCACAAGGATCAGAATAAGCTATAGTCATGACAGTCTCACCCATCAAAAACCAATTTGAATCCAAGGGTAACATTCTGTCATCTTCAGTTCTTCCTTATCTTGATTGCCATCACTAGCCTCACCATCACCCTGTCTACCACAACCATTTCCAACCCCTCTACCACCAGCATCATCACTCAGTCCAATATCACCATCACCATCACCACCACCACCACCACCACCTTCTCCAGCAGTTCCACTACTATCACCACCTCCACCCCTATCTCCACCACATTTTCACCATCATGCTTGTGGCTTCAAAGAATTAGAATGTTATCTTCCATACTTATATGAACTGTGTGATATAGTTTGAAAATTAATTGATGCATGTTTTCTGTCATGGAATTAAGAACAGTTTTATCTAAAAATTTGATTTTGGCATCACAACTCTTAAGTCTTTGACCACAAAGGACCTGAAGAAGTAATTAGCCATGTTATCTAATAATTGCCTTATAAAGAACAAATCAATGTCTCAATTCCTCAGGGTCTCCACAAGTCTTAGTGGCTTCTATTTATGTTCATTCTCAAGCATGACTCTATTGGGAAATAAAATAACAAAAAAAACTTGGAGTGACATTTCAGAATTTCTCAAGCAGCAGTTAATATGCTCATAAGAATGACTTAATTAAAAGAAATGCCAATGGGAAGGACATACCATGATTGGTATGAGATTCCCAAAATTAAAGTGATGGCTGGCAGTCAGCACTATCCAAGAGTCCCAAAATGAACACTCTTGGTGAAATGTCAAAGGTTCATCTTTTGGGGAGCAAATTTGGCAGCACATCTTTACATTAACAATGGGCAGAGTCTACAGCACAATGCAAGTTTAGCAATCTAAAATGAAGAGTTCTCAAGGAAGGTCTTCAAGCAAATGAATTAACATCAGGAGATCATTTCTATCACTTGTTGGCACGCAGTGTAAACTTATTGTAGCCTCCAAATTAAAATCTCTGTATCCATGACAGTATGAATATAGTCCATCAAATAAAGGACTACCAGGCATGAAAAATTAAGAACCAACTTGATAGTTACTGATATCAAAATTTACTGGTGACATATTAAATATGGGAATCAAGTTAGACTGGTTCTATTTCTGCAGAGTGGAAAAATGGGAACATGCAAACATATAAAGGAATCTATAAAAGTATTCTTCTAAACCTGAAGAGAGGGGTTATTTGGTTTCTGTTTTGGTTTTAATTTGAGGCACCATTGCAACACTATTCACAATAGACAAAATCTGGAAACAATCCAAGTGCCCAGATTAGATGACAGTAGATATTTTTTTACTCTATGTTCATTTGCGATTAAGGTTTTAAGATTAGCATACATTTATATTATTATGAAGTGGCAATATTAGTATTGAAAACTCTAAAATATATACCAAAACATCTAGTTTGGGGAACTTAAAGTTGATAAGCATTTTGATAATAATTGGCAATGTATATTGCTTTCTATCTATAGAGATTAATTGTTTATGCTGAAAACTTGGCACATTCAAAAGTCTAGTTTGAAATGATAAAGCATTGAAATTCCAAAGTTGTGGCATAATGACTCAGTAAAAGTCACCTTCAATTCTCAGGAAACAATGCAGTGTTTATACTAATGGGAGGGTTAGTCAACAGATAAATGCATTACCTGTTGAATATGTGCTCAGCATATTCAACAGAATCTCTGAAAGTTATTTTATCAATTTTATAATTTTACCTGAAGGAGTAATGCCAATTGTCACATAGAATTTGAATAAACAAGATTGTCACTTTCCCTAAATTGTTTTCTGAAAATCCTATTACACTTTACATTCGCATCATAATAGAAGAACTACCATTATGCATGCTTTACCACATTCTGCTTCTGTTGCTGCTGCATTGACTAGGGAAATACCTAAAATAAGTGATATTTTATTCTTTCTTGTCATTTGTTCTGCTTATAGTCACTGAATACAAGCTGTAATGATCAACTGGATAACTTGTTTTCACTTGTCCTTAATCAGCCCACTGATGGGTCTAAAGCAGATGCTTTGAAATGAGAACTGTGTCAAGTTTCACACAAATGTGCATAATAGAAAGAGAACTTAAACTCACTGATTATGTGTGATATAAAAAAATAATAAAATCCTTCTAAAGTGAGCAGAAAAAGGCTTGCTGAGACTCTGGAGCAAATATTTTCAATGTCCACAGTTCATATAGCTTGAATTTTTTATACTACTTTTCCTCTTTATGTGACTTATCCTTCTCCCACCAGACTCCAGAGATAGGTGAGATAGGTGATAGGTTTTCTCTTCCTTGTTTTGCTCTGTTCCCGTGATTTGATGTTAGCCGGCCCTAGTCCTACAGTTTGAAATGCCTCCTACATGCAAAGGACTAAGACTGTGAGCTCAGTGCTGAGCCTCAGACTCTATATTGAACTGCTCTGGGCATTTCCACTAGCTGCTAACATCTCAAAGTGGACATCTCTCAAACTTCAGTCTAGCTTTTCCCTTGATATCCATTTATCCTCCTGTCCTGCTCATGACTGGAAAGTCTTCTTTTTTTTTTTTTTTCTTTCTCCACCTCTAGCCCACTTTCCAGGCCAGGACACATCACATCCTAAGTATATGTGATAGAACCACTTCCTTCTCCATTGACACTATCTTTTCTCTCCTCCATGGTGGAAGGAACTTTCTCACTGGTCTTCTTTTTTTTTTTTTTAATAGACTTGATTGATTGGTTTTGGGGCCACACCCAGAGGCGCTCAGGTGTTACTCCTGGCTCTGCTCTCAGAAATTGCCCCTGGCAGGCTGAACTATATGGGATGCCAGGGTCCCTCCCGGTCAGCAGGATGCAAGGCAAATGCCATACCGGTATGCTATCTCTCTGGCCCCTGGTATTATTTTTTACCTCACTCCAGTGCTTTCTTCACTAAACACTTCTAGAATATTTTTGAAGTTAACCTTCTCTTGGGAGAGGGGGATGAGCATATTTCATACTTAACAAGATGAAAAGTCTCTACAACATTATCAGTATGCCGAGAATCACTAGTCTTGGTGTGTGAATACTGGAATGGTACCCTACCTACATGTTGTATAAATTTCATGTAAATTTAAAATAATCTTTTGAAATCCTTACTTGGCTTGTAGGAGAAAATTTGAAATTTTTTTCTTACTGTTTTTTATGCACAAAGGATAAAAACCTAAAATATATTGTGTCAGTTGCCTGCTATATGCTGTCCCTTTGCTTTTATGGATAAAACAGAAACTTCTGACCATGTCTTTTGAGGTCCTTTTTAGGACCTTGCTCCTCCATTCTCATCTGGATTCCAGCAGACATAATCAGCTGAATTCTAGAGAGAATGTGGTACAGGACTTCTCCACCAAGGTGTGAGCATTGATTTCCAGGTGATGTCATCAATGCAAATGTGTTTTCTGGTCTGTCAAGACTAGGAACCACTAGAGAGAAAGGGTGCCAAATGTAAATGAGGCTGATGAGGTCAGGTCCCAAGATGTAGAAGTCACGGTGAGGTTAGATTCTCTAGTGAGATCAGAGTCACTGGATGTAGAAGTTACGGTTGAAGTTGGATTGCAGGTGAGTAGAGCACTCACAAAGAAGCATCCACCAGCCACTTTGGGAAAGTAGTTTCATTTATTGTAGGTGGAAAATGAATATTTATATTAGGTGAGAGTAACTAACTGTCAATCAGTTAGGATGTGAGGGGGAATTACAGCAGGGTATGTGTTTCTGTGTTTAGGGAAGACAAGGTTAGGGGATTAGGGAAAGCAGGATGTGTGTATTCTGGATGTTAAAATAGGCTGTGAACTTAAGCTACACCCAACATCAAGGATCTCAGCCCTCTTGAGCAAAACCAAGCTGCTGGAGTGTGGAAATAGAAAACACACACACACACACACACACACAACTCTGTCTCTTTGTGTCCTCACTCTCTCCACAAATTTCCTACATTTGGCTAAATCCAACTGTCAGCCAGAGGGATGGGTACCAAGGAGACTTGGCCCCAGAGCACATTTGATTATTTTGTACAGAACCAAGTGAAACCTGACTATATAAAACTCTGAACTTCCAAGGGTATTGATGCAAGCTGGTAGAAATCAGAAAATCTTTTTATTGTATTGTTATTGGATTTTTTATTATATATTTTCTCTAGACATTTCTGTATACTAAACATACAAGAAGTTTCCTAGGGTCAAAAACCAATTACCTCCAACTTTTTCCTCTCACTGGTCTCTTATCATCTCTTTATAGTTCTTGCTGTAAAGCTATCTCATGGAGAAAAGAGCATGACTGGAGGCCTCATACAGCCTCCCATGATGTCTTGATTAACAGACTGCCCTTTTATTTTTTAAATAGGCAGTTTGCTCTGTAGGATTTTGTTTTTACTAGACCTTTCTGCATCCTGGGCTTAGTCAAGTCTTCCCATCTTCTCCCTGACTATGAAAAAGAGCTGAACCCAAAATTTTAGATGCCTGCAAAATTGACTTCTCAATTGCATTCAGCCATGACATATTCTGGTGAACAAAGAATATACTGAATGGATGAATAATCAAATGAATGACCAACGAGTGAAATGCATGAAACTGTTGCTCATGATTGAAATACAAAGATCTCAAATTACAAAGTTAATCATCACTTTCCAGAAATCTTTTTTCAAGAAGTTAAAGTGGGAGAAGTTAGGCTTGATGAACTCAATTAAATTCAACAGGGCTAAGATATAAGTAAAATCCAGTGACTGGTGACTTTGACCACTTTTTAAAAAAATACCCATGTAATATAATTTACATAATAGTTTGCAGAGAGAGAGAGACAGAGGCAGAGAGTGAAATAGAGAGTTTATGCTGCTTTGGAATTCTTATAGCTTTGTCACAATAGATAGGGTAAGAACCATTCTTCCAGATTGTTCAAGTGATATATATTTTTAATTAATTGTAATTATCTTTTTCAAGATTCCTTCATGATACTTTCTTAAGTTCAGTTAACATTCAAATATCTAATAAACAGTTATCCCTATGGGCATTAAAATGTTATCTGTTGTTACTTCATAACAATAAATCCTTTCTACATTTTTCTGGACACCTGTATGTTAGATCTTACCTTGCTTTTACCCAACACAAGATACTCCCCCAACTTCCTCTTTCTTTTCACCAAGCTCTTTGACTTGGGAAAATCCACCTGGATCTCACTCAGCCATCTCTCCCCTGGTGAATTTGTACTGGTAAAATAAAAATAGATTTTGGTTTGGCGTGGCTGGTGGAATGAGACCACAAAGCCAGAAGCAAACCAACTCCATATTCTCTCCTGACTGGCTTGGTTTATCAATTTGTTGTGGATACCTTACTTCAGACCCATTCACCCAGGGTTGGAAATATGACACATGAGTGATTTTACACTTGTATACATTGCTAGTTTCTTGCTAATTCTGTGCCTACTTCTTATCATCCTTCAAAAAACAACGAGGTCTCTCCTTATCCACATGCCTTTTGAGGTTCTCCTCCATGAGGTCTTCTGCCACCTGAATTCTCATGGTACATCAGCATTGCCAGCTCAGGGGTCCTATCCTTTCCAGCCATATAAAGTACATTTTCTTTACATTGGACAATATTTTTCTCCCCAAGTAGATGCTACTTAATTCAGTATATGTTGCTTAACTTGTTACCTAGCAATACATGCTTAACAAGTAAATCTAAAAATGACATAGGAACACAAATTTCTTCTAAGATCTTATTTGCATAATCAACTATCTTGGTGAATGAGAGAGATGAAATTATGTGATTAACAGATTGTAGATTTAGAATTCTGAAAATAAAAACCGGAAATATTAATTTGAAGATAATCAGCAGAAACTGTAGTTGAGGCTTGTTCTTCTCCACTGCCCTGTTTTTCTATGGAAATTAATATTTATGTAGAGAGTGTCTTTAATAAGGTAATTTGAAATGTGAGAACCTGTATTTATTCTGTCTCTCTTGTTTGTTATCTGTCTGGAGAGTTGTATGATATCTTCCATCTTAATTATTAATTTGTAAAATGGAATCACTAGCAACACCTCTCTCCTAGGATTGGGATAATAAAATGGGACATTGGACACTAAAACAACTCACTAAGTGAGGTCTAGTTATGATATATTCAAATCATCAAACAGGTTTTACTTGACTAAAAATAAGTCCTAACTTTTACATATTTAGGAAGAATTTCATCTTAAAATTGTTCTTCCTCCTCTCATCTTTTTTTTTTTTTTTTTTTGCTCAACATTTTCCATGGAAGGTTAGGCCTTCTATATTTTTAGTAGAGGTCAGCAGAAGAAAATGTTTTAAGAAAAAAATTATTTGTAAAAGTTGTTTCAAAACGAAATGTTCTTCATTCTGTGAACTACAATGACTCTTAAAATTTCTCAAGCGACATAACCTGAGGCTAAAGAGAAACTGGAGAAAGATGAAAAGCCGAACTTTCTCTTGTGTTTCTGTGCTGAGCTTCAAAGGCCTGCAGCCTGCATCCTGTCTCCAATGTCAAGTAGCTGATTGATGCGTCTGCTGTTCACTGTCTGATTGTTCATATGCATGACTGCCAGAGTCTCATCTGACCTTCGTCTTCACCTCCATGTACGGCATCATGGAATGAGATCCTTAGCTTCTCAGAGTCTCAGACACCTTATCTGTATCAGCTAAAGGTTTACATGAGTTAATACACGCAAGTTGATTAGCAGGAACCTAGGGTGTGACAAGCATTCAGAAATGTTAGGTGCTTTTGTACTGCTATTTTTCAGGCTTTTTTTTTTTGAAAATGGTATTGTATTTTAGAGACAGCTCAGCTATGTTGCATGGGAAATTTGGGATTCTTTCCTTCAGCATCATCATGACCCCATAACTTCATTTATTCACTTACTCAGTAATTCACACATACAGCAACCATCTATTGATGAAGTCCTAGAAACTCAACCATTTGGAAGGTTGTTGGTATAAGGTGTGTGGACAAATCTCTGATTCTCACTCACTCTTATCATTTGCTACTGAACTGTCATTAAATCTGTGTTTTCTCTGAGAACTGTAAGAACAAAGACTATGCTTTAAAATGTCCTTAGTCCTTGCATATAATCTCATGTCTTGGCATCCACTTCCAAATCACCAAAACATTAATTTGAAACGATATATGCACATCTCATTCATTGCCATACTTGGTTGAATAGCTGGGATATGGAAACAAACCCAAATGCCCAATGACAGGCAAATAAAGTCATTATTGTTACTATATACAAAATACTTTGCAGCCACAAGAAAAGGGAAAAAAATGTGTGCTTTGTTGCAGGTTGGCTGAAATTGAAATATTTTAGATTGAGTGAAATAAGCTAGACAGAGGAGGAAAAGTACTAAATAATCTCACTCATCTGTGGAATAGAGACAAAGCCAGGAAATAGACTATAAAAGTGATGGCAAAACTGTGGCTCTAGCTTGCACAACTGAGAACAGAAAGATATGGGCAGAAGATGATAAAGTGGTCAGGAAGTATCAGAAGGACCATAGTGGAGGGCATCAGTGACACTGAGGTTTGGTAACTGTACCACATAACGCCATACATGTTAATATTATTCTAAATATGTGACCTACACAGTAATGATTTAAAAAAAAAAAACAGAGAGTGGAGGAAGGTGGTTGGTGATAGTATAATCACTTTGTGCATTGAGAGCATGAACTTTAACACTATTAATGCCAACTATAATAATTGAATAATTTAAGTGACTTTAATAGGGGAAAAGATAGACAGCTATTCTCTTCCATGTAATTTGTAACTAGGGGTGATCTCAAAAACTAAATTTATGGAGGCCAAAGCAATAGTATAGCGTCCTATATGGTCTCCTTAGCCTGCCAGGAGTAATTACTGAGCACAGAGCCAGGAGTAATCCCATTGCCTGGTATGGCCCACAACAAACAACCAAAAATAACCCAACTCAATTTATGTCCTCCCACATAAAAACTAAGAAGGATGAACACTTAAACATTAAAAAGAAAATTTCAGGCCAGAATCTTAGTACAGTAGGTAATGTGTTTGCCTTGCACATAAATGACCTGAGTTTGATCCCTGGCAACCCATAAAGTTCACAAAGTACACTAAGAGTGATCTCTGAGCATGTACCAAGAGTAAAGTCTGAGCCCTACTGGGTGTGGCTCACAAACAACAAAGCACAAAATATAAAAAAAAATCTTAGAAGCTGGAGTACAATAGGTCATGTGTTTGCCTTACATGCAGACCCAGGTTCAATACTCAGTATACCATATTGTGTCTTAAGAATCACCAGGAGTGATTCTTGAATGCAGACTCAGGAGTGACCATCCTTGAGCATAACTAAGTGTGGGCCAATAACAAAATCTAAAACCCCAAGATAAGAGGTATCCCAATCTTTCTAGAAGGTAGTGGAATTTTGTACTACTTTTCACTCTAGGCTCAGAGAGTTTGAAATAACTCCCAGTGTGTGAACTGCATTGCTTGAAGGTTGTGCTCACTGACTGTTTTACACTCCCTACCCATAGTGATAAAGGTCTGCCTGATGGGCATCCACAACCTTACCAGGCTACCAGGCTCCATGGTGACCAAAGATGCAATTTGCTAGCTAAACATTGCCACTAATTTGCATGTTTGTTCAATAGTTCTCATGAAGACCACCAGAAAAAAACTGGTGATAAAAAGTAAATCTATGAGACTTAGTGAAGTAAGAACATTACATCGAGTCTTAATATTGTCAAGAGGGAACTAGTATTACAGTATCATAGTATGGGTGCAGTATTATTAAGGTACAAGTCCTTGACTTGGTAATTTCATGGTAGATATTGTGAGGTGAAATACAAGTGCATTGAAGAGAATTTACACCAGATGGTGGAGAGATAGTACAGAAGATAGGGTGCTTGCCTTATATACAACTAATTTGGGTTCAATCCCTGACACCATATATGGATCTGCAAGCACCAACAGGAGTGATCCCTGAGCCCCATTCCTCCCCCCAAAAAGAGCTTACACCAAAAGTGCCAATATTCAGTGGGAGCATTGAATGAGCACTGATGAATTTAGAGAAGGACGATGGTTAATAACCACAATCTGAACTTCCAGAATTAGGTATGTCTGGAACAAGAAATTAATTTACCCCAGTATCATGTAATCAGGGCCAGAAATTCAGCAGATTTTACCTAGAATAATTATTTTATGCATTATTAAATAATGGCAATATCTATACTTTACAGTTACAAATCCTAGCTCCAAGACCATAAGGAAATGTCCAATATTTATATTTGACTCTCTTCTCTTCTGTTCTCTTCTCACTTTCTGCCTCCATCTCACACATTCTCTCATTCTTTATTATACCACTTACCAACATGTAAACTTAATTTTATTAAAATTTTTGTTTTGACCAAAGTGAATTACAAATCTTTCACAGTAATATTTTAGGTACATAGCGACATTGAATCAGGGGCATTCCCATCACCAATGTTTTCCTCCCCCCCCCTTGTTCCCAGCATGCATCCCATATCTCCTTCCTATACCCCTCAGGCTGCTTGTATAAGTGGTCCCCTCTGTGTCTAGCTTGTTGTAGATTGGGCATTGATTCTGTTGTCGTTGCTTTGGACTTGGTGTTTAAGTCTGATCATTTTTTTTTTATTTCTACTTAATGTTCATACGACTGTTTGGTCTTGGTACCGTCCATTATTTCCTCCTCAATTT
Source organism: Suncus etruscus (assembly GCF_024139225.1). Classification (NCBI taxonomy): domain Eukaryota; kingdom Metazoa; phylum Chordata; class Mammalia; order Eulipotyphla; family Soricidae; genus Suncus; species Suncus etruscus. The sequence goes on from NC_064849.1 coordinate 88,936,271, forward strand.
GTGAGGCGGAACAAGATGGTTCAAGTTATGTGGTTCTCCCTGAACCCCAGACATAGAAATGACACAGTTCTTCACAACAGCTACAGGAACCAAATCCCATCGAGGACATCCTGAATACTGCTTGAACACCAACATGTGCCAGTTCTAATATGATATCCTGACAACGAGGAAATTGGGAACAAATGGACATAAGAACAAGTTATTCCGTAAGCGAATAATCGCAAATACCGGCCGCGGGCCACAAAATGTTGTATGGAGGACCGCAAACGGCCCGTGGGCCGTGAGTTTGAGACCCCTGCTCTAGAAGGACTCTGTCCATAGTTAGCGTAGTTGATTTTTACCCCATTTTATTACTTTTCTCTTCCTCAAACAAAACCACATAATTTGAACTATCTAGTCCCGCCTCCCAATTAGAGGGGGAAGTAATGGAGGCACGAAGACCAAACAGTTATAAGATCACTAAGTAATAAACTAGACACAGAGGGGACCACTCATTCTAGCAGCCCCTGGGGTGAGAGTGGAGGATATGGGAGGCAGGATGGGAGCAGAGGTGGAGGGAGGACAATTCAGTGGTGGGAATTCCCCTGATTCAATGTTCATATGTCCCTGGAAGCTTACTGTGAATGATATGTAAGCCACTATGATTAAGATAAAAATTATATTAAAACAAGTTATGTGGTTCTGTTTGAAGGAAAGAAGAAAAATATAAAATGGGGCAAAAATTAAACAAGCAAAAAATGGGAGGAGTCCTTCTAGAGGCTATAAATATCAATTTAAGAGAAGAAAGGGAAAAAGGAAGAAAAACATAACAACAGTACAAAAAAACACCACAGCAATAAAGACAACAATGACACAATAACCACGGTCCTGAAATAAAAACAAAACAAAGCAGAAAAAAAAACCGCAGGGAAAAAAAAACAAACAAGAACAGTAACAAAACCAAAAATAAGTAATTAGTGCTCTTTTATTTTGTATAGGCACAGTAAATATTGAGGAAATTAGAAAGGGAATTCCCTTGGCCTAAGAGATACAGGGTTATTCCTCCCTTGAAGTAAATTGTCATGGGAATAACTACAGGCTCCATACATGTTTTTTTACCCTCCTCTAGGTCATTTTATGGTGTATGGAAACTTTCTACTCCATTGTGGATTATAAAATCAGGCCTCTGTAGCTAGAGATCTTGATATTTGCACAGCTTAAAGGATGGAGCATATAATAGAGTCTTTCTTTACAATTCTAGAAGTTCTGTTCCATCACTGTTGTTTTAATCAGTCTTCTGTAGTTGGTGGTCTTGGGTTTTGCCCCTATACAAGGAAGAAGCCTAGGATAAAGTCTTTTATTATGTTTCCAGAAGATTTGCTCAGTTGCAGTTGTCTAAGTCGTCTAGACCTCTAGAATTAGAGATCTTGGTTGGTGTATAGATCATAGGCCAAAGCCTAGACTAGGGTCTTTTTTATTGGTCCCAAGATAAGTTCTGCCCAGACATGGTTGTCACAGTCAGTGTTTTGTAGATAGAGAACTTGGCTTTTGCACAAACCAAAGGATGACATGTCTTCTGATTTCATCTTATCATTAGGAGGTGAGGTAAGACAACCTGCTCTTAGATCAAGTCGTTGCCATTTCTCATTGTCAGGATGTCATATCAAAACCGGTGCATGTTAGCATCAGAGCAGTATTAAAGAAGTCCCAGAGGGAGAATGGTTCGTAGAGCTGTTTCAGAAAACTGTTTAAGTTCTATGTTTGGGATATAGGGTTTGGGGTTGAACGGTCACTGTCTAATCACCTGGAATCTAAGTTGGGTCCACATGACATATGTTCAAGGTGGGAGGTGCCCCTGAATTGTAAAATATCTAAGTTCTTTTTTTTTTTTTTTTTTTGGTTTTTGGGCCACACCTGGTGATGCTCAGGGGTTACTCCTGGCTATGCGCTCAGAAGTCACGTCTGGCTTGGGGTACCATATGGGACGTCGGGGGATCGAACCACGGTCTGTCCTAGGCTAGTGCTGGCAAGGCAGACACCTTACCTCTAGTGCTACCACCCCGGCCCCAAATATCTAAGTTCTTATGCCTACTAGATAAGAGCTTGTTTCTATATGTAAAATTTCCCCTTTCTTAGTGTGCCTTTGCAAGAAGAAATGGTGCTATATTATATTGCTGGTGTATTTGGGGGTGAGAGTGTCAGGCTCCATCATCTCTATGCCCTCCCTGGTTTTGACCTAAGCTATTATCCCAGGCAAGACTTTTTCCTATAGGTTTTTGTATCAAGCACAACCAAAACAGATGGAGTTTAGAAAGAAAAGAAAATAGAAGCAAGACAAAATATATATAAAGGAAAAATAAATAAAAATAAGTTTAAAAAATATTAAGGGAACAAACTGATGTAGGAGACTACATTAAATTTGGGGATAAACAGGTTAAGAGGTAATATTATATAGGTCTTAAACTTATAAAGGAAATATAGGCTTCCCCATTGTCTTTTGAGATATTCTTGTGGGGGTGGGATCCAGGGCACACTTTCATCACACACACTGGTGTTGAGAAATGATTTGTGGCAGAAAGGGCTCGAGTAGAGTTCTTGCACTGGGGATCCTTCTGGAGCTGAGTCAGTATCAAACAACTGTCCACATTTGGGGGGGGAGTGAAAAGGAGGGCCACAGAGTATAAGTCAGCAGGGATTTTGATTGTAGTTTCTTGCCAGGGGAGGAGATGTTGTGCTGAGTGGACGTCCTTTCACTTGGGAGCTGAGTGATGGCGTATTGGGGCAAGAGGTCGGTCTTGATACCTAATGGGTTAAGAACTGAGGGTAATGAGCATTAATAAGGTGAAATATTGGATAGGAAATAGGGGGGTGAAGGGATAGTAGGATTTCTGAAGGGAGGGGAGGAGGGAGAGTATATAGGAGGGGCTATATACACTATAAGCATGGATTGTTTACAACTTAGGTTTGGCTCTTACAGAGGAGACCTCTCTCTATGTACTCATGCCTACATAAAGACATACATTAGTGATCTATTCTTAAGGTGTTGTTAGAGATCTGACCCTAATAGGATGGGTCTGAGCTCTTATGGACTGATTGAATTAAGCTAAATAATTAGCTTAGGTATAGGTTAAGAAAAAGAGGAAGGTAGAGCAAAAGATAAGAGAGGAGAACAGAAAAATAGGTAAATATAGAAAAATAAGGTAAAAAATTAGTAAATCGACTAAAAAGAGATTGGGTCGATGTGTCAGAGTTGAGAGTTTTTTCCAGTTTTTAGGCATTTAGTCAGTGTTGGGGTTGGGCTTTCCTAAATGAAGTGTTCAGGGTTATATAATGACTGGAGCAGTTTAGGATACACATAGGTTTCTTGTCTCGAGTACTAAACAATGTGTTAATGAGGTCTATCTATGTAGGTGGCTACCCTATGTAGTGTTGTCTGCTGCATCTGATGTATTGAAATTCCTTTCCTAAAGAGAACCTAACACTGTGGGTTTTATTTGACAAAGATTGAGTTGATGAGGAGGAGGAAGAAGAGGAAGAAGGAGAAATGGGAGAAGGAAAGAAATAGGGAGAAGAGAGAAGAAAAGAGAGAGAAAGGGAATGATAATTTGCCCAAGCATGATTGATGAGTAGGTCCTGTAATCTAAGTCTGTGGTTTGAAGTTAACTGTTCCAGTGGTATGAATGATCATATGCTTCAGGTCCTAATATAGGACATAAACCAAAGAAAAAGATTATTTTATCAAGATATTTTCTTAGTGCAAAGTTAACATGGTAGCTAGTATGACTGAGCATTGAGGTGTCAGAATAGGGTGTCCACCCTTTGTATCCAGGAATCCCTGTGGACGGAGAAATTGAGAGGTTATTTTAAAACTAGTAAGATTAAGGCATTAAAACATATTGTTATGAAATGCTGCTGGAATCTCTGGCTTCCAGTCATATTCTTCACCTGTATCTGTGTAAAATCTTCCTAAGACATTATTACAGGCCTTTGTAGTAAAAGATTGATGGCCTACCTGTTCTCTCTAAATCATTGTTTCAATTGTTGCTGGTGTCTTTATGGTATACTGGATAGTTGAGGCTTTGTGTTGTTCCTCTTCCACTTGTTTTGAATACTACTCCTCCCTAAATGCTGACAGCTACAGTGCTTGGAGTTTCTACCCTATTAGATTTTTATTTATCTTCATCTTCTGTCATATTTCACTTAAAATAATATTTTGTAGATCCATCCATGTTGCTGCAAAATCCATGATTATATCATTTCTAATTTCTAGGTAGTATTCCATTGTGTATAAATACATCTTCATGATCCACTCATCTGTTTTGGGCATTGAGGTTGATTCCAAATCTTGGCTATAGTACTGAATGCTGCTATAAAGAGTAGAGTAGATACATACTTGGAGATAAATGTCCTTCCGGCTTGGGGATAGATACCCAAGAAAGCAAATGCTGGGTGATATGGGAGCTCAATTCTGAGTTTACTGAGCACTCTCCAAACTGTTTTCCATAGGGGTTGTACCAGGTAGCATTCCCACAAGCAGTGGGTAAGAGTTCCTTTCTTACCACATACCCGGCAACAGAGATTGGTGCCATTATTTTTAATGTGAGCCATCCTCACTGGTGTAAGGTGGTACCTCATTGTCTTGATTTGAATTTCCCTAGTGATGAGTGAAGGTGAGCATGTTTTCATATATCTGTTGGCCATCTTTTGGTCCTCCTCAGAAAAGTGTCTGTTCATTTCTTCTCCCCATTTTTTCTATGATTTTACTAGTCTTTTTGGAGCTCACTTTTCTGAGTGCTTTGTATATCCTAGGTATCAGCCCTTTGACGTGTTGAGTGCAAAAGTTTTTCCCATTTTGTTAACTGTCTCCTAGTATTAAGTAGGGTTCCTTTCAGCATGCAGAAAATTTTTAGTTTGATGTAGTCCCATTTATTTAAGTTTGATACTAAAGTTCTTGCCATTGGCATTCAATCCTCAAAGACTTTTTTGATATATAAGTCTTGGAGTGTTCTGCCTATTTTTCTTCAATAAACTTTATAGATTAGGGTCTGATTTCAAGGTCTTTAATGCATTTTGAGTTAACTTTTCTGTAAGGTGTGAGGTATGGATCAATTTTTACAGGTGGTTATCCAGTTGTTCCAACACCATTTGTTGAAGAGACTGTCTCTGTTCCATTTCAAGTTCTTGGCTCTTTTGTAAAATATTAGTTGACTGTATAGTAGGCAGTTTATCTCTGTGTATTCTGTTCTAGCCCACTCGTCTGAGACTTGTCTTTGTTCCAGTACTATGCTGTTTTGATCTTTATGGCTTTATAGTAAAGCTTCAGGTTAGGTAAAGAGATGCCACCCAACTTCTTGTTTTTCAGTATTTATTTGATTAATCTTGGTATTTTGTGGTTCAAGATGAATTTTATAATTGATTGCTTTAAATCCTTAAAAAATGATGTCTAATTTGTATAGGGTTTGCATTGAATCCATATAGGAGTTTAGGTAAGATAGACATTTTGATTATGTTGATTCTACCTACCCATGAGCATGAGATGTTCTTTCATTTTCTTAGGTCCTCTTCAATTTCTTTTCTGAAGTGTTTTGAAGTTTTCATGGTATAGATCCTTCACTTCTCTTGTAAGGTTGATTCCTAGGTACTTAATATTTTTGGATACTATTTTAAATGGGATTGTCTCCTTAATCTCTTTCTCCTCTACTTTGTTATTTGTATAGAGGAATGCTACGGTCTTTTGTATATTGACTTTGTAGCCAGTCACCTTGCTGTATTGGTTAATTGTTTCTAGGAGTTTTACTGTGGACTCCTTAGGGTTTTTCATGAATATCATCATATTATCTGCAAAAAGAGATAGATTGTATACCTCTTACTGTATTTAGATTCATTTAATTGCATTTTCTAGTCTGATTGCTATTGTTAGGTCTTCTAAAACTATATCCAATAAGAGTGGAGAGAGTGGACAGCCTTGCATACTTCTTCACCTTAGTGTAAATGCTTTCAGTTTTTCGCCATTAAGGATAATGTTAGCTGTGGGATTTTCATAGATAGTTGTAACTATCTTGAGGAAAATTCCATCCAGTCCTATTTTACTGAGTGTTTTCATCATGAAAGGGTGTTGGATTTTGTCAAATGACTTCTCTGCATCATTTGATATAATCATGTGGTTTTAATCTTTCTTGTTGTTGATGTGGTGTATGATGTTGATTAATTTATGTATGTTGAACCATCCTTGCACCCCTTAGATGAAACCCACTTGGTCATGGTGTATAATCTATTTGATGTAGTGCTGGATTCAGTTTCCTAAGGTTTTGTTGAGTACTTTTGAATCTATGTTTATTAGTGAGATTTGTCTGTAGTTTTCTTTCTTGGTGGTGTCTTTGCAATCTTTGGGAATGAGTGTGATATTAGCCTCATAAAAGGAATTAGGAAGGCTTTCTGACTTTTCAATGTTTTGGAAGAGCCTGTGGATCAGTGGTAGTAATTCTTCTCGGAATGTTTGATAGAATTCACCTGTAAAACCATCTGGACCTGGACTTTTATTCTTGGGGAGTTTCTTAATTACTGATTTAATTTCCTCGATGTAATTGGCCTATTTAGACTTTCTACATTCTCCTTATCCAGTCTTGGAAGATGATATTTTTTGCCAAAAATTTGTTTGTTTCTTTTTGGTTTTCTAACCTGACTGAGTACAGTTGGTCATAATATGACCTCATAATGTGTTGGATTTCTTGGGCTTTTGTTGTAATCTCTCCCCTTTTATTTGTGATCCTATTTACTTGGGTATTTTCCCTCTTTTTTGGTGAGTCTTGCCAGTGATTTGTCTATCTTGCTTATTCTTTGGAAAAACCAACTCCTGTCTAGTTGATTTTTTGCATTGTTTTCTTAGTTTCTATGTTGTTTATTTCTGCTCTGGTTTTTATTATTTCTTGTCTTCTGGTTGTGTTTGGGTTTCTTTGTTGTTGTTTTTGCAGTTCCTTAAGTTGTCCCTTTAAATTGTTAACTTTGTCATTTTCCTCTTTCCTCACATAGGCCTGTATTGCTATGAGTTTTCCCCTAATTACTGATTTTGCTGTGTCCCACAGATTTTGACAATTTGTCTCTTCATAATAATTTTTCTCAAGGAATCTTTTTATTTCTTCCTTGAGTTCCTCTTTGATCCAACTTTATTGAGCAGCATGTTGTTTAATCTCCACGTGTTGGAGTTTCTCCATAGCTTCTTTTTTACAGTCAATCTCTATTGCATGGTAATCTGATAAGGTGCTTCTAATAATCCTTATATTTGTGACTTTATGCAAGTTAGATTTATATCCTAAGGCATGGTCTATTCTGGAGAAGGTTCCATGTGCACTTGAGAAGAATATGTATTCTGCTTTCTGGGGGTGGAGTGCCCTATATAAGTCCATTAGCCCTAGTTCTTCTAATTTCTCATTTAGGAATCTTATTTCTTTGCTAGTTTTCTGTTTGCCGGATCTCTCCAGTAGTGATAGTGGAGTATTGAGATCTCCTCCTACTATCACATTTCCTTCCATTTGGTTCTCCAGGTTTGCAAGAACCTTACATATTCTGCATACACCTTCTGCAACATATTTGGTGCATAAATATTGACCAGAGTTAGTACATCTTGGTCTAGTGTTCCCCTGATCAATAGGTAATGACCCTCTTTGTCTCTGATCACTTTCTTGAGGTTAAATGCAATTTGGTCTGATAAAAGAATGGCTGTTCCAGCTTTTTTTCCATTGGCTTGAATAATTGATTTCCATCCTTTTATTCTAAGCCTGTGTCTATCCTGTACTTGTAGGTGTGTTTCTTGTTTTTTGTTTTCTAATCCAACTTTCTACTATGTGTCTTTTAATGGGAGAGTTTAGTCCATTGACATTTAAAGAGATTATTGACAGAGAGGGCTGTTGTGCAGTTGTATTGTGTAGGGTGGTTGTTGTTACATTCATCTCTGAGTAGACCATTTAGAATTGGTTTTGTTTGCATAAATAATGCAAGTTCTTTTTTGTCTGAGAATGTTTTTAGTCCTCCCTCCAATATGAATGAGAGTTTTGCTGGATAGTGGACTGTAAGTTGGAAGTTTCTTTCATTCAGTCATTTAAATATGTCGTTCCATTGTCTTCTTGCTTGGATGGTTTCAAATGGGAGATCTGGTTTGATTCTTATGTTCCTTCCTTTGTACTTGAGGTTTTTTCCTCCATTATTGCTTTAAGAAGTTCATCTTTTTCTTTTTTCTTTTTTGCATTTGAATTATTATTTGTCGTGGTGTTGTTTTATTAGGATCTATTTTATTAGGGACTCTTTTCACCTCCTGGATTTGCACCCGAGCCTCTTTCCAGAGGGTGGAAAAGTTTTCTGCTATTATTTCTCTGACCATTTGTTCTTTCCCTTTTCCTATTTCCTCCCCTTCTGGTATACCTACAATCCATAGATTGTTTCTTTTTCTCTTTGTTCATTAAATACCTAACTTTTTCTTCCAATGCTTTACCTTTTATTTTCTTATTGGCATTTTTGTCTTTTTTTGGTATGTAGTTTTTCTCTAAGATCTTCTATGTGATTCTTCAATTGTGTAATTCTGCTATTATGGCTTGCGAATATTTTTTTATTTCCTTTAATTCCATTTGTATGGGTTCTCTCATGTTCTGTAAAAGTTCTTTTTTAAGTTGGTTGATTTGTTCCTCTATGGATTTTTTGAACTCACTGGCTAGGGATTCTTTGATTTCTTTTGCCATGGTCTGCATTGTTGCTTTTAGATTCTCATCTATTGGACCTGATCATTTTGGTGGACTTGGAAACTTGCTGAGATTTCTCTCCATATCCCCTGTTGTTAGTGTCTTCCTTAGTTTACCTATATTTTTTTGCTTTTGGTGGCTTGGTGTGAAGTGTAAACTCTTCAGATTTCAGCCCTCCTTTGTCACCTATGGCTTGGGGCTGGAGTGTGGTTTTAGGTGGGTATGATAGCTGTGATCGCTGAGGTTTGTATCCGCCCACAAGTCTCTTTCCTTGCTACCTTCCAGAAGGTGTAGGTCTCCTCCTCCTTGTCCAATAGCAATAAGGTTTCCCCTCACCCTCTACCTGTCAGAAAGTGTGGTGGAGTTCTGGGCCTGGTCAATCACCCCTTCTCCGTGGTTCGGCTCCCTGCACCCACAGCAATGGTAGAGCCCCTCCCCTACTACCTGGCAGGGGCCTGGTTCAGATTCTGGCTCCAGCAGAAAAGGCAGAGCGCCCCTCCCCCACTACCTGGCCGGCACATGGTTCAGATCCGAGCTCCAGCAGCACCACTGAGCCTGTAATTTTTTAATTTAATACACTTACTTCAGAAAGCAGAAAACTACTGAGAAGTGATTGTAGTTTAATAAATCACTTTTATTAGCACATTTAAGAACACAATTTTCTGATCAAAGGGCATAATTTTGAACTTCAATCACTTTGGGGAAAAGTGGCCCAGAGCAAGTTCCAGAGATTATAAAATTTGGTGTGAGACTTTGGTGTCATTTTTTTTCCCAAATATACCAAAGGTTATATCCAAGGTCGTCAAGCAAAGCTTATCACAGCATACCCAATTTTATCTTCCTAACTGTTAATCTTTGGGGAATTGAGAAATACATAATTCTCTGGTTCATTTTCAAAATGCTGTGATCAGTCATGAACCTGTGGCTTTCACAGATGGCCACTATTCTACAGTGACATTTGTAGGGGAAAGGGGTTATCTTTGTCTACTTTATATCTTTTAAGTTCTGCTTCTGGGATCTTACAATGTACCTGTACCTTAGACAAGTCAAATAAGATTAACCAAAGAAAAACAAGTGGTTTGTTTACATGCACATGGGAATAGTCAGTGAGGAACAAGCCAGAGAGATGATTAGATTTTGGTTTCATGTCATATGAGACTGACTCTCAATATAGACAAACAATTTACATTTCTGGGCAGAAGAAACAAGTTATAACAAATTAAACAGAATTGTACAGCAAACGAAGGTTGCAAGGTGAGTCTGTCAAAGTGTGTAAGTGAAGGCTGTAAAATTTGCTCAGACCCTGTAAATGTGTGTCTTTATTCATAAGTTTTTTAAAAGGCATCCACTTCTGAAAGGAGATATTTTTGTAAATAGAAATTCCCTTAGTTAAGTTGTTTTCTTTTCCAAAGGACAATAACATGTGGCCTATAATTTCAAGTTTTTCTAACAGTAACCTTTACTCAAAGTCATCCATTTTCCAGAGGCATATTTTGATGGGAAGTATTCTGATTTCCTTAACATCATAATTATACAAGTACATCCTAGTTATTTCTTACTTAACCAATGAAAAGATTTCTCAATTCCTAGATAGAATCTGCATTACCATATTGCCCCAGTTGGAATCACCTTATTACTTCTGTCTATTACTCCTTTTGTACTCCTTTTGTCAATTAAAATAAAGTCTCATGTGGAGGGAAGAAGAAAACTACCTTTTCTATTTTTGGGTCTTCAGAGCTCAAAGTTTAGGGCTGTCCAGAAGAAGGGGAGGAAGAGAGAGAGAAAGAAAAAGAGAGAGAGAGAGGAGAGGAGAGAGAAGAGAGAGAGGAGAGTCAGAAAGAAACAGAAAGTTTTGTTTAACTGAATCCTCATTCCCTGAAAACCTGGATTATATACTGCCGTGATATCAGGCTGGTTGGTCTGAGTAGAAAAAAATGTCCATAAAAATCATTAAATAATAATGCATTTGCCTTTTCTAAGCTTATGGCAGTTCTTAGCATCTTTACTGAACAAGAAAATACATATTCTGGATTTGAGAGCCCTGTGTCTCACACATAATTATTCTAGGTGTAAGAAAATGCTAGTTTCTTTAAGAGATAATGACCCTTAACAAGATATTTTAGATAGATGGACTTTGGACAGCTTTGTAGTTGCTCACCCTCTTGGGATTCCTGCTGTAAAGGGGCTTGAGGTGTAGACTTTCGAAGTCTGAGAGGGAAGAGCTGTGTCCCTCCATGGGATAATCCACATTTTCTCTGCACTTTTACTTCTGCCCTTCCCAATGTTCTTTTGAAACAGTAAAGATTCTAAAACATTGAAAATAATATCATTACAATTGAACATAATGTTATTACAATGGATATGGTGTCTGTATCTTTCCACTCTAGAGTCCAGAGCAGAGTTATCTATCTGAGATATCCATATAGCTGAGAGGGATATCCTCTGTAAACACCAAGAGGAGCAATTTAAGGAGAAGCATAGGGGCTTAGGACAAACTGTAAAATCTTTAGAGAAATGGTTCTAAATGTATTGCCAGTAGCTCTACTAACTGAAAGAACACCTTCTTGCATAGTTGGTGGTGATGTTTCCTTGATCTTTTCAACAGTTGAACACAGATCCCAATTTTATTCCACACTGAATTGTAAACATTAAGTAGACTAATTCCTTAGAAATTAGAACTGCAGGCTCCCATTTTAGAACAGAAAGAGAAATCAGTGGCATGCCTGAATGTTGAGTCTTTCTCCAAAAAGGCATTGTTGAGTAGGACAGATAGTATGGAAGTTGCAAAATTTATATGTGATTTAACTCATTTTAATTTTCTGAACTACATATACAGGTTCTCTCCTGTGTACCACTGAAAGTAATCCTTGAGCACAGAGCCAAGACTAAACTCTGAACATTGTCAGATGTAACCAACATCTCCCAACATCTTAAGTCATAGTATTTTGTTTGTATAGCTATTTGGTTTTAAATTAAGTTAAACAATGCTCTGAAAACAAGTACAATTATCACTAAGCTACTATTTTAAAAGTAAGTGAATATGGGTCTAATCTTGGTCTAACCTTTCCACGTACATTTCTGGTCTCAAATGTTAGGATGTTACTGGCATCCATTTTGGCTAAATATACTGGCTGGAACTTTTAACAAAGTTGTATTGGAACTACAGAAATTAAAACCTTTTATGGGAACTCAGGTAAATTGAAGAAGCTTAAAGTAGGCATTTGATTTGAAAATAACAGCAGAAATCTGATTTATTCCTTGATGTAAAAAAAAGCTCAATCTTAATCCATTCTGTAGTTCAGATTCTATGAAGGTTTTGAAATTGACTAAGAATAATTCTTCTCATTTCTCAACATTTCTGTATATTTCTGATTTTTCACAGCATTTGAATCAAAAGTCTTTGATAATTCTGACTTCATCCATTCAATCCACATTGGTATTTCCCTGAAGACTGTCAGCCTTTCATCTTGTCAACATTCTTATGATCATTTTTTCTTAATTCCTTATGTGTATTCTTTATACACTATGAATATTAACCCCTTCCTTATAAAGTTCATGAATTTCAAATATTATTTCCAATATTTTATTTCATTGGTTGTTTCTTTGGTGGTCAGGAGGATTTTTAATTGGAATAATCCCACTTGTTTGATCATTATTAAAGACTCCACATGTTGGTAGACTTTGGCACTGAGTCAAAAATGAGTATTTTAATTTTCTGCAGTCCAAATGAGTGCAGTGTGTGAAGTTAGTTGAGTCCATCACCCAAGCTTTTTAGAAGGAGTCTCAAGGGAATTGTAATTTATAGTGACTTCTTGAGGATCATGAGTTTCTAGTACTTATGTGATGCATACCCCATTCACACACAAGCACACACAGACTCAGGTGAATGATCATAATTCCAGTATATGTATATGTACATACACATGATTTCTATGTATATACTTGAGCACAAACCAGACAAAGAAATGCATTCACAAAGGTTCACAAGTGACTCAAGTTCAGGATGATGTGAGTCTTCAGATTTTAGCCAGCCTCCATCTTTTCTCTCATGATTCAACTCCCAGTCCTTGGCTTTTATAATCCCCAATAAAGTCTAAACCAGATTATATAAGATAAACTTGATTTCTCTCAGTGTCCTTTCTTCTCTTCTTTACCCAGGCAATACTCAGTGTAAGGTAAGTCCTAGTAGTATTTAAAAATAAACTTCATGTATACATTATATTGACTCGAATTTATTGTTTAATTTAAAATAAATTTTAAATGCATTCATTCAAAGCAAATTTATTCCACTGAGCTTCCTCTATGTTTTCACATTTGAGGATTTATTTTTTAAGTCTAAAGATTAAAAACAAATGAAGAATTATAGGAACTTCTTAAATAATCATATTATTTTAAAATGATTTAATGCTTGCTGTTATCTTTTTTAATTGATGGTCTTCCTTTTTTTAAGATAGTCTTCATCCCTTTTAGAAAAAATAAACCTACAATTACTCTCTATTAAAATAAAGGATCCAATGAAAGTGATTAAGAAATTTTAATAAACCAATTACTGCTCATGAATATGGATAATCTCAAGAAGAGCCATCCTGTGCTTGAAATAATAATAAACCATATTTTAAATCTATTGAGTATATATAATTAGTTATTTAAATGCCTTCTCTACCAAACCTACTGTCAAATTATATTTAAAGCAGCAATAATTTTATACTGATAAAAGAAAACTATTGGATATGTATAATTAAAGAAAAGGTGCTGTAAAACAATTTATTTTGGATTATATCTAGAATAAATTAGCATACTTTATTAGGTAAATTAAAATTTGCTGGTGACCATCACCCTAATGCTAAAACATTATTATAATACTTTAGACAATTATAAATGGAATAGCTGGTTATGCTGACTACCTATGTGGATTTACTTCATTCTACAGTGTTTCTACAAATATAATTTTAACATTTCTCTTGTTAATCTAGAATTAGCAAGAAAATTAGAAAATTGCTCCCACTGAAGCACTGGAGATCAGTCTTCTAGTGCTAAATTAATGAACATTTTATAGTGAAATGGATGTTTTACCACTAACTCAAAGAAACGTTTTTGTAGAGCCAGGAGGTAATATCCAATGAAGTTATTTTTTTTCTCTTGCTTTGATATATTACTTCTGACATTGCATCTTATACCTGTTCTTTTTCTATCCAATCTCTGCTTGATTTTTGTTAGCACTCTAAGACATAAAGCAGTTCAATATCATATCCTAGCAGGGTAGTAGCATGGAGTCAGTCGTGTTTATTTGGCATCTACCAGTGCCCAGAAGTTGATTCTATGGCTGCCTGTTTCTCTATCCCAGGTATGCACAGAGTCCATGTTACCCTTTTATTACTGTAGTATCACTCTGGAAAGAACCATATGTAATAACAAAAAATCGACAATCAATGAAAGGGCTTGGAAAACGTGAATCAATGATGAGGTTAATGCTGAAAAGCAAAATAAGAGCTCTGAAAGCTACAATGTGGGAAGGTACTTTAGATTAACCCAGAAAACCTTAGCACATAGCAGGGGGCCAGGTTAGGAGAAGAAGCTATCAGCTTCTGGGTGAGTCTGGAAAGGAATATGAGGATAAGCCCAGTGCCAAGAGTTAGAAATGATCTTGTGTCTTTAAGGAGAAACATGATTAAGGACAAAGCCTGAGGATAGAGTGACTGTGAGACAAAGGCGCTGTGATCCAAGACTGTCTTTGGCTGTCTGGTGTGGTTATTGGTCTAACAGAAGCTGGCTTGTCAAAGTCCAGAGATGCACAAGGTGCATAAGAACCAAAGGACAAGAGCCAAGATAAATTTAGATATAAAAATACCTGATTTGGACCCTAGAGCAAGAACTCAGTCTACTCTAAGTGTAACAGAATATAAGGGTCTGAAGGGACCTTCCAAGCAATGTTCAGTTGTACAAGTCACTTTTGGCAACTCTTGGCCAACTAGGACAGATGGCTTAAGGTTCAGGCACTATGATGTAGTGGTATTGGATCTTGGGGTGCTGAAAGTTACTGGTATTACACCTGGTGGTGTTCAGGTAAACTATGAGGTTCTAGGGTTTGGACTCTTTCCTTATACATGCACTGCTTAGTCCTCAGCTATCTCAACAAGCCCGATGGAGAATATTTCCAAGGTATTTATTATACTATAATAATACCACACCTCCTCCCAATGAAGATGCCCAATGCTCAATTCTCAAAGCTTAGAATATTATCTTACATAGTCAAAGGGATTTTGAAAGGGAAATAAAAGTGAGGATTGTGAGATAGGAGAGTCTTCTGGATTATCCTGAAAGGCTCATTCTTATCTCACCTGCTCTTAGAAAAGTAAGGCATGAATATTAAGTCGTCGAAAAGGTATGGCCATACCTGCTGAGTAAAGGCAAAACACAAGGAACACAGGTGCCTTTGAGTGCTCATAACAGCATCTGTCCTTGCTGACCTCAGACACGTGACTCAATGAGCTTTAAATACGTGTCATCTAAGTTCTCTCATTTGTGGTTACTTGTTACAGCGACAATCAGAAAAGATGATGGGTGAAATTGTCCCAAGTTGCAAAAAAATATTGATCCATTTAATATCCAATCAAGAGTGGTAGGTTTATCATGAAAATAAAAATACTGAATTTCAGAGATCTTTTTCCTTGTCTTCTCTGTCCTCTTACCAGAAGACATGATGACTGGGAGGTGTAAGGACTATGGGAACACAAGGTTCATGAAGAGATGGAGGGAAGTCCAGAAAGCAGGTGGAAAAGGGGGAAGTGAGTACAGAGATTAGGTAAAAGAAGGGAGGAAGGAGAGAGGGTGGTTGATCATAGAGCTTTGATAATCTGCAGCTGCATAGCAACTTTTTCATAAAAGGGGTGACTTATGACAGGAAACCATAGTGCTTCCCCAGGCCACCAGGGGATAAACCCCAAGTCTTCTGCAGCATAAAATCTAGAACAGAGAGGTGGAGAGATATTGCACCACTACACCTGATAAGTCCTCCTCTTCTAACTGCTCTGCTCTTAGAAGACCTGCTCAAGACAAGTCCTCATTCTTGGGGACAGATATCAGGTATCACCATTGGAAGAAAATGAATATCTCAATGAACAGCCACACAAACCGCAGCATCCAGGTATATAGAGCTGCCTAGAAATACAGCAGAAGAGGAAGGAGGACAGAGAAATTTGAACAGAAATTGTTCAGCATTTGTTCAGAGAGAGCCTGAGATAGACCCACTGTCCTCACTCACTATCTACCTTGCTATGTGAATTTGTATGTGGTGGTGAATATGTGTATGTGTGTGTACATGTGTGTGCTGGCAGCGGCTTCTGTCCTACAGCCATCAGTGGGATTTCAATGACTCCACTTTAGGGAGAGTGGGTTGCACAGATGGCAAAATATGAAATAATGAAACTACACAAAATAAATTGTATGGGGACTCACGTCTTCAATAGACATGAGACAAATTTTTTACTCTCCATGTTGGTAAATATATACAAGTCTCTGGTATGAAAGGCATTTCCGTGCTGACAAAAGGCAGGGAGTCTTAACAGAAGGGACACAGTGACAGTGGGCCCTAGAATATATAAGTCAAAAACTAGCCAGGACAGGAGAAAAGAATCCCGAGCTGAAAAGGAGGAAGTAACATAAGAAGAAGGGATTGTCCAGGCTCCATCCTCGGAGCAACATAATGACCAAGACCACCAACTACAGAAGATGGATTAAAACAACACTGAAGAAGCAGAACTGCTAGAACCACTAAGAAAGACTTCAATATAAGCTCCATTCCTTAAGCTGCACAATCACCAAGATCTCTAGATACAGAGATCTGATTTTACCATCCATGACGAAGCAGAAGTCTTACATACACCACAAAAACACAGAGGGGAGAGTAAATGATCATGCAAGGAGTCTATAGTTAATCCCATGATAGTACACTTCAGGTGGGGAGAAACCCTGTATCTCTTAGGCCAAAGGAATTCCCTCTATAATATCCCCAATAGTTACTGTGCCTATGCAGGGGGAAAAAGGAAAAAAGCACAAAACAATCATTTTTCCACATATTTATTTATCGATGATCGATTTTTTTGACATCTTTATATTAGTGTAGAGACTGAAGTTGATGTCTCCAATATTATTTTATTTTATTTTATCTTATCTTTCTCTTTCTTTTTTGCACTCCGGCATGAGTTGATTTCAGAACCGAGACTGTTGTGTGGTGCTTGTCTTTATTGTTATGGTGCTCATTGGATATTTAATTTGATATTTCTTTCTGTATAGTGGTGGTGTTTCAGTTGCCTTTTTCACATCGTCTCTCAAACTGAGGTTGAAATCCTCTGGAAAGACTCCGCCTATTTTCAGCATATTTGACTTTTTTTTCTTATTTTGTACCCCAATCTAATGCTTTTCTTTCCTTCAAACAAAGCCTCATAACTCGATTCATCTAGCTCCGCTTCTTAAATAGAGGTGGAGACAGGGGAGGGTACCAGGACCCAACAGATATATGATCACTAATAGTGAGCTGGACAAAGAGGGGACCACCTACTCTAGCAGTTCGGGGGGTGATGGTGGGTATATGGGTTGCAGAAGGGGAACTGGGATGGGGGAGGACAAATGTGGTGATGGGTATTCCCCTGAGTCAATGTTGATATGTACCTAAAATACTACTGTGAAAGATATGTAAGCCATTATGATCAAAATAAAAAATTAAAAAAAAAACATAAAAAAGAAAAAAAAGGAAGAAGGGATTGTTCTAGTTTAGAAAGGAGGTTCTTATGACAAAAGATGAGAAACTTGTTTTGCTACAATTTTGCAGTTAGCTGGAATAGTAAAAGGCAAGAAAGATAGAAACTGTTCATCACCTAGAGGCTGAAACCAGAAAAGCAGGTGGCGGGTAACTGGCTGGACTCCTCTTTGAGTTGCAAATTTACTTTGCCAGTGGGGAACTTTAGCAGCTTTTGGTGCTGAAAATTTCCCTGAGTCATAGACTGAGGCCTGTAATTTTGGCCCGTATTTTTTGCAAGGGAGAGAATGTGTCAGATAGTAAGAAAGAAATTGTAATGTTATTATCATGTCACGAATATCAGAAATATTGCCAGTAATCCACATAGGGGGGTATAATTAATGTCCACCAATGGGCCTGCTGGCTAAAATATTTCTTGGGGGGAATATCAGCTCACTGCTCCAGGAAAATCATAATAGATATATCTGGAGGTGTGCTTCCCCTAGTATGGAGGTGTCTATGCTGCATGCCATGACATGTGTGTGAGTAAATGTAGACATGTGAAGGAACATGTGTGTCTAGGTTTTTCTGCGTGCGAATGTGTCATTGTGTGACAACATGTATATATATATGTGTGTGTAGCAGGAGGAATATGGGTAGGATGCTTCAGCTCTTTTCGACTCTGCCTCTTGCGCACAGGTCAGACTTTCTTCCAGATAAAGTGCTCACTGCCCCGAAAAGGCATTCAGCCAGGGTTCATCTTTTGGACTAGGCCTTCTCTGCTTCCAGGGGATATTTGTCTATGCTCAAAAGGTTCAAGATGTGCTTTGGTTTTGCATCAGGTCCGGAAGACTTGTCTGAGGTGACTGAATAACTAAATGAAGGGAAAGCAGTTTAAAAACGGAACTTTTGGCTGCTTCTCTGGAGGTTACTGCATTTGGGCTGGGACCAGCCAGCAGGGTGGGTTGCAAGAAAGTAGAAAGATACTGTCGGAGGCTGATTCTGATGGGGTGCTAAGCTGAGTAATGAGGAAGAAAAGGACAAAGCAGTGCAAACAGTCCCACAGCATCCTGCCACTTTTGCTGATCTATAGTCTCACTGTCCTGTCCTCAAATAGATTTTCTTTCGTCCCCCTTCCCTTCCATACCTCTTTTATATTTAATTGAAAATAGTAAAACTTGCTTTATGACCATAAAATAGTTTTTATGCTTTCAAATTTATTACATGTAAAAATTCAGAAGTCATTTTTACATTTGAATTTTTAGAATGAGTATCTTTTACTACAACTCAGTTCACCCAGGGTCAGTATCTTGGTATCTACAAATCAAGATTTGTAATTGAGGGGCTGGAGAGATAGCATGGAGGTAAGGTGTTTGCCTTTCATGCAGGAGGTCATCGGTTCGAATCCCAGCATCCCATATGGTCCCCCGTGCCTGCCAGGAGCAATTTCTGAGCATGGAGCCAGGAGTAACCCCTGAGCACTGCCGGGTGTGACCCAAAAAAAAGAAAAAAAAAGAAAAAAAAAAAAGATTTGTAATTGAAAGAAAAATCATGTTTTATTTCTGTATATTTCCTTGGCTTACTTTGAACAGACACAGATTCTTTGATGTGACATTCTTAAAAAATTATTCTCAGGGCATCCAGAGTGATCGTTTAGCAGGGAGAGCTCTTGCTTTGCATGTGGACCAAATGGATTCAATCCCCATATCCCATATGATCCCTTGATTCTTCCCAGAGTAATTCCTATGTGGGGAGCTGGGAATAACTCCTGGACACCACTGGGCATGGCTCAAAACAAAACCAAAAAAAAAAAGTTGAGAAACACCATTATATATATATACATATACATATACATATATATATACATATTATATTATATTTTTGTTGTTTTTTTTTGTTTTGGGGTCACACCCAGCAGCGCTCAGGGGTGACTCCTGGCTCTACGCTCATAAATCACTCCTGGCAGGCTCAGGGGACCATATGGGATGCTGGGATTCGAACCACCGTCCTTCTACATGCAAGGCAAATGCACTACCTTCATGCTATCTCTCCGGCCCCATATATAGTATTTTTAACTGTTCTAAAAATGCAGTAGCAACATCTTTCTGTTAAGGGCCAGATAACATATTGTTTAGATTTTGTAGCCTTCCAATCTCCATCCTAAGCACTCAGATCTTCTCTTTCAGAACAAGCACAGCCAAAGACAATAAGTAAATTAACATTTATGGCTGTGTCCCAATAAAACTTTATTTACAAAAGCAAACAAGCAGATTTGTGCCAATGCAATGCCTATTATACTGAAGGCTTTCTTTACATCTACTGGGCACCAGAAACTCTCATTTCTTTAATATTTACTTAAATAACCCCATGCAATGTAAATTTGATAGTTGACATTTTCTTTATAGTCCCATTTTTGTAGCCTAGATTTAAAAGTAGGCATTACTTCAGTTATTAACAAAGTTGTGTCTTAGGGGTTGAGGGAGAACAACATTAGTGGTGGGAATTCCCCTGATTCAATGTCACTATGTACCTGAAGTACTACTGTGAATGACTTGTAATCCACTTTGGTTAAAATAAAATTTATTAATATAAAAAAACAAAGTTGTGTTTTGTTTAGTATTATTAATGTCATCAGATGGTTTATCATGTACAATGCAAGATTTTCAGAAACACTTGTTCTGTTTTTACCAAGCACAGTAGATGAAGTACAATCTCATCTTGTCATGTATCTTGTCGATGCCTTTTTTTTCTTTTTCTTTTTCCCTTTTCTCCCTTTAAATTGATATTGATAGTTCCCAGACAGAGGCCTCCAACATCTTTTTTTTTTTTCTTTTTTATCCACTTTTTCCAACAGAGCCACAGGGCTTCATTCAGGGTTTTTTTTTTTGTTTGTTTGTTTGTTTTGTTTTTTGTGCCTCATAAATGGAGAGGGGGAAATGGATGGTACCAGGAACAAACAGTCGTATGAACATTGAGTGGAAATAAAAAACCATGAGACCCAAACACCAAACTCAAAGTCATAAACAACAGAATCAAGATACCTAATCTACATCAAGATTTATACAAAAGGGACCGGCTACACCAGCAATCCAGGGAGCAATAGGTGGAGATATGGGATACCTGTTGGGAACAGGGGTGGAGGGAGGACAATACTGGTTGTGGGTGTAATCCTAATTCACTGTCACTTTGTACCTTAAATATATCTGTTGAAGATTTGTAATTCACATTGGTCTCAATAAAAAAATTACTGAAAGATTGTTAAGGAATAATCTGAAAGTATTTCTAAAGATGATTACAATAGTTTTGCCCAGTCTGCAGCAATATCTTTTGAGGTTAGTGGAGATGGAATTACACTCTGTTGTTTATTTCAGCAAAGATTATTCTCTGCTTCTTTTACGTTGTGTGTCTTGTTTTGCATAACAAATGGACTGTATTTTAAAGACACTTTCAAATGATATATATGCAGTATTTGTGATTATTCCTAGAATTGATCTAGTTAAAAGTCTTCTACAAATATGTAGGAACCCAAAGCATCCCTTCTGTCCTTGAAATTGGCGTGTTCTCTGTCTCCGTGTTGGTGTACTCTTTCGTCTCCTCTGCAACTCTCTCATTATATAAAGAAGGACAGTTTTTGCTTCTTTTCAGTAAGCTTTTAAAGAAAAGTGAACAAAAAAATTAGTTACAAGTGACAGAAATTTAAGGTCCTGGGTTTACCAGTTGTCATCAAATGAGACTTTGAGCTCTCATAAGGACCTGCAAAATGATGCTGACTTAAGAGTAAAGCAAAGTGACTGAGAGAGAGAGAGAGAGAGAGAGAGAGAGAGAGAGAGAGAGAGAGAGAGAGAGAGAGAGAGAGAGAGAGAGAGAGAGAGAGCACGCATTTGGGGGATTTTAGATTAAACAAGTCTATTTATTCTACTGGTTTATTTCAAGTGACCTATCACTCTTTGGTTCAAGTCAGAATTTGGGTACAGTGGACAAAGCAATATCACAGTGTGAAGAGCATTTGCTTTTCACATGGACAGCGTAGGTTTGATCCTCACATTTCATATGGTACCCTAAGCCTGCTAAGAGTAATTTCTGAGTACTGAGCCATGTATAGCCCTAGAGCACTACAGGGTGTGGCCAAAAATTGGGGTACTTTTGTATCTATAATAAAGAGAATTGTAGTTGGTATCTTCATTATAATACAATCTCTTTACCTTGGTTGATTTCTATGTTGGAACCAAGTTAATCTTGTCACATTCCTCTGATCCCTTTTCACTTTTCACAGCTCTTGAAAACTGGGTTCACAAGGATGCTTTCTAGTGGAGGTTGTGCCTGAGACACAGACTCCCTCTCATCTTAGTCCCTTCTGCCCAAGCTATTTAGCTGATTAAAATTAATGTTTTGAAGAAGGAAAAGACTAACCACTCAGTCTCTCTACTTATTTTGCAGGGGTCCTTTGGAACCTCTCCTCTTGTGATGCTCTTAAAATGCCCATCATCCAGGACACCCTAGCCGTATTGACCAATGCCGTGATCATCCCCCACTCAGGCTGGGAGAATTCACCTCTTCAGGACGATAGGAAAATACAGCTGCATTCGTCCCAGGTGCTGCGGAATGCCACAGGATGCCTCAGGTGAGCAATGTGCCTTACTATATCTCCTCTTGGGTTTCTTAAGCTTCAATGACTGTTTTAGTAAGGGTCAGAATGTTCTGTAAACATAGGTTTTGAAAAGGCTTGGGTGCATAAGAAGCTACTACATATAATTTCTAATGAAGGACCAGCAAGTCAAAGGCAGCTTCTGCCATTCTATACCCCTGGCAATTTTTGACTTTTCAAATTTTTTTATTTAAATCATATGATTTACAAAGTTCTTCATAGTTGGGTTTCAAAAATACAATGTTTTAGTATCAATCTCAGCACCAGTGTCAACCTCCCTCCACCTTGTGCCCATCCCATGTCACCATCTGCCAGCAAAAAAAAAAAAAAAATTATTATTATTCAAGTTTAGGTCTCATGATTTCATTGTTGTTGACTCTGGCTTTGGTATTTAATTCTGTCCTTAACCTCACCAATGCACCTGAGACCTCTTGGCCCCGTCTCCATTCTTTTGGAATTGCTTCTTCTCCTACACACATGCAGTTATTCTAAATATAGCATATAAGTTATGTCATCCCATGTTTATCTTTCTTCTGGCTTGCTTTATTTAACATAGTATCTTCCAGTCCTATACATGTTGCAGAAAATTGCAGCATTGCATTGTTCCATATAGCTATGTAGTATTCCATTGTATTACATCCTCACAATGTTTTTTTTTTCACTTGTTTTCTTAACCAGGGGTATATTCTCAGTGGAATAATTGGCTTTACCTGCATGTGGAAAGCCCTGTAGTTCCATGCTAAGCCCATGAAATAAAAACAGATATGGATACGTAGATGCAGACATTATATAGTTGTATGTTGATATATAGATCCCTGTGCTCTCCTATTCTAAAATCTACATCTCATCTATGTCTATCTTCATATCAATATATACATAGATATATGTGTAAAGACAGATTGGTATCTTAATTCTTAGACAAAACCAAAACATCATTTTCTTTTATCAGAAAGGGTAGTTGCGAGGAACCTCCACATTATATTTCTATCAAGTTTGTAGAATAAGTGGGCAGGCCAACTGGCTGGAAAGAGACTCTAACATATACATATACTTAAGGGTCTACTGAAAGGTTGCCTGTATCTATTTTACTTTTCCCTTGAAAGAAAGTTTCTGTGTAGCTGTAAGAGTCTCCCACTCTTAAAAATAATAAAAAGAAAGGAAGAGAAATTATCTAACTCCTCACTGAAGTTTGGTATGGAAATGTCTTTATTGATAACAAAATAATAATGCTCACCTAGCACATTTTTTTGCTCCCAGAAAAGAATATAAAAATCCAGATATAGTTCTTTCAAACCTGAGGTACAGCTCTCCAAGGAGGTTATATTGTGCTGCAAAGTTTGACTTGTTTTCTAACTAAACTTATTCATGGGTTGAGGGCAAAAAGGTGATTTAAATGACCTGGTTTATCATGTATATTTCAAAAGTTCAATGTACTGGATTGGTTTAGCTGGATTGTCTCCAAGCTACCATCTCTGTTACCAATGGCCAGCTTCTAAGGGCAGAATTCAGTCTCCACTGAGAAGACCCAAAATTGTGCATGGTGACATAAATAATAATTATCTCATAAATATTTATAATGGTACTCTCAGCTTCCAGTCTATAGAGGGACTTTGGAAGTTGGACATGCATAGAGACAGAGAGTATGACTTCATAAATATCATCCAGCCTTCACCTTCACTGACTGAGAAAATCCTCTGATGGGTTTCCTTTTTCTCAAGGTCATAAAATAATAATCCTTTGACAGCGTCTCTCTGGATATGTTCTACCATAAGCCAGATTTACAATTCTCAGACCTCCCAGCAGAGTGATCCAATTTATGACCTCTTAAATTCTGTTATCCTCCACAAACCTACTGCCCTGCCATGAAAAAAGAGATAACTTTGCTAAAGCTAAGACTTTGGACACCTCTGGTCTTTCTTCTGTGATTTTTTTATTTCAGCTACAGGCAATAGAAGCAAATCATGTTTCTCTTCTTAGCAATCTTGAGGTTAAAGTGTCATCTTTTCTAACAAAGACTGGGAGCATCTCATTGTGGGCCTATTTTCAATAAATATCTGGCTTGCTATGGCCCTTACCAAATCTTTAAGTAACACAGACACAGAGTGAAACATTCATGATGTGAATTTTATGGATATAAAACATCATCATTATGAGCAAACATCTGAATCCATTGATGAAAAGTTAGATGGAGAAGCCAAGCCAGTGTAGATGCTTAGGTCCCATTTATAGGTCATTGGCTGAGTGTGGGATATTAATGTTGAGTCAGGTCAAATGACTAGAATTTGTATTACTCTAC
Organism: Suncus etruscus; assembly: GCF_024139225.1. Classification (NCBI taxonomy): domain Eukaryota; kingdom Metazoa; phylum Chordata; class Mammalia; order Eulipotyphla; family Soricidae; genus Suncus; species Suncus etruscus. The sequence continues at coordinate 88,960,654 of NC_064849.1, forward strand.
TCTTTGTTGCTGATATTCACACACATAGAAACTGACTCCAGATTCAGGTGTTAGCATAGTAAGAAGTGGGCTTCCGATTCAGAAGACTAGCTAAATGTAGTTAGTCAGATATTCAGCCTTGTTTCATGAGCTATGGTAGTAGTGATGATACTTTGGAAGAGAACTTTAACATGTTAATAAACATTTTTGTGTAATTTAACTAATATCAGAAAGGAACAAGTTGCATTGGGCAGAGAGAAAGAGAAAGTAATTCAATAAAAAAACTTAAAATAACTGTAACAAGTTTGATAAACCAGAATGAATACAAAACATTCAAATTTCTGTGGTGTGAATTATTGATATTCTACTCTTTTGAGACCAGAATAGTTAGTTTGACCCCAAAATAAAGTCATATATATCACAGGACAGCTAGCCATAGGACCCCTGGGCTGACCACTTAGTCCAGGGGAACAAGATTCCCCCCACACCAGGCGGGTCTTCAGGGCCACGCCTGGTTAATCGGGCCCTGGGGGGAGGGGGTGAGAAATTCCTCCCTAGGCATCCAAAAACTACAGAGGCTCGGCTGGGCCCAGAACACTCCGAATGCCAGGATTTCTTGGTGTGTTTGCCTGGTATGTTGGGGGCTCTGGGCAAGACAGCTAGCCATAGGACCCCTGGGCTGACCACTTAGTCCAGGGGAACAAGATTCCCCCCACACCAGGTGGGTCTTCAGGGCCACGCCTGGTTAATCGGGCCCTGGGGGAAGGGGGTGAGAAATTCCTCCCTAGGCAGCCAAAAACTACAGAGGCTCGGCTGGGCCCAGAACACTCCACATGCCAGGATTTCATGGGCTTTTGACTGGTATGATGGGGGCTCTGGGCAGGACAGCTAGCCATAGGACCCTGGGCTGACCACTTTGTCCAGGAGAGCATGATTCCCCCCACACCAGGCAGGTCTTCAGGGCCACGCCTGGTTAATCGGGCCTTGGGGGGAGGGAGACTATAATAATATGTCTCATATTATTATAAAGAAAATGTTTTGTTTGAAAACTAAGGCATTATACTGATAACCAACTATTGAATCAAATTTCTCTTTAATTTTTTCCTTCATATATGTCAACCTAAAATATTCCCCAAAACCTTTATATGTCAAAAGCTAAAAATAAGTCAGCCTTTGCCACAATCACACACTTAATAAATGTATATTGAGGCGATATTTTTCTTATTTAGTTGTTAACATCAAAAACAAGTTAAATTAAATAAGAAATTAGAAGGTGGGCTAGGAGATGTCTCAAAGGGCTAGAGTACATGCTTTGCATATGGAGGCCTAGATTTGATTCCTAGCACTGCATGACCCAAGAGCACCAAACGAGGAGGAACCTTCCTGGAGTATCACCACTTATATTAAGCCACCAAAAAAATTACAAATATAAGAGGAGCATGTGGTCACTATTTAAATTATTTCACATATATTAAATTTAGTGTCTATCAAATACATTTTATTTCAAGTGCATTTGGCATTCACCGGAATTCAGGTTGTTATTCCAGATAATGAGTTGCAGTGAAATATCTCAAGAATCATAAAGAAATTGAGGAATGAAGTTCTATGAGTGTTCATTCATTCTTGTTAAAATTTGAGCTGACAACCTACTGCGGGTCCATTCATTTTCCACCTTGTAGGGGGGAAAATGTAGGGTGGAAATATCAGGGTCTTTGAAAAAAACTAATGAATTTTACTCATAAATTCCCATTTTTTCCAGCCACAGAAAATTCTTCTTTAACAAATATTTTGTTCTTACATTGATTCTCTGTTCCATAGCTCATATTTATAAACTGTGAAACTAGACCTTATACTCCCATCTAGGTCCTGACCCAGTTTATACTCCTTGCCCCATAGGAAGGGAATTCCTTCTTATCTGAGGGATAAAAACTTTGTACTGAGAACCCAGAGCCAGCACCCCACCCAGGAAGAATTGTATTCCCCCTTCCACTGGCTTCTTGAGCTTTCTGCTTCATGTTTACTGAGTGACATCTTCTGGTCCTACATCACTTATGTCTTTCCTTGCTGGCCCAATATTCCATCTCACTATTTTCTTTTCTTTTCTTTTTTTTTCTTTTTTGGTGGAGAGCACACCCAGCGGTGCTCAGGAGTCACTCCTGGCTATCTGCTCAGAAATAGCTCCTGGCAGGTACGGGGGACCATATGGGATGCCATGGGATTTGAACCAACCACCTTGGGTCCTGGATCAGCTGCTTGCAAGGCAAACATCGTTGTGCTATCTCTCAGGCCCCTCACTCTTCATCTTCCCCTGCTGTAGGCTCAGAATGTGCTCTGGGAAGAGAGGTGGCCTGAGCAGAGCAAGTCACTTAGATCCAAATAAGGCAATGACTTCCACCTCCATCTTCAATCTCTGTGACAACCAGAAGTTCCCAAACATATTTGACCAATCACCCCTTTGTCAAAAGAAATCATTATCTGGAAATTACCTTCTTTAAACCAACAGATAGAAAGTGCCCCCCAGTTGCAGCCAAGATTACTACTTACCCTGAATTGTTTCAATAGCCAATCACACACACACACATACACACACATACACACACACACACACACACACACACACACACACACACCAATAGAAAGTGCTCCCAGAGGGTGGTGGGGAAAAAAAAGAAGTGCCCCCAATGTTGCTGCCAAGATTACTGCTTCCCTGAATTGTTCCAGTAGCCAATTACACACACACACACACACACACACACACACACACACACACACACACACATACACACACACATGCATACACATACAAACACACACACAAACCCCATCACAGGCTAATGGCAGTCACATTGGGAAATGGTAAGCAGATAGTGCCCTGTTGCCTCTTTAAGAAACATGAAATTTTGGGGGTCTGGCTTAAGAAATTGTGACTATTGGTGACTGTCTGGTATTCAGATGCATCTACTCTTTAGATGAATTAAGATGAGTTGATAGTGTGTTTCTAGAACTCTAGTTTGGGTAATTGATAGAAAGCATGAAAGCAAATAAGACTGTTTCCATAAGGTAGCATTTATTTATTTATTTATTTATTTATTTTTAGGGCTATGCTTGGCAATGCTTAGGGATAACTCCTTGCTCTGCATTCAGAAATCACTCCTAGCCAGCTCAGAAAATCGTTTGGGATGCTAGGAATCAAACCCAAGTTGGCCATATGTAAGGCAATTGCTCTACCCACTGCATAATCCCACTAGCCCTTGTGATGGCCTTTTTCAAGTCAGCATAGTAGACAGCTCTGGTAGAAGTAGCCTATAAAATATACTCACTCAAGCATTATCCGTAATCATTACCCTTAACTGTTGCTCCCAGCAGGATACAAATTTGTTTATGTTTTTTCAGGCTGGGAAGCTGAGACTAAGAATTTGAATAATTAACTATTATTTTCTTTCACTTTTCCCTTTATATACTAAGCTAATAGATTTATAAGCATGTCAATGTTGATACGTCTTGAGGTTCAAGTACTGCCCAACCCTGTTCAGCATCTTCACCAAAATCCTCTGGAGATCCTTCCTCCAATGACTGCTTGTAAAAAAGAGCTCACTTTCTTATTTTTAAGAAGGAAACCAATGGTTTTCTTTTTTTGAACTTTTTAATTGTCCAAAGTATATGCAAGTGACATTGAGCTCAGTAAAATAGTCTAAGTGGCAGGTGGCTAAAATCCAGAATGGTGACTCTGCTATTTCTATTTCATCGTTTCAGTAGACTCTGTACTTCACCTTCCCGTTGGCAGCAGATATACTGGTACAGTGTTGGTGACCCTGACACACAGTCACACAGGCCCAGACACGGGCTTACCCACTGGGAGTGTTCTAAAGAGCTCTTACCTGGGACTTCTCTAAATCTTCTTGGGAAGATGGCATGCCGTGTTTCTATCACAATAAAGGGAATACATCTGAAATATCAAATGAAAAGCTAATACCTTTAGTCCTTTACATTTCAAATTCATTTTGGGTGAGAAAATGGAATCTTTCAAAGGCCAATTTATCTATTTGTTGCTGAAGAATCTGTCACTGAGAAAAAGAGGCTGGAAATGGAAAAAGAATATTTTCTATTTATTTTTCTTGGAGGAGTGGGTGATGAGAAAGCTGGTTGTCAGATTGAGAGTTACAGGAAGTCCTGCAGGTGAGAACAAAATAGTGCTTGAGCTGTGGGTGATGTCATGAGGAGAGGAAGTCTCTCACCCACTCACACTTTTCTCTCCCTTCAAACTCTTCCATGATACTCTCCTTCCTCTCTTTTCTATTTTCTAGTTTTGTCTGTCCTACCTAACCTTCATCTTCTACAAACATGACCATATGGGAGCTAGCCACAGCCTGAACATAGACTAGTGACAGTTACGTCTCCACCTGTGGATAAGCTCATTTTAGTTGAGGTTATAGTAGTGGGTTCGATAATCACCCCACATTTGTACATGTTCTATCTCCAAGAATTTCACCAAGTGGCCTAATTTGGAAACAGGGTCTGGAAGGTAAGATTGTTAAGATGAAACTTTAGATATGAGGGTAAGAAATCCTAAATGCTGCCCCCCAATAAAAAGTCAGACTCTCGGATACTCATAGAAGAAAGCTGTAATTCCACAACGACAAAGAAGGAATAATGTCACTGTGCTAGAAGCTTCTAGAAGTCTAGAACAGAGGATGAGAATGATTCTTCCCAAGAGCTTTTGGTGAGAGTATGGTCCTCCTGTCTGGACTCTGCTATCAGATTTGTAGCCTGCACAATTCTGCCAACATGACCTCACGTTGTTTTAGTTTCAGTTAAATTTTTGGGGACTGTGGGGGTGGTCACACCCTTCAGGGGCTACTCCTATGTCTATTTTTAGGAGACTAGATAATGCATTGCTAGGGCTTTAGCCAGTGTCAGCTGCATGAAAGGTGAATGCCTTAGTCCCTGGGTTTATGTTGTGTGTGTGTTTCATTGTTGTTGAATCACATCCAGTGCTGCTGGCCCTATGGTCAGTGGTCAGTCCTGAGAGTGCTCAAGGGACCATATGCCTTGCTGGGGATCAAACTAGGGTCAGGTGTATTCCAGGCAAGCTTATCTCTCCAGTTTATGTAGCTGGTTGGTTGGTTGGTTGGTTGGTTTTGGTGGGCCTGAATGTTTCTTGAGTCCACTTTTACCTGTGCTCAAGGCTTAACAATTTATGTTAAGACACCATGTTTCAGAGCTTAAGGAATTAATGTGGTCACATAAGCAACACAGCCACAACCCTGAAGCCTCTAGAGGACAAAGCAAAGGGAGAGGATGATGATGCCATAAGACAAGAAACACTTTCTTCTGTACACAGAGAATCTCCCTCCTCATCCGAGCTGCAAGACAGGCCAAGCTTTCAAAGGAACCAGCTCCAGCTCTGCAAGGACAGTCTTGGCAGCTCCATCAAAAAAGTCCAAATACAGCCTCTGATCAGATTCCTGTCTATTCTGTTCCTATCTGTGAGCCACCATGACTTTGAGCAAGCTTCTAAATGCTGCAGGAATTTAAATATATAAATATAAAAATATAACAATTTAAAAATATATGATAGAGGGTCCAAGAGGTGGTGCAAGCTGGTAAGGGTCTGCCTTGCCTATGCTAGCCTAGGAGGGACCACAGTTCGACACCCCCCAGCATCCCATATGATCCCCCAAGCCAGGACTGATTTCTGAGCTTATAAACAGGAGTGACCCCTGAATATAACCAGGTGTGGCTTATATTTTCTTTGTATGTTTAATACCTCTATAATACTACCTCTTAACCTGTTTATCCCCAAGTGTAAGGTAGTCTCCTATATCACTTTGTTCCCTTATTTTTTAAATTTATTTTTAATTTATTTCTTCCTTTATATAAATAGCTATATATATATTTGTCTTTTTTGTTTTCTTCTCTTCCTTAACTTCACCTATTTTGGTTCTGCTTGGTACAAAGATCAACAAGAAAAAGTCTTGCCTGGAATAAAGCTTAGTTCAAAACCAGGGCACATATAGGATAGAGCCTGACACTCTCACTCCCAAATGCACCAGCTATATAATGTGGCACAATTCCTTTCTGCAAAGGCATACTAAATAAGGGGAAATTTTACCTATAGAAACAAGCTCTTATCTACTAGGGATTAGAACTCATACATTTTACAATACAGGGCATCTCCCACATTGAACATATGTCATTTGGACCCAAGTTAGACTCCATGTGATTAGATAGTGACCATCCAACCCCAATCCCTAGATCTCAGACATAGAACTGACACAGTTTTCTGCAACAGCTCCAGGAACCAAAATCCCTCTGGGACATTCTTAATATGGCTCTGACGCCAACATGTGCCAGTTTTGATATGATATCTTGACAATGAGGAAATGGCAACAACTTGATCTAAAACCAAGTTGTCTTATCTCATCACCTATCGATAAGATAAAATCAGAAGACATGTCATCTTTTGATCTGTGCAAAAACCAGGATTGCTGATTACAGAAGACTGACTGTGACAACCATGACTGGGCAGAACTTATCCTGGGAAAGATAAGAAAGAACCCTAGTCTAGGCTTTGGCCTATGATCTGTACACCACACAAAAACTCTAATTCCAGAGGTCTGACTGAGAAAACTGCATCTGAGCAGAATTTCTGGAAACAATGAAAACTCTATTCTAGGCTTCATTCTAGGATTGGTGCAAACACCAAGACCACCAATTACAGAAGACTGAAAAAAACAACAATGTTAAAACAGAACTTCTAGAACCATAAAGAACTCTATCATAGGCTCCATCCTATAACTTATGCAAATACCAAGATGTCTTTTACAGAGGCCTGATTTTATCATCCATGACAGAGCAGAAAGTTTCCAGACACTACAAAAAGACCTAGGGGAGAATAAAAGAGCATGTATGGAGCCTGTAGTTTTTTCCATGACAATATGCTTCAAGGTTGGAAAAACCTTGTATCTCTTAGGCCAAAAGAATTCCCTTTCTAATCTCCCCAATATTTACTGTGCCTTTGCAAAAGAGGGGGGGGGAAACACAGATTTTTTTCTCTTTTTTTTTCATTTTATTTTGGGCTTGTGATTATTGCTTGGTTGTTGTCTGTATTGTGGTGATGTTTTTTGGCTTTATTTGTCATTGAGTTTTTTGTTTCATTTTCTTGTATGCTGGCTGTTCTCTATTAATTTTTATTTATTTATTTATCTATTTATTTTGGTTTTTGGGTCACACCCAGCAGTGTTGAGGGGTTACTCCTGGCTCTATGCTCAGAAATTGCTCCTGGCAGGCTCAGGGGGCCATATGGGATGCTGGAATTCAAACCATCAAAATTCTGCATGCAAGGCAAACACCTTACCTCCATGCTATATTTCCAGCCCTCTTAATTTTTATTTTTTGTCTTTTTGTGATGTTTTTCTTTCTTATCCCCTCTCTTTTCATAAATTGATATTTATAACCCTCTAGATGGACCCCTCCCAGATTTTTTATTTGTTTTTTGTTTTGGGTTTTGTTTGTTTGTTTGTTTTTTGTTTTGTTTTTCTTTTTCTTTCTCTTCAAATAGAACCACATAACTTGATTCATCATGTTTTGCCTCATACATTGAGGAAAAAAATGGATGGTACCAAGACCATACCGTTGTATGAACGTTGAGTAGAAAAATAAATGATCAGTCTTGAACACTAAATCCAAAGCCAATGACAACAGAGTCGATACCCATTCTACAACAAACTAGACACAGAGGGAAGCACTTATACTAGCAGCTGGGGGGTGGGAAAAGGAGAGGGATATGGGATGCATGCTGGGAACAGGGTTGGAGGGAGGACAAACTGGTGGTGGAAATGCCCTGAGTTCAATGCCGCTATGTACCTAAAATATTACTGTGAAAGATTTGTAATCCACTTTGGTCACAATAAAAATTATTTATAAATATATGATAGATAAATGAGTGGATAAATGATAGATACTTAGATAGATAAATGAAAGATAGATAGATAGATAGATAGATAGATAGATAGATGCATGGATAGATGGATAGATACATACTATGGGTAGCAAAAGTCTTTCTAAGTCCTCCATCAAAGGTTATGACACTCTCCAAGTATTCCTTAAAGATTTTGGTTCTGACAAATGTGTACAGTATAAATGCTTTCTGAATTTAGTGTGATACATGAGTGTGCTGCAGACATGTTAGCATCCCTAAGCAAAAATTTAGTGGGTTAGATAATTCTCACTAGGAATAAGTGGGTACACAAGGCAGACAAATATGAAATATGAAAATGAAATAAATGAGACCACACAAAATGAATTGTATGGGGACCCACATCCAAGGGACAAGAGACAAATTTATTTTTCAGCTGATGACATTTATAAGCACAGGCTCTCAGGCTCTCGTATGCTGGGTATCTTCAGGGAGAACAAAGAGTAGAAGAGCTTCCAGAGAAAGTACAATGGGGGAAACAGGCCTAGAATCTACATATCAAATGACTATCCTATAGGTGAGAAAGAGCCCTGCTGGAGGTAGGTGGTGGAAATGTTTTTGGGTAAACAAAAAAACAAGTTTAACAAGGAAACAGGAGGAGAGAGATAGAAATATTTATAATGTTTATCTAGTTGCCAGAAAATAGATTTTTGGGGGGACAGAAATAATTGTTTACCATTATAGAGCTAGACTCAGAAAAACAAGCTGCTGGCGCCAGGTTATATTAGAAATACGATTCACAAATAGACTAGCCAGCAGGGAACTTTTGGTGGGCTTTGGTACTGACATTTCTTTGTCTGTAGGAAAGCTGAGGCCGGATTTCTATCGTGACCAAATAAAGAGAAAATGTAATGTCACAGCCATGTTGAAATTACAGCCAATAATCCACGTAAAGGGTCAAATGATTGACTTCTTTGAACGGGCCTTTTGGCAAATAATTCTTTGGGAGGAAGGCACTGCACCAGGAAGACAAAAAACCATGTCTGGTGCATACTTTCTTTTTTTTTTTTTTTGGTTTTACGGGCCACACCCATTTGATGCTCAGAGGTTACTCCTGGCTATATGCTCAGAAATTGCCCCTGGCTTGGGGGAACCATATGGGACGCCGGGGGATCGAACCGAGGTCCTGATCCTTGGCTAGCGCTTGCAAGGCAGACACCTTACCTCTAGCGCCACCTCGCCGGCCCCAGGTGCATACTTTCTTTAAGTGGGGGGTAACATGAGAGTATTTCCCATGTAAGGGATTGATCATCAATACCCCTATTGTTACTGTTAGCATCATTTTTCAGGGTAGGGTAGTGTAGATAAATCTTGCTAAGCATACCTTCTTTGACTTTTTAATCTAATGGCCAGTTCAGTAAGACACAGTGTTTGGTCTGTGACACTGTCACATTCAGGGCTGAAGACGCATAACTTTCTCTACAGATGATTGACATTGGACCAGCTTTGCTGATACGAACAGCTCATTTCCAGGTTCTATTGAGTTATTCATTAATTTTTGTTTTCTCTTCCTACTTCAACATCTTGTTCTGAAGGACAATATACAAACCTGGTTTTCTGCATATAGTTTTGTATACACAGAGAGAATATTTTTTTTTTGTTTTTTTGGGCCACACCTATTTGATGCTCAGGAGTCACTCCTGACTAAGAGCTCAGAAATTGCCCCTGCCTTGGGGGGACCATATGGGACACCGGGGGATCAAACCGAGGTCCTTCCTTGGCTAGCGCTTGCAAGGCAGACACCTTACCTCCAGCGTTACAGAGAGGATATTAAACCCAGTCATGGAACTGCCCTGTGCCTTTGCTTATGACTATAATTAAATTCAGACCCTGAATTACTCATTTTAACCCAAAGAAGAGAGTAGCACTTAGTCACCCAATGCCATTAATTGTAGAGTGACCTTGAGAAAACCCAGTACAGTAAGGCTAGTGATAATGTCAGGCGGGCTAGCCAGCTGCAAGTACATGGATTTTATCTGGTGTAATCACGCATTAACTTCAGGTAGGAACAGCCCTTAGTGGTTTTTATATTAAGTGTAGTTACTTGCTAAGGCTGTGTATCTATTTAAAAAATAGCTTTTAATTATTTTCAAGTCTTGTGCCAGGAGCTTCGTTCATATCCCAATTTTCACTCTGACTTGCAGCTTAATTGAGGGCTCTTTACTCAGATTCTTCAAGGGCGTGGAACTGGTCAATGTGGGTATGTAAACAAGTGATAAAATACCCACTATTCCCCTCTCAACTCCACTCCCCCAAGTCTCCCCACTTTACTTTAAAGCAGAAGCTGGACTACAGCTGAGTTCTCTGCTAACCAACATGACTTATACAAATGCAGACTGAAAGGTTTTCTCACCACTCAGTGGATGAAATCTGTGTGGAAAGAAATAAATAGATAAAGGGTAGCAGTGAACTAATATTAAGTTCCAGGCAATGCCATCATAGAGGTTAGCTGGGCCACCAACTCTAGAGATCATTGGTGGTGAGGACTCACTTCCCAAGGTGTCTTCCTGTGCTTCTAATTCCCTGAATCCTACTTAATTGGAGGTGCTGGCACTGCCTTTATTAGCTTGGGTTAGTCTAATGCCTTCAACACCAGAGATACTTTTTTGTCTACATTTGGGGTGTTAGACATCTAAGATCAGGGTACAAACTGGTCTGCTTTTGGGCGTTTATTTCCTGGGCAGGAAGGCAACTGTCTTTAAGACATGTTCTTGCATTAGCCTCTCTGCTTCTTGGTTCTAATCTCCTCTGCCAAGGACACCCATCAGGATATTTTAAGACCTTGTTTTATCTTCATGCACTCTTTCTAGGCAAATTCTGTGGAGCTGTAGTTAGAACATTAGTATATGCATTTGGAGGAAGGGACACAATCTAGCTCAGAGAAAGATGGCAGGAGTTGACTTTCATTTCCATTCTCTCTTACTCTGAAAAATAATTTTTAGTGCATGAAAATATTCTCCTAGCAAGGTCATGTTAACTAGAAGGAAACAAATTTAGGTTCATTATGTAATATAAATCCGACTCATGCTTTTTTAGCTCACCTTAAAAAGAAGAAGCCACTGTTAACTTTGGATCTTTATTTTCAAGTGAAAACAATTATAAAAAATCTTTTAACTGAAAATTCTTGTGCTTTGATGAAATCAGTGACACAATCTAACAACCAGAGGGTTATCTTAGAAAGCTTTGCACATATTAATATTCTACCTATTGGAAATACTTTAAATGATTTCTTGTTTGGAATCAAGAGATTTACATTTGAGTCCCTAGATTTATTTTGTCTATTGTCCTGAGGAAAACCAGTCTTCATTATCTTGCCCCCAAATTCCATGGATATAAAGAAAAGGTATGGCATACATACACATTGTTATATGTATCATTATATGTTAGAAGTAAAAAGTATGGTTGGGCTGTTTACTAACTAACCTTCAAGTTGAAATCCCCAAATAGAGCATCCCCCTTGTAGGTCCTAAGACTAGGTTCTAGAGCCTTCAAGCTTGTAAGACTATCAGAAAGATACTAGCTTTCAGTTTCACACCTGCTCAAAGCCTATAATAATGTGCTTTTTTCCTGCTGTATAATGCAACTGTTCCAAAATACCATTGAAGAGGAATTAGAGTTCCATTTTATAGGCCAAGAAGCTAGGACTCAGAAAGGTAGGGGTAACTTGCCCTATCATCAGTCAATAATAAGAGGAAAGTGGAGACCCCAGCAGATGTGATCCTCTTCAGCCATGGACCAGGCTCCTTGGGACAGAGGCAAGAAGATTTCTGAGGACATAAGGTAATTTACACTGAGAAAAGATGCCAACTCAGTAGGGATCTTATGAGATACCAAAACAGAATTAACAATCCATCCAAGATGCTTAATTAGGGACAGCAACTGAGAGTGAAAAAGGCAATTGGAAGAACTATCAACTCTAATGCTAGTTGTGCCCCAAGGGAGGGAGAGAAGGGAAGAAGGAAGGAAAGTTCCTTAGGACCATGGAATTCAAACAAGAGGACTTTTTTATATATATAAATACCAACTCCTACATTCACTCCACATTTAATTTTTTCTTAAATTTTAACCCTATGCTGGTACTTTGGAGGACATTATGACTGTGTCAAAGGCAAAATAGATCCAATTTGTGTAGGTTAAATCCCAAAGCAACATTAAAGCCATTAAAACAACCTGCTGGGGCCAGAAAGATAGTCAAAGAAACTTTAAGGATTTAGCCTTGCCAGTGGCCAATTTGTTTCAATCCCCATCAGCACATGGTTTCCAGAAAACAGAGCTGGTCATTGGCCCTGAACACTAATAATCATGACCTTCCAAAATCAAAAACAAACAAACAAAAAGGACATCTTAGTAATATACTAGTAACTCTGGAATTCTAGTAACTCTAAAATATATGTGTGTCTTCTAAAAAACATGTCAAAGGGTCATATGCTTTTTTAACAATATTTTCATGAATGAACATTGACCTAGCAAGGTTCTTTGTTAACATATAGTTATTTACCTTTCATTGATTTACTGTTACTTCTTATAGCCATGGAAAATTCTCCTTGGAATTTGCATTCCTTTTACCTTTTCTATTAGGAATAGTCCGATAGAAAAAAACTTTATTTTCCAGAAAACCTTTTTATAATCTCCCAAGAGGACCACCTATAATTTTGCAACATTCTTTCTGGTGTTATGTTTCATGAAACAGTAATAGGGACCATTTCTCCCCAGTGTTATTTTGCTCTTCTAAACTAGAAGTGAGTGTATAAATTTACCCTAAATATAAATGATTAATGTAAAATGCCCCATACTGTTATTCCCTCATGAAGTTTCCATTGCTTGTATGTGCAAGATTTGATTATCTTAATTATGAAATTGTGCAGTACTGAAGTAAAACTTGCATTAAATTATTTATCCTATAATTTGGTTGCAAATGTGAGCTTCCTTTAAAAGGACAAGCAAATATTAAATTTTACCTTCTCAAATATGAGTAATCATTCTTCATATTAGAGTATGAATATTCAAATCTTTCCATTAGTAGGAACAAATTACTTCTTTTGAAAAGGGTTTAGTTAATTCCCAATTGGTCAACAATGGTATTTAATAGTTATACTCTATGACACTGTAATTCAGTGAATACATAACACTGAATTACAAGTGTAATAGAGAGCTGCCTGAAAAATAAAAAGTAAATGGTAAAAAATGGTTTATTCTTAAAATCTTTTAGAATGCCTTTATATTAAACATATAATTTTTCTTACTATTACCTTCTGACTTCTTTCATCAGTATTACTGAAGGAGAAGCAAAAAATATTAAGTCTAATAACCACATGTTGAGAAGAAAGAATTCACCCAAGTTCTTTTATATTGTTTGTTTTTTGGGCCACACCCAATGGCTCTGAACTCAGAAATCGCCCTGGCTGGCTCGGGGGACCATATGGGATGCCGGAAATTGAACTCAGGTTGACTGCATGCAAGGCAAATGCCCAACCACTGTAGGGCTATCACTCAGGCCTTTTCACCCAACTTTTTTTTTTTAAATTTTTTAAATTGTTTTTTTTTTAATGCATAATTTTTTTATTTAAACACCTTGATTACATACATGATTGTGTTTGGGTTTCAGTCATTAAAGGAACACCACCCATCACCAGTGCAACATTCCCATCACCCAAGTCCCAAATCTCCCTCCTCCCCACCCAACCCCCGCCTGTACCCTAAACAGGCTCTACATTTCCCTCATACATTCTCAATATTAGGACAGTTCAAAATGTAGTTATTTCTCTAACTAAACTCATCACTCTTTGTGGTGAGCTTCCTGAGGTGAGCTGGAACTTCCAGCTGTTTTCTCTTTTGTGTCTGAAAATTATTATTACAAGGGTGTCTTTCATTTTTCTTAAAACCCATAGATGAGTGAGACCATTCTGCGTTTTTCTCTCTCTCTCTGACTTATTTCACTCAGCATAATAGATTCCATGTACATCCATGTATAGGAAAATTTCATGACTTCATCTCTCCTGACAGCTGCATAATATTCCATTGTGTATATGTACCACAGTTTCTTTAGCCATTCGTCTGTTGAAGGGCATCTTGGTTGTTTCCAGAGTCTTGCTATGGTAAATAGAGCTGCAATGAATATAGGTGTAAGGAAGGGGTTTTTGTATTGTATTTTTGTGTTCCTAGGGTATATTCCTAGGAGTGGTATAGCTGGATCGTATGGGAGCTCGATTTCCAGTTTTTGGAGGAATCTCCATATCGCTTTCCATAAAGGTTGAACTAGACAGCATTCCCACCAGCAGTGGATAAGAGTTCCTTTCTCTCCACATCCCCGCCAACACTGTTTATTCTCATTCTTTGTGATGTGTGCCATTCTCTGGGGTGTGAGGTGGTATCTCATCGTTGTTTTGATTTGCATCTCCCTGATGATTAGTGATGTGGAACATTTTTTCATGTGTCTTTTGGCCATGCGTATTTCTTCTTTGTCAAAGTGTCTGTTCATTTCTTCTCCCCATTTTTTGATGGGGTTAGATGTTTTTTTCTTGTAAAGTTCTGTCAGTGCCTTGTATATTTTGGAGATTAGCCCCTTATCTGATGGGTATTGGGTGAATAGTTTCTCCCACTCAGTGGGTGGCTCTTGTATCCTGGGCACTATTTCCTTTGAGGTGCAGAAGCTTCTCAGCTTAATATATTCCCATCTGTTAATCTCTGCTTTCACTTGCTTGGAGAGTGCAGTTTCCTCCTTGAAGATGCCTGTAATGACCTGTAGTGTTTTGCCTATGTGCTGTTCTATATATCTTATGGTTTTGGGGCTGATATCGAGGTCTTTAATCCATTTGGATTTTACCTTTGTACATGATGTTAGCTGGGGGTCTAAGTTTAATTTTTTGCAAGTGGCTATCCAATTGTGCCAACACCACTTGTTGAAGAGGCTTTCCCTGCTCCATTTAGGATTTCCTGCTCCTTTATCAAAAATTAGGTGGTTGTATCGCTGGGGAACATTTTCTGAGTATTCAAGCCTATTCCACTGATCTGAGGACCTATCCTTATTCCAATACCATGCTGTTTTGATAACTGTTGCTTTGTAGTACAGTTTAAAGTTGGGGAAAGTAATTCCTCCCATATTCTTTTTCCCAATGATTGCTTTAGCTATTCGAGGGTGTTTATTGTTCCAAATGAATTTCAAAAGTGTCTGATCCACTTCTTTGAAGAATGTCATGGGTATCTTTAGAGGGATGGCATTAAATCTGTATAATGCCTTGGGGAGTATTGACATTTTGATGATGTTAATCCTGCCAATCCATGAGCAGGGTATGTGTTTCCATTTCCGTGTGTCCTCTCTTATTTCTTGGAGCAGAGTTTTATAGTTTTCTTTGTATAGGTCCTTCACATATTTAGTCAAGTTGATTCCAAGATATTTGAGTTTGTGTGGTACTATTGTGAATGGGGTTGTTTTCTTAATGTCCATTTCATCCTTATTACTATTGGTATATAGAAAGGCCATTGATTTTTGTGTGTTAATTTTGTAGCCTGCCACCTTGCTATATGAGTCTATTGTTTCTAGAAGCTTTTTGATAGAGTCTTTAGGGTTTTCTAAGTAGAGTATCATGTCATCTGCAAACAGTGAGAGCTTGACTTCTTCCTTTCCTATCTGGATTCCCTTGATATCCTTTTCTTGCCTAATCGCTATAGCAAGTACTTCCAGTGCTATGTTGAATAGGAGTGGTGAGAGAGGACAGCCTTGTCTTGTACCAGAATTTAGAGGGAAGGCTTTCAGTTTTTCTCCATTGAGGATAATATTTGCCACTGGCTTGTGGTAGATGGCCTTCACTATATTGAGAAAGGTTCCCTCCATTCCCATCTTGCTGAGAGTTTTGATCAAGAATGGGTGTTGGACCTTATCAAATGCTTTCTCTGCATCTATTGATATGATCATGTGGTTTTTATTTTTCTTGTTATTGATGTTGTGTATTATGTTGATAGATTTACGGATGTTAAACCAGCCTTGCATTCCTGGGATGAAACCTACTTGATCGTAGTGGATGATCTTCTTAACGAGGCATTGAATCCTATTTGCCAGGATTTTGTTGAGGATCTTTGCATCTGCATTCATCAGTGATATTGGTCTGTAATTTTCTTTTTTGGTAGCGTCTCTGTCTGGTTTAGGTATCAAGGTGATGTTGGCTTCATAAAAGCTATTTGGAAGTGTTTCTGTTTGTTCAATTTCATGAAAGAGTCTTGCCAAGATTGGCAGTAGTTCCTCTTGGAAAGTTTGATAGAATTCATTAGTGAATCCATCTGGACCTGGGCTTTTGTTTTTCGGCAGACATTTGATTACTGTTTTAATTTCATCAATGGTGATGGGGGTGTTTAGATATGCTACATCCTCTTCCTTCAACCGTGGAAGATTATAAGAGTCCAAGAATTTATCCATTTCTTCCAGGTTCTCATTTTTAGTGGCGTAGAGTTTTTCAAAGTAGTTTCTGATTACCCTTTGAATCTCTGTCATATCAGTAGTGATCTCTCCTTTTTCATTCCTGATACGAGTTATCAATTTTCTCTCTCTCTTTCTTTGTTAGGTTTGCCAGTGGTCTATCAATCTTGTTTATTTTTTCAAAGAACCAACTTCTGCTTTCGTTGATCTTTCGGATTGTTTTTTGAGTTTCCACTTCATTGATTTCTGCTCTCAACTTTGTTATTTCCTTCTGTCTTCCTATTCTTCGGTCCTTTTGTTGAGCATTTTCTAGTTCTATTAGCTGTGTCATTAAGCTACTCAGGTAAGCTCCTTCTTCCTTCCTGATGTGTGCTTGCAAAGCTATAAATTTTCCTCTCAGTACTGCTTTTGCTGTGTCCCATAAGTTCTGAGAGTTTGTGTCTTTATTGTCATTTGTTTCCAGGAACCTTTTGATTTCCTCCTTGATTTCATCTCGGACCCACTGGTTATTGAGCATGAGGCTGTTTAACTTCCAGGTGTTAAAGTGTTTCTTCTGAGTCCCTTTGGAGTTCACAAATAATTTCAGAGCCTTGTGGTCAGCGAAGGTAGTCTGCAAAATTTCTATCCTCTTGATCTTATGGAGGTATGTTTTATGTGCCAGCATGTAGTCTATCCTGGAGAATGTCCCATGTACATTGGAGAAGAATGTGTATCCAGGTTTCTGGGGATGGAGTGTCCTATATATATCCACTAGGCCTCTTTCTTCCATTTCTCTCCTCAGGTCTAGTATATTCTTGTTGGGTTTCAGTCTGGTTGACCTGTCCAGTGTTGACAAAGCCGTGTTAAGGTCCCCCACAATTATTGTGTTGTTGTTGATATTATTTTTCAGATTTGTCAACAGTTGTATTAAATATTTTGCTGGCCCCTCATTCGGTGCATATATGTTTAGGAGAGTGAATTCTTCCTGCTCTACGTACCCCTTGATTAATATAAAATGTCCGTCTTTGTCCCTTACAACCTTCCTGAGTATAAAGTTTGCATTATCTGATATTAGTATGGCCACTCCAGCTTTTTTATGGGTGTTGTTTGCTTGGATAACTTTTCTCCAGCCTTTTATTTTGAGTCTATGTTTGTTCTGACTATTCAGGTGCATTTCTTGTAGGCAGCAGAAGGTTGGATTGAGTATTTGATCCATTTAGCCACTCTGTGTCTCTTAACTGGTGCATTTAGTCCATTGACGTTGAGAGAAAGAATTGTCCTGGGATTTAACGCCATCTTTATTTCAAAATTTGGTGTGTCTTTTGGGTAGTCTTGTCTTAGATTAGGTCTTTCAGTTTTTCTCTTAAGACTGGTTTTGTGTCTGTGAAGTTTCTGAGCTGTTTTTTGTCTGTGAAACCATGTATTCTTCCATCAAACCGGAAAGTGAGTTTTGCTGGGTATAGTATTCTGGGTGAAGCATTCATTTCATTCAGTCTTGTCACAATATCCCACCACTGCTTTCTGGCATTGAGCGTTTCTGGTGACAGGTCTGCTGTAAATCTCAGGGAAGCTTGCTTGAACATGATTTCCCCTTTTGATCTTGCTGTTTTCAGAATTCTGTCTCTATCTGTGGGATTTGTCATTGTGACTAGGATGTGTCTTGGGGTGGTTTTTCTGGGGTCTCTTTTGGTTGGTACTCTTCGGGCATGCAGGATTTGATCACATATATTCTTTAGCTCTGGAAGTTTCTCTTTAATGATGTTCTTGACCATTGATTCTTCCTGGAAATTTTCTTCCTGGGTCTCTGGGACTCCAATGATTCTTAAGTTGTTTCTGTTGATCTTATCATAGACTTCTATTTTCGTCTGTTCCCATTCTTTGACTAATTTTTCCATTGTCTGCTCATTTGCTTTAAGTTTTTTGTCCAATCTCTCCTGCTGTATGGAATTGTTATGTATCTCATCTTCCACAGCACCAAGTCTATTCTCAGCTTCTGATACCCTGTCCCAGAGCTTATCCATTTTGTCATTCACTTCATTTACTGACTTTTTCAGTCCTGTTAGTTGACATGTTATTTCAGTTTGGAGTTTTGTCATTTCTGCCTTCATATTTTCTTGGTTCTTATTAGTGTTCTGTTCAACTCGATCCATGGTTTCTTGGAGTCTGTTGAGCACCTTCCATATTGCTAGTCTAAAGTCCTTATCTGAGAGGTTGATTAGTTGTTCAGTCATTATCTGGTCCTCAGAATTGTCATCTTCATTCTCTATGTCTGATGCTGGCCTGCGTTGTTTCCCCATTGTCACACTTGTATTGTGGGTTTTTCTACGTGTTGTGGTGGTATTCATTGTCTATATGATGTAGGCAGCACACTCCTCTGGCTCCTCCCTTTCTGAATGGGCTGACTTGCCTCTAAGGGAGGGGAGTCCTCTGTGGATGAAGCCTCACACTGGGTCAAATCTTAGGCCCGAGCATGCAACAGAGAAGACAGTCCAGAGAGAAATGTTTGCTTCTGTGATATAGCGCGATAGTGTGATTTTTCCTTCTTGTTGCAATGGAGTTCTTTCCTTAGAAAGAGTGCAGCGAAGCGGAGCGGCCGTGCTCCTCTGAGCCTCTTTTTGCCCCACTCGCAAGAGTTTCATGCAAGAGGACAGTAGACAGACATAGACAGGTCACACTCACAGTCTTTCACAGCTGAGCCCCACTGGGCCGGTGTACTTTCGCGGATTTTCCCCGCCTGGTGTCACACACAGGGAGCCAGCTTTTGCAAAGGTTAGCCGGTTTTTATGCTCTGAAGTCCCTCCCTGAAAATGGCGTCTGGGCGAGCGAGGTTTCTGGAGGCTCTTTTTGCCCCACTCGCAAGAGTTTCACGCAAGAGGACAGTAGACAGACATAGACAGGTCACACTCACAGTCTTTCACAGCTGAGCCCCACTGGGCCGGTGTACTTTCGCGGATTTTCCCCGCCTGGTGTCACACACAGGGAGCCAGCTTTTGCAAAGGTTAGCCGGTTTTTATGCTCTGAAGTCCCTCCCTGAAAATGGCGTCTGGGCGAGCGAGGTTTCTGGAGGCTCTTTTTGCCCCACTCGCAAGAGTTTCACGCAAGAGGACAGTAGACAGACATAGACAGGTCACACTCACAGTCTTTCACAGCTGAGCCCCACTGGGCCGGTGTACTTTCGCGGATTTTCCCCGCCTGGTGTCACACACAGGGAGTCAGCTTTTGCCTTCACCCAACTTTTTTACTTGTTATTTATATGCAAACTTCTCCTGTACTCTAATACAGCTATTTGCTTACTATTCCTTCTTTCTCTTTCCAAATCAGCACTTATTGTGGAATAAGATAAACCACATCTTCTCAAGTTGGGGCCAAGCACCCAATTAGATAAGTCAATTCTTAGAAGAGAATGCTCTCTTCACCCTTGGTCTTTAGCATTACATGAAGAATTTTAATTGCTTAAGTTTCGCCTTACTCTCACCTCCAGCCTGCCTCTATGACACTTTTCTTCTCTCCCTCCCCCTCTCTCCCTTTCTTTCTTCCTTTTTTTCCTTCTAGACAGCATGGTTTGCAATACTGTTTCTAAAGGGGTATCATACATATCACTTTATCTCCTTTCATCACCCAGTTCTTGTCCAGAGTGATCATCTCCAATTATTATTGTCTTAGTGGTCCCTTCTCTGTGTTAATTGTCTAACTTCACACCAAGGACTTATTTTGTCTTTGGGTAACATTCTCATATGATTTGGGTAAAAATCCATCAGAAGAGTGTGATCAGTCTATGACGGTTCCTCTTCCTCATTTTATTCAGCAGGTTTCTCTCCATGTCTATCCCTATAGAAACAAATTTCATGATGTCATTTGCAGGAGGCCTCTTAAATCTAAACAAAGATAGACCCGGTAAAGTCACTCCCTAGAACATAGAAGAATATATTATATTCTTAAGCAGCAGCACTGCCATCCTTACTATACTAGCAAACACCATGATATCTCATTTGTCCCAAATCTCCTGTCCACTTCCAAGCAACAGAAAGAGCTGAAGAAGCTGGTCCTCTTAAATCTTATGACCTCAAAAGATCTTCACAAAGAAGGGATGTTGGATGGATGGCCATTATCTGGGACTTGGTCCTCTTTTAGAAAGTATTGAAATGGAATGTCCTCTGAGCATCACCCAGAAAGCGCTGCCAGCTCAGAGACTGTGGGAGACAGCTATCTATGCATTTCCCAGCTGCCCCCAAGGGACATAGCACCATCAGACAAAAGCAAATTCAAGCAGCTATTCGACATAAGAATGGTAATAAACAGGGTCCCCACACCTCACATCTCTCCCAGCCCATTAGCTTCCTTAGCTCTGATTAGATGCTTTGGAGGTTTCTGAGGTTTTTAACTCCAGTCTACTCAGAGATAGAAGTACAAAGCAGATAGACCTCGGTCATGCAGGGTGTTGAGGCAACCCCTGAGAAACCCCTTCTGGATTGTTTTATTTATGGGGCCACATCTAGAGATTGTCTTACTCCATCTGTGCACTCAGGGGTCACTCTGACAGATTCGAGGATCTTATGTTGTTACAGGGATCAAACCCAGTTCTTCACATGCAGATCTCTCTCCAACCCCTTTCATGCTGACTCTCACATCCCCCATGGATTTGCTTCATGGTTCCAACTTTATCCAGGGTATCAAACAAATAACCTCTGCTAAGTCCCCTAAGGTAACTCAGGGTGTATCAGCTTTCCTTTCCTTCATTTAATGTTGATCCATTTTTCTTTTACTTTGTACATTTCCTCTTTATTCAGGTACCTTAATCACTGTGATCACATATATTCTGTCCAGTCCAGGTCACCTTCCTTTTTCCCATTTCTCATTAAAGTATCATTAAGGTTCTCTAGTGTACAGAAGAGATAGAATAGGGGTAAAAAGCTTTCCCTACATGTGGCCAATTCTGGTTCAACCCCAGCACCACCTAATCCCCTGAACACCATTTCAGTGTTCAGTGACCCTGAAGACCCCCAGGAACTTCTGGTGAGGTATGGACACAGCTGAGGATCCTATCTTCTTATCAAAGCTAACCAAATCTCACCTAGAAGAAGTGGGTAACCCGAAGTGAGGTTCACCACAGCGTCACGTGCCTGCAGTGATCAACAGCCCACATTTCCCAAGAGTGGCAAGCATCTTTGCTGGTTAGAGCATCACAGGACCCTAAGGTCTGTCCCAGAGGATACAGAAGATATAACCTTTCTTTTATAGAGAGTAGGGTGGTTCCCTCAAGAAGTGCACCAAAGGAGCAGTGGCCATATGCAAGCCATGGTGGCCAACCAGGATGGTTTAATCCTGGGCCCAGTGATGTAGTGCTGCTTGATCTAATAGGACCACTCCTCCTCACAAATCTTGGGGGTATCTAGGGCTAGACCTGACAGTGGTGTGAGGAGGCATGCAAAATCTCACACACATGTCACCCCTGTGAGCTAGTTCCTTATTCTGAGGATGACTATTTGGAGACCACAGCCAGTAGTCAACTCACTCTTACTCTATGTGTGCCCATATATGCATCTATATAAACACATTCTAGTGAAAATAGTCTGTGGTCTTTGTGATAAAAATTAAAATATGGGCCCGGAGATATAGCACAGCGGTGTTTGCCTTGCAAGCAGCCGATCCAGGACCAAAGGTGGTTGGTTCGAATCCCGGTGTCCCATATGGTCCCCCGTGCCTGCCAGGAGCTATTTCTGAGCAGACAGCCACGGAGTCACCCCTGAGCACCGCCGGGTGTGGCCCAAAAACCAAAAAAAAAAAAAATTAAAATATGTTTTATTTCTTGGGGGATTTTAAGAGGATTCTGAACTCAAAATCTTGGCTCGACCTCATGGCTCTATTTGTATCATATGAAAGGCTCTTTCTCTTTGTACAGAAATTGGTATTCCTGCTCTGTCCTATTGGCAGCATTTGGCTTTCCTGATGTTCAGATATCCAAAACCTCTTTCCTTTAAAGGTTGAGAATAAGCATAATTGAGCTTCAGAAAAGTCATGAATTTCTAGATTATTTCCTAGATTATTCCCATGGTCCTTGGTGCCTTGCCATTTTCCCTGAGCATCCTTTGATGTCATTGGTGTCCAATGTGCTGAGTGACAGAGCAAGAAAGGCTCATACCCAAGGCCTTTCCCATGTACTGATCTTGACTGTGCTCATCATTCCTCAATTGCACTTAAGTCCAGTGCTTAAATTTTAATAGATATCATGGGTATTTATCTTATAAAAATGATTTTTTTCCTAATAAGGCTTCCCAGGTCCAGCACAATAGTATAGCAGGTAACACATTTATCTGGCACCTGACTGACCTGGTTTCAATCTCTACCATTACATATGGTCCCTTTGAGTCCCACCAGGAATGAATGATTCCTGAGAACAGAGCCAGGGAAAAACCCTGAAGATATCTGGGTGTGTCCTGAAAATCAAAAATAAAAATAAATAAATAAAACATTCCAGAATTGTTAAGTATATTTTATCATTAGATTAAATGTGGACATCTCTCCCTTTTAGAAAATAGAATAGCCAAAGCTACTGAGTTTTTTTTGTTATTTTCCTCCTCTGCAAAGCACAGCCATACTCCAATCATTTTTCTTCCTCTCGCCCCTGTTCTTAATTCTACATTTCCTTTCTAACATAAGAGAGAGGGTGGCAAACAGTCTCCTACTTTTAATTCATTTTTAGCCAGAGATGGACTTCGTTTCACCTAATTAATTTCTGGACACATGGATTATAGTATGGATTTTTTTTAATCCTTGATACTACCATTGGCCCCAGTAAAAGTCATCAGAATTTAGGTTCATAAAAGAGTAATTACAAGAGATAGCTCTTCCTAAGTAATAAAAGGGCATTTTACTTTTAATCACTTACTTCCCATGTGGACATGAGGCTTAAGACTTTTTGATGTGGAGACTGCTTTTATTCTATCTTTTGGCCTCAACTTGAAGAAAAGCTTGATTTGAGGAAAAAATAGAAGAGGCCCAAACAAAAACCTAAACAGAACTGCCAGTGTCTCTGGGAAGGAGAAGAGGTGAACCTCCTCTTTTCTTGTGCCCTCCCTCAAGGGTGGTTATAATATATATCAGATTATATATATATTATAATATAATTATATATTATATCCTTATTATCCTTCATCTAGAGCAAAAGTGGTGAGCCAACCATTGCTCAGAGAAATACAGGCAGCTACATTCCCGCGGTATGAGCCCAAATAGAACCAGATTGAGGGGCTCAGAGAGATAGCACTGAGGTTAAGGCACCTGCTTGACCTGTCTCAGTAATTTCATTTAATGATTTGAATCCCAGCACCTAATATGTGTAGGCAGTCCTTGAGCACCTCCTCAAAAATAACCACAAAAATAAACATAAAGAATTTTATTAAAGGTCCTGAGAGATAGCACAGTGGTAAGGCATTTGCCTTGTATGCGCCCAATTGAGGATGGGCCTGGGTTCAATTCCTGAAATCCTATAGGATCCCTGAACCTGCCAGGAGCAATTTCTGAGCAGAGAGCCAGGAGTAACTCTGAACACTGATAGGTATGACTCAAAAACCAAAAAAAAAAATTATTATTAAATAGAAATTCAGATTAAGGAAGAGTGTGGTTATTGTACAGAGCCAAAGGGGCAGAACTGAAACTGGAAAGATTATACAGCAGGTAATATGGTTGCCTTGCATATATAAGATTCTTGCCTTGCATACAACCAATCTAGGTTTAATCCCTAGGAGCCCCTCTGGTGCCCTGAGCCCTGCCAACAGTGATTTCTGAGTGCATAGCCAGGAATAAGGCCTGAAAAAACTGGGTATGGCCCCAAACACAAAAATTTGGGGCAGAAGCTGTGGGAGGGGTGAGAGCCTAGATTTGGGCCATCCTTCCCCAACACCCTGTCTGTGCCTTGGTGGTCACTGGTCTTCAGTGAGGGAACAGAGTGATGTCAAAGCAACAACTGCACCTCCAGCAAAGCTTTACCTACACAAATGCACTTTTACCAACCACAGATTCTCAGCTTCAAGAACTCTTTGAAGTACAATTTGTGAGAATTTCCTCTCAAGTAAATAAATTGCAAGATTATATGATGGCATATGGGGAATTAAGTGATGAATTGAAATGCATGTTGGGAGGGTTGTTTTAATAATAGCTATTAATAATCCAGAACATAATGCCGACTCTTGAAAGTCTTCCAACCCACAATCTGACATTTAGACGGCAAATAGCCAATTACCTCTAATCCCTTCATTAACTTTGCTCTGCAACTTCTGAGAAAGTGGATGACTTGAAATACCAGGAATCCAATGGTCTTGGGATCAGCCAGTGTTCTTCTGGCTTTGCTGCTCCCTTTGCAAGAAGTCACCAGCTTAGTGAAGAGAAAAATGAACCTTTGTGTGGCATCCTCCTGCTATGTGACTGTTTACTTGGTATTTTCAGGCTTGGTTGTAGTTTGGGTCAATAAGCTATAGAAATAATATGGTTTAGCCAAGCTGGAAGAAAGCACCCATTCTGATCCCCTTGGAAAACTAATTTGTATTCTAACTACTCTATATTCCATTGGTATGGCCCCCCACTGGCAAATGGTTTTGTTCTCCAGAAATGCTGACTACAGTGGTAATGGAATGGGCAGTAGGCTTGCGGGAAGCTGTGTTCATATTCTTAATTTTGTTTCTTTGTGTATGTTTGTTGGAAAAAGGGGTAGGGTCCCCTCAAGCAGTGTTAAGGAAGCCCAAGATTCCCACCTGCAATTCTCAATCTCAGTTCAGACCCAGAACTTGATATTGTTCAGGCCCCGTAGTATTGGAGGACACCCAGGCCACACTAGCAGTTCTCAGGTAGCATTGTTGATGCTTGGCGTCCATTTGGTACCAGGGATCAGACCCTAACTATTATCCTTTTGCCTGACTCATTTCTCTTAACGGGAGTCAAAGGAGCCAGGGCAAGGGAAGAGTGTTTTCCACTATAAGGAACACTTAATTGTAAATCAGTGCCATTCAAAAAACATGCATGCATATGTTTACACTCATACATTCATGTGCATACACACATGCACACATACATATCCATGCACACACATGCAAATACAAGTATCATGGAATATTTCAGTACTTGTAAAACTACTCCAGCTGAAAGGACATCCCAGTGGCTGGGCAAGGGTATAATTTGAAGCTGGAGATGTGAACTCAGAACTAGAACCATCTTTGCTCACTAGCAGGCAGGTGCTGTGTGCAACCCCCTTAGCATCATGGTGAGGGTCTTTAAAACAAAGTAGACCCCAGGCACACTGAAGTTTTCACTAAAACTTACAGCCACTCCATAGTTCTTTTCTTGCCTATAATTTCTTGGTAATTTAGCCCAATGGGAAACTTTGAGCAGACCTTTCCTGGGGCAGTGAACTATGTGGTGTCCATTCATTCTAAGGGACTCATATCACTTAAACCATTTTGAGGATGTGACAGTGCTGGGCTGTCGGTAAGCAGGTATCATGGGTTCCAGGCTGCTGTGGAACCATGTGGATGGAGGAGAAGCTTGTTCCAGAAGATATGGTTGTGAGCAGCCTTATGAGGGGGTCACAGTAAAGGGAATGGGGATTAGTCAGTGCCAGGGTGCACATCCATAATGATCTGCTGATTGAATCACACTGAAGGGGGTAGTTTTAAATGTCTCAAGCCCGTGTCCACAGCGAGGCTCACTGCCAGACCCAGTGGGAAGCTGGACTTGGTGTTACTGTGTCATTCTGTCCCCATCACTCAGCAAAGCAATGACCAAACCACCCTGTCCTATTTATCCAGAAACCACCTACCCTGGTAAAAGGCAGTAGGTGTCTCACAGGAGTCTAAATAACAAAACTGTGTTAATCTTTGTGTGTGTGTGTGTGTGTGTGGTTTTTGGGTCACACCCGGCAGTGCTCAGGGTTATTCCTGGCTCCAGTGCTCAGGGTTACTCCTGGCTCCATGCTCAGAAATTGCTCCTGGCAGGCACGGGGGACCACATGAGATGCCGGGATTCGAACCAATGACCTTCTGCATGAAAGGCAAATGCCTTACCTCCATGCTATCTCTTCTGCCCCTAAACTGTGTTAATCTTTAATAAGACTTAAAAGACGTGGCATGGGAGCTTTTATTTCTCTGAAAAAGTATCCTAACTTGACTGTGATAAAGGACCCACTTTCAGAACACGTAGAGGAAATCAACCACTACTCTGGCAAACTCAGCCTCCCCTAATATGTTTTGAGCATTTACGAAGATGTGTCTCCATTCAGACCATTGAGTATTGGGGGCTGGTGTTTCAGATCAGGTTCTTGGTATCAGATTAGATCTCAGGTAGGCTGCCCTCTTCTCTGAGTTCATCAGTTAGGCATCACTAGGTTGTTTTTGCCTCTGTCTTGCCTTGAAGACCACACTCATTTCTCACCCACTGTGGGTGATGTCCACAGTACTGTCTAGCCCAGAAGCTGAAGGTTGAGTTTTATGGAGCCTTTTATGCCTAGAAGAAGCCCAGAAAAAGTGAAAGTAATTAATGTTCCAGGAGGGAGAGAGAGTCGTGTGGCCCAAATGTATGAAATTGGTCTCAGCATGGGGGAATGATGTGATTGAGAACTGGGCAAAAAGAATGGAGGCATAGAGACAATTTCATCCCCAAGTGGACTGCCACCACTCATGCACAGGGCCCTATTGAAATCCCTGTCACAGACCCCCTGCAAGTGCTCCACCCGTATCCCTCAGGTGGGCTTTAAGTTTGCCTTTTCCATTTGAAGGCATATTCCCCTGGACTCACATGAAACCAGTTCTCCTGATCAGCCTGATTATTTCACATGAGTTCTTACATCCTACAAAACACAGAGTTTTGATCCTAATATTAAGAACTAATTTCCAGATTCACAGTGTTAGAGGTATGTTGTTATTCCCCCTTTTGTTTCCACATGCATCCACTTTCTAGATGGATCCAAGAAGGACTAGCTTGGTACGCTTAGTTTCCAAAATCTTCCTCCTGTTAGTACCAGACAAATATCAGTTGTAGACTCAGCCAAGATATGTCAGTTTAATATGGCTGTGAGTCCTTATGGTTGAGACTAAATATTGTCTTCTTTTGGTGCAAAACTTGACTTGAGACACACTTGAGTGTCCAGCCAGGACTGGTTTGTTAGAGAAATGGTGGTTCTCTGTTCTCCTTTCTCTCTAGAATGGGATCTATGGGATCTATTCAAAAATATAATTCAACAAAATTATAGCTCAGCATTGCATTGAACTTCTTTCTTAATTGCAGTTTAGAATTAGGCACAATCTGCATGTCCTTTGAAAGCATGATCATCCCATAAATTATGAACCATGATATATTTTATGTGGAATAGCCAGAATCACTCACTGAATGAAGTTGATCAGTAGGTACAATCATGAAAAAAAAAAACAAAGGAAAATCTTCTTTTGGGTGAAATAATTTACTTTATGAGGTGCTGGGGCATAAAGCCAAGTGCCACCAAGGGAGGCCTGCCTGGGAACCTCCTCTGTCCTTCACAGCACAGAGTAAGAAATAGCAGTAGCTAATCCCTGTGACAGGAGTCATAGAAGAAGGTGGAACATGAGGTTTTGAGTTGGGGGGAAGGGCACAGAGGCTGTTCTGTTGGACCCAGAAGTGGGACTAAGGATTTCCCAACAGAGATGAGCACAAAGTTAAACCCGTTCTGGACTACAGGTAAATTCCAGTGCAGTAACGATCCTACAGTATTGCATTGAGCATCCAAGGATTTTCTGAGCCCTCGAGCAGATGCATTACAAGTCCGTGCTTTCTACCACCATGAGATACCATTGCAGAGATAAGAACCCACCCTAAGTAACTCCCATGCAAAAATCAATGGTGACTGAAATGGTGGGTTGTATGTTCTACAATCCTCAGAGAGGGAGAGGGATTCCCATGTCCCCTTTTCTGAAGACCAAGAGATGCAGGTCTAGCAGCAATTCTGATGCAGAAAATAATTCCCACATAGTTGAGAAGGTATAGAAGGTTAGAAACTAACATTGCAAGCTGTTCAACCACAAGCCAGTCACTCCACCACGTGGAACCACAAGCCTAGATGGCAGCTTTTCCTCCACGCCTTCTGAGTAGCCTTTATTGGGATAAAAAAAAAAGCCTGCCCCCAAGGTCAGGGGAGGGGAAAGCCAGATGAGGAGACAATAGAGAAACATTTTATTTTCATTTTTATTTTGACCAAAGAAGATTACATATCTTTCACAGTAATATTTTAGGTACATATTGACATTGAATCAGGGGAATTCCCACCATCAATGTTGTCCTCCCTCCACCCCTGTTCCCAGCATGCATCTCATATCTCCCTCCCTTACCCCGAGGCTGTTAGTATAAGTGGTCCCCTCTGTGTCTAGCTTGTTGTAGATTGGGTATCAATTCTGTTGTTGCCCTTGGATTTGGTGTTTAAGTCCGATCATTTTTATTACTACTTAGTGATCATACAACTATTTGGTCTTGGTACCCTCCATTATTTCCCCCTCAATTTGAGAGGCAGAACAAGATGGTTCAAATTATGTGGTTCTGTTTGAAGAAAAGAAAAAAATAAATAGGGTAAAAATCAAACAAGCAAAAAATGGACAGAGTCCTTCTAGAGGCTATAAATATCAATTTGAGAGAAAAAAGGGAAAAAGGGAGAGAAACACAACAACAACACAAAAAGACAAATCAAACAACAAATCCAAAAAGCACTAGAGCAATAAAGACAACCACCACACTATAACCATGGTCCTGAAATAGAAACAAAACAAAGCACAAAAAGTGAAAACAACAACACCAATAACAAAACCAAAAATAATTATTTTGTGCTGCTTCTTTTTTTTTCTGCATAGGCACAATAAATATTGGGGAAACTAGGAAGGGAATTTGATACATAAGGTGCTGTGGACAATACTACATAGGGTAACCACCTACATAGATAGGCCTCACTAACAAATTGTTTAGTACTCGAGATGCGAAACCTATGTGTATCCTAAATTGCTCCACTCATCACATAATCCTGAAACCCTCATTCAGGAAGACCCAACCCCATCGCTAACAAAATCCCTAGAAATTAAGAAAACCTTCCAATTTAAGAAACATCTTTTTAACAAGAAAACCCAAAGAATCAATTGAGAGACATCTAATCCAATCCAAAGGCCTCTACCAATAGGTAACGATTAATAGGGATTGAAGTAGCTAGGGAAACAAAGAATTGGGAGAGGCTTATTTCTAGTATATTTCTCACTAAAAAGCTTATCCTATGTTGCCTGTCTCCTGGCAATGAGAAGAGACATGTAAAATGAAGTCTTTCAGGATTGTTCATGGTCATACCAGATGATTCTGGGAGGTTACTCCCAGCTTCATACTTTTGGGGTCACTTCCTGCTGCCCAAGATTTCATATGGTGTCAGAGGATTAATCCAGGACTCTTACATGCAGAACCTGCACTCCAGTCCTTTAAAACATCTCCTTGGCCCCCATTTTGTTTTAAATAAGTAGAGTATGAGTGACTCAACAATAAGATGACCAAGGGCTGGAGCCATAGCTGGGAAGGGAGGGTGCTGGCCTTAAATGTAGCTGACCAAGATCCAATCCTAGGCATTCCTTATGGTACACTGAGCACTACCCTAGGAGTGTTTCCTGAGCTTAGAGCCAAAAGTAACCCCTTAGCACTGATTCCTAAGAACAGAGCTAGGAATAACCCCTGGGCACTGTTTGGTATGACCCAAAACAAAAAGAAAAAGAAGAAAAGAAATAAAAAGAAATGTCCAGCAGAAGATAGAGGAGATAAAGAAGTTTAACTACTTGAGTCAAAGATATTGTACAAGATTTTATATCTTTTAATTGTGAGATATAAAAGTCAATTGAGTTGCAATTTCTTTATCAATTTGATGAAACAACATAGATTTTTGTATAAGCAGACTTACTTATTAGCACTGACTTATTAGCAATTATTCCATCCACTCTGTGAAGATAATTTCTTGAAAGTAAATTATACCATCTTGGTACTTTATGCAAATAATCTACAAGTACTTGCTGTAACATCAGGTCTGTGCTCCAAATTCTGCTTCCTGCAATCTTAGCCAGCCCTGGAAAACTCCTTTCATAGGGTAAGCAGTATAAGATTTAAGTACAAGGGGGGGAAGAGGAAACAACTTGAATGCTGTTGATTGGCTCTTATTGAACACTTCCACAGAAACATCATCACTTCTAATTGTTTGATGACCAGCATTCATAATGTCAGGATGTTTTTGTATGAAAGAAATGCAAAAATCATTAATTTCCTGTTGATGTGAGAGAGAAGGAAACTCAAGGCCCTTTCCCTGTAGGTTTCAAAGTATTACAAAAAGGTTAAATGTGGAAAACCAGTGCTAGAAATTTGTGGGATACTGTTACACACTGGCCAGATAGATGGTACAGGGGATAACTCATGTGCCTTTCTTTCAGCCAACCATGAGCTGATCTCTCAGTACTACTTGATACCTCAGTACCCCTGGTGTGACCTGGTCAGCATCAGCAGCACAGGGCCTGAGAAGTTCTCATCCTCAGACTCTTTCCTTGAACCAACAGCCCCGTTGCTAAGAATCTCTTGGAGGATCCCCCAGGACTTTTGGGAAGCCCCAGAAGTAATCATGACAAAATGAAGATGTAGACACAAAAGAACTCTTTCCTCTTTTCTCTATGCCACAGAGGTGACATGGTTCCTAATCACCTCCCTATCAGCTCTGCTCACTCTATTGTGGATATCCCCTTTCCCAACTTCTTGTTTATCCCACTTGTATGATCAGAACGACCCACACCTGAAATGGGCAGGTAGAAGAGTGTGCATGGGGTGGAGGGAGAAAGGGGATAAGAAAGAGAGTTATAGAGAGAAGAGAGAGACAGCAAGGAAGCCTGGAGAGCATCTAAAAGAGGCAGGAGGGATCATAGAGCATCAGGAGAGAAGCTGCTTAGCTTAGAAGCCTTGTGACACATGACAGGTCAGGTCTTGTAATAAAGATGGATTTCTCCTGAAACTTCATCTGACTGCTTTGTGAATTTCTCTGCCTTCACCCTGCATCCTTCAAACCTGCCAGGCCATAATGGTTTCAGGAGCTGGGCCGAGCCAAGGGGGGCCTCACCATCCCTCTACCAGCATTAGGACTCATTAATTTATATTAAAACAAGACTCAGTACTTGACGCATTCTGAGTAATCAGCTAGTTAATTAGGATTGGAATTTTAACTTAGCTGGAGAAACCTGCAAGCTGAGTAAAAGGAAATGCTCCCATCAATCTGATCATCCTATAATCTTAACTGAGACTAGATTTTTCCCAGGGGACACCCCTGCTCATTGATTATTATTGGAAACCAAATCTTTCTGGTAAAAGCTTTTCCATATTAGGCTGCACACTCAAAATTCCAGAGCAGGTGCTCCAACAGAAGTGTCTGAAGGTGGATCAGAGCAGAAGAAAAGGGTGTAAGACAAGGTTGTACATGAACCCTCATAGATGTTCTCATGGAAACCCACCATTGTTGCTTTGGAAAAACACCTCATCCATGTACAGAGATTCCAGGTCCAAAACACAAACACACAAAAGCCACTGACATTCTTCTGGCCCAAGAAGTTCAATGGGAATTGGACTGGGGCAGTGCTGTCCACAGGACTAACCTGACTTTTAAGGAGGAAAAGTGTGAAAAATCCTTTTCTAGCCAAAGCCTTCTCGTTTGGAATAAAACCAGTGTATCTGTGTACACTTTTTCCCCCAACCAAAAATTATGTCTCCCTCTTTCCTAGACTTCTTTTAAAAGCAGGTAGTGACCACAGAAGGTAGAGTTTTCACATTAGATAAAAAATGCCTTTGGTTAGGCCCAGAGTATGACTTGGTTTGCCAACTCAGTCTGCTGGCAAGGGCCAGCTTCCCTCCTCCCAATGCATCCAGGAGAGAGGACATTCCCCCAGATGATGACTAAGATAGAACAGGTCCTGGTCTGATGTGCAGTCACTTTATTTCTCTCTAACAATGCTTATATAGGACCGGATGAACTGGGCTACTTGCAGAGTGGCAGGGCCCAGTGCACAGAGATGGACGTTCAGGGATGTGACTCACCAGGGAGAAGTTAAACATGAACATTGGGGATTGTGAATGTTTGGGAGCAACACAATGGGTCAGAAAAGTGACCTTATTCCTCTTGATCAGAGATCTTTGTGAAGGAGGAGCGATGGTCAGAGTCAAGCCTGTGAGTAGTCTCTGATTATGCCTCAAGGACAATCCCCAGAACAGTGGCTCTATGGGGGAGGGATTCCAAGGAACCATCATTCTATAAGCGGTTTCATTTGCCAAGTGGTCCTGGAACAGAATCCAGGGGGATCTAAGAACTCAGCAGCAAAGTTCTGGCAGGCCTGAGACCTTGGTTTGATCCTCAGCTCCTTACCATTGCAGTCCCTGAGCTTTTAGCTCATCACAAATCAATTCAGAAAGGAGAGTGGTTCTTTTAGAAAGGGTGCCACAGGAACAGGGAGAGAGCTCAAAGGACTGGAGCACTTGCTTTGCACACTAGATGGAGGCTCAGATTCAGCCTCTGCCAGTATATCATTCTTGGGCACTACTGTAATTATCCCTATTGTCCTTTGAGCACCGATGGGACAACCGCTGAGCCAGCACTAAGCACCCCTAAAAACAAAAAAAGACACCATAAGCATCCTGGTGGCCAGATTTTCACAGAATCCCCTGTGTTCTGCAGATACATTTCTAACAGTTTTCTTCTGGTTGGGGATATATTTTAAGGCAATTGAAATGAGATCACTCATATGTTTCAGTATGTTGGAAGCTCTGTCTTTGAAAAATAGTTCAGACTTCTCAAAGAAGGAGCAGCCTTTGAATCAAAGGTTTTCTAATCCCCTTGTTGGTTGTAAATGAAGTAGATCTTAAAGAAGCTCCAGGAGTCTCTCATTCTCCGAGCTCATGAGCCTCAAAGATGCTGCATTCACAAGGAGGCATGTACCATTTCTGGAGCAGCGTTCCAGAACTTTCTCAATCCTTGGATACAGTTTTTCAAAAATAATTTATCTACAGACCATTTTGAGTTACCATATAATCATACTTTATAATTTTATATAGTTTAGTTATTTTATAGGCTTTTTCTATATATTTTATAGTTTAGTTATTTCATTTCTTTCATTGAAATCTTCAGATTTTTATTTTATTCGTTCAACTGAATCACTGAGATACATAGCTACAAAGTGGTTGATGGTTCCCATCACACAGTGTTTCAATACCCATCTCTTTATTGCACACTTTATTCCCCTGCCACCAATGTCCCTAGTTACTCTCCCACCCATCTCCACTACCACCTGAGCCTGACTCAATGATGGACATTATTCTTGCTTTATATTTTAGCCATCCCTACCCAGTAAAACCATAGAGGTTCCATAAAAGCAAGCAGCATGTTTTCTTCCCAGAAGAAGGCGGCATTGGATGAGAAGTTTCTCTGGCTTTCTGGCAGGTACTGATATTAACATGTGTGGCTTGGTTTGGCTTTGCAGGAATGTCAGTTCGGCCGGAGAGGAGGCACGCAGAAGAATGCGGGAGTGTGAAGGACTCACCGATGCGCTGCTCTACGTGATCCAGTCTGCACTGGGGAGCAGTGAGATCGATAGCAAGGTTGGTTGGCTGCACCTACAGAGTATATTCACAATGAAGCACACACCAGGAACCACAGCTGGGCTAACAAAGATTGAGTGGAGGCCTTGGGAATGTTCTCACTCTAAAATGGATCTGGATCTCTGCATGTGCTTCCAGAGTTTTCCAAACATAAGTTGACATCAAAGCCTGGAATGACACCTCAAGCTGTGAATTAATAGTGAATAATTAGGTATTTTTGTGTATCACAGATTATAGGGAAGACTGTAGGAGCTTTCACTGGACATTTCACCATCTGTTTTTTAAATTTAACAGAGTCTAGTCAAAAAGAAAACCATTTAAACTCCCTAAGAGTTGAATACTTCTGTATTCTTAAAAGTTTACTGTGTCACAATTGCGCATTATAAAAAATGCTTACTGAAAATACCCCTCATGTAATTGCAGGAAGTATTGTAGAAATGCGGCCAAGAGGCTGTTGCTGACATGTTCAGTGGTTTCGTATTTATTCAACCTTTCCCTTCACAAATCTGGATGGAATGGACTATGCTTCTCCAGCATTTCAATTTTTTTTTTGTTGCCTCAGTCTGTTTTTTTTGATTCATTTGAATTCATTCCCAAGTGGAAATGTCTGTGTTTTCATATAGTCTTGCTTTGAAAGAAATGCATTTAATAACTGTCATCTCTCAGTAAGAGTTTCTCAGGAGTGGGCCATTGATACTTTTGGGCCAAGCAGTGCTTTGTGGCAGGGCCAGAACCCTGTACTGTAACAAGGTGACAGCTTCCCTGGTTTCTGTCCACAAAATACCAGTTGCATCCATCACCTCTAGTTGTAGCCAAAGGCTGAATTTGCAGTTTGGGGCAAGAAACAAGTGGGGGACAAAATGGGCTCTAAGTGCAAACCAGTCTTTTCCCCATAGTTGGACTTCCGAGTCTCCATCATATTTGCTTCTAGACATCAAATAAGCAAAGGAACCTAAAGCCCATCACAGCCCTCTGAAAATTAATGTCAAATTTAGGCCTCCATTTTTCTAACTTTAAAAGAATACTGTGGGTTCAAGAGATGGTACAGTGGGGAGGGTATTTGTCTTGCATGCAACTGACCCTGGTTTATCTGCCAGCACTCCATATAGTCCTTCTGAGTTCCACCAAGAGTGATACCTGAACACAAAGTCCACAGTAAACCCTGAACAATGTCAGGTGTTCCCTTCCAAAAAATAAAATAAATACAAGCAAAGGCTGATAAAGCAATTTGATATATGTTTGGGATTAAAACCCACCTTAGTAGGTACAGGTTTGAAAGGACTCTCATGCAAGAAAGAATATCATTTTTATTGTAAACTTGGGTGAATTATTTTATTCATATGGCTACTCATTGCTATAAGGGCTACATAATGTTTCTCAACCCTGATCTCATATTATGGTGACAGAGAAATGTAAGGTTGATGCAAGCCTCAGTGATCCATTCAATATATTTGTAGCCATGGGATTTTCTGGGACTTCACCCCTTTGAGCATTGGCTTGTTCCAATCACACTTGTTCCTGTCACACAGTAACAGCCATGGTCATTGTATTATCATTTTTAGAGATGGAAAATAATAGAATAAATCTTCAATCGTC
The DNA here is from genome assembly GCF_024139225.1 of Suncus etruscus. Classification (NCBI taxonomy): domain Eukaryota; kingdom Metazoa; phylum Chordata; class Mammalia; order Eulipotyphla; family Soricidae; genus Suncus; species Suncus etruscus. Next base: position 88,996,242 of record NC_064849.1, read on the forward strand.
CCCTTTGTTTAACCCCCTAGGTGACCATTTACCTTTTTATTTCAATGACAAGAAAATTAAGTCCCTCCAGAAATGACCATGCGGGATGCCTTGAGGATTCAGTGGTACCTAATCATATAAAAAATGACCATCTTCAAAAAGAGCCACAAAAAGCAATTCGCTGAAGCCACAAGCTGGTGGTCTGTCTAAATATTGAGTGATAAGACTATGGGAGTGTGTCTGAGCTAAGTAAGCTACTGGAGATGGGACCAGGCTGCTGATGTCCAAAGGGCTTTGAAGGCAAGACTCTGACAAATATCACAGTTTTATTTATTATAAAAGCCCAGGGGCCTTCAAACCTCCAGTCCAGGAGAGAGTGATAAAGAGGGAGAGAGATAGGCTTGGGATCATGGTAAGGTCAGGTTGAGATCTAGTTTATGTAAAGGGATACAGCCAAAAGTAGATAAAGGTCTATACAAATCAGAGAGAAAAGCCACAGCCAGGGTAGAACAAGTTTAATCTACTTGCTCCTCCAACTGTCCCTTTAAATTGCCAATCAACTATTCAATCACTCCAGTTTTCCCCACTGGAGGTTATAGTCTCAGCCAGCCAATCACGATTAGAGTCTTATTTAAAGTGGCAGACACCTTTCATGGCTAGCTGGGGCTACACTGTAGGACTAGAGGAGTGGGTCATTAAGACTCTTATTATAATAGATCTTGAGAGCTTGACTATGGCTACCTCTTGATGCTTAAAATACAGTTAGAGTCAATAGTTTCTTCTTGCCTGGCTGAGTGTTGTGTCCCTGCAAAAAGGTAAGACAGCCATCCTTTAGGTGCCTGGTTCAAGACTTAGATATCTAAGACTTAGACAGGCTTAGACATCTTTATATCTGATGTACCTCCCAAACTACTCATAAGTCTTTTGGGAGACCCTCTCTTTTCATGTTCACCCTTTTCTCTCAGAAGGGTATAGTGGAACCAGTGAAACTGTTGAGTTTTGAAGTTAGAAGATTCTCTAGATCTTCCTGAGCCTGAGCTGGAAGACAAAGTAGAGCTCTTGTAACCCAGCAAAAGCTCACTGCCTGTTCTTCCTAAAAGCAAAACATAGTGGCACTGGATTCTGAGAAAATAAAGTATATCATGAGCTCTGGGAGGCAGAAGGCAAATCTCATATCTGTCTCTTCGATCCAAGGGCCAAAGTGGGTGGCAATTATGAAATTAGGGGATAAGGCAAAGATGGGAATGGAGGATTTGGAATTGCTGATTGGTGTCTGTATTGGTCCAAATGAGGACAAATGACTGGATTGTCCTCCTAGTGGGATTTCTGGCATTGGACCAGGCTCTCAGAAGATGATAAAATTCCTTATCTAATGATTCCATGCATGGGTGAATTGTGTTTCCTAGGAATTGGATTCTCAGGTGCCAAATATGTTATTAGTTCACATGTTCAAAATAAGAGCATGTGAACAGAATGCCAATTTCTGTCTCCATTTGGGGGAATTCTGTTGTGTGGTTTCTCCTATTCTTTCCACCTACATTGGTGGTGAGAACGTTGCACTGGTGAAAGGGGAGTGATTTTTATAACTAAAAACCATCTATAAACATGTTTGTAATCATGGTGCTTAAATAAAGATATTAAAAATTAAAATAAAATAAAATAATAAAAATAAGACTTAGAGACCTCAGTCTGAGAGCCAGAATCCTGAGAGCATGTAATTCTACAACTTGGATTCCAACCTCCACACAAACACCAGGCAAGCAGCAACCATTTAAAAGGAAAGAAACTGAAAGAAACGAAGAAAATAAATGATAAGCTATGGGGACCAAAGGTCAAGGGGTTCCCCCAAGTTCTTCGTCTGTGAATAGGAGAAGCACAGCTAATTATGAGAACCATAGATTCAACAACAATGAAATTCTGAGACCCAAATTTCAACAACTAAGTTTAAAAATGTGCCTAAGGAGTTGGTAGGCTGGTAGGGGACGGGGAGGGTACTTGGAAGCCCTGGTGAAGGGAAGTTGACACTGATATTGGGATTGGTGCTGAAATACAATATGTCTTTTTAAAACCCTTCAACTTAATTTTCTTCGTAAATCCTGGTTCTTTAATACAATGTTAAAAAATAAAATTATTAAAATAAAAAAAAAGAAAAAACGCAGTTCCAGGGAAATAATTTTACCCTTGGGTGAGCACAATTTCTGGTTTATCAGGAACATTCTTGGATTGCACCCATAGCTCCATTTTTTTCTCCAAGAAAGTGCCCTGATGGATGGTAATTTTCAGCATCAACTGGGCTGTCTTTGTTCTTGACTGAACTTGGGTTTGTAGTGGTTTGTAGAAAACTGGCCCCTGAGCGCTGCCGGTGTGACCCCCCCCCCAAAAAAAAAAATAAAGAAAAGAAAAAGAAAACTGGTCCCTGGCCTTTCTTATGGTGTGGGTCCTTCTGTCCTCACAGATGATTCCCAGTAACAGCAACTTGAAGTGGTCTCTGTGGTCAAAAACTAGGTTCTTGGAGGAGGAAGCAAACAAAAATATCTTCATGTGTCGAGCTAGGAAGAAAGGTCTACAGGACTCAGCCCAAAGAAGTTATTTCTGCTGTGTGCCTTTGGGAGACAGTAGCTAAACACACAGGGAAAGTCTTTCCCAAGGGGTTTCAAATTTGCGGCCCGCAGGCCACAAACGGCCCTCCCTACAACATTTTGTGGCCCTGCCCTAGAGGAATCTTTTTTTGTTTTGTTTTGTTTTGTTTTAGCTGTTTGGGTCACACCCCCCAATGTTCAAGGCTTACTACTGACTTTGCACTCAAGGACCACCCCGACTTTGCCTCCTGTGGCTCCGAGGTAAATTGAGTTTGAGACCCCTGGATGGGGATTGGTTGCTATTCTGGGTGGGTGGAGGAGTGTTGGTTAGTTTTTATTCACTGCTCCTCTGTCTCCTTTTGTTTTTGTTTGTTTTTTTGGGGTTCTCCAGACCGTTGAAAACTGTGTGTGCATTTTAAGGAACCTCTCGTACCGGCTGGCAGCAGAAACGTCTCAGGGACAGCATATGGGAACCGATGAACTGGACGGGCTGCTGTGTGGCGAAGCCAATGGCAAGGATGCGGAGAGTTCCGGGTGCTGGGGCAAGAAGAAGAAGAAAAAGAAATCGCAGGATCAGGTGAGGAGCCTGGCTCTGCTCTATAGGAAATTCATATTTGATTTTGATAGAGATCATGTAGTATATACACAGTAGGAACATTCTCTCATAAGTCATCACACCTCAGACACCTGAAAATATCTCCCTAGATAAGCAACCCAGACACTAAAAACTTCTCACAAAAAGTGTGCTCCTCAATTCCCTCACCAGTGCTGTGGATTCAGCCTGGCACCAGATCTTCTATGGGTTGATTTGCGCATCACTTGAAGATTTTTGTTGGGGTCAACTGGTATGGGGAGTGCACAGTATGGAAGGTGTAAGAAGGGGCTGAGGACGGGGTTACAGATTGACCCCACTGAGTGAGAGGGTAGGTGTCTTGGGAGGGGTTTGTTCTCTATTTCTGGAAAAGGAGAGCAGTGAGAACTCTCAAAGCATCTTGCTGACATTACTATGAAAGCATATGTCATGGAAAATTCCCTGTGCTGAATAATCAAAGGAAAGATTCTCCCTCTGCTTCCATGAGCCTCAATGGCACCAGACTTCAGTTAAGAGAGGATAGTAAGAGCCACCAGCTATTGGTGCAACCAGCTATTGAGTGAATCCCAACATTCTGATACTGAGACATAGGTCAACCTTCCTGAGACATCAAATTATGGGACAGCCTTCCTAGGAGTCTGAATCTTGGACCATCCTACCTGGGACATCAAGCCATGGACCAGTCTTCTTGGAACATCGAGTTATGGGTCAGTTTTCCTGAAGCACTAATTCAAGTCATGAGCCAGCTTTCCCTGGGTAACCTAGTCCTATCCCAGCTACTCATCCAGCATGTATGTAGGTTGCTTTGAGGGAGAATTCCTCTCAGGTCCCATAGTCATCCCAGGATTCTGAGAAAGGTGGACACTGTGCCTGATACTGGTCTCATTCTAGAAGATTATGCTTCCATCCCCAGGGAGTTGTCTAGTTCTGTACTGGACACTCATGTCACCTGCAGATGTGACGATGCCTATAAGGCCGAATAGAGAAGTCAGTGGTCAGAGGAGTGACAATAGGCATTTCTACAGAGGACAGACAACAACCTCTTACCAAGGTGTTGACTGCGTCATGTGGCTCATGGAAGTAATTTTCCATATATAGACATGAACTCTACTTGTATTTATGATTCATTAAGCAGTTTTCTGAGTTGAGTAAAATAAAGTGATGAACAGAATGCTGTCATTTTTGCCAGATGTCTAGGTGAAAACATATAGAATTCATTTGCTTTTTTTCACACTGTCTTTAAATGATAGATGGGGGCCTTTTTAAGAAAGTTCTCTACCCTTCTCTCTTCTATTACAATAATTAGAGCCACATATATTGGTTGTGATGCTCGCTGAGGCCCTCTAATGGCCTCACAAAGGGAATGCTCCTGACATCTTGGTTACACTGCCCATCTCTCTGTAACATTTGAAAAGGAGGCTCAGCCTTATTCCATTTTGGCCTGAATTTTGATGTGGTTGAGGAACCAGAGCTACTGCCTCACCGATATCTCTATGAAATGCTGCTGTAGCCTTATCACTATGGAGTAGGAAATGATGAGTCACCCCAAGAAGAAGCTATATTATTGTCTCCCTTGTCTTCCAACAAAGCCTGCCCCCTGGTGGCTTCTGCTTCCTCTCTGGAGAAGAGGTCCAACTCCCTAGAGAAGAGGTGAACACCCTTATCCTATAGGCATCCACTTCCCAGAGGACCTCTTGTATCATTCCTTCCTGGGATGGGATCCTGTGACTTCCATGAAATTCCTGCATTAAGTGCAATGTGGACATTGATAAACATCTCTGAACCCACATGGCCCTTTCTAAGGGAGTTGCCATCTAGCTTGGCATTGCTGACAGGATGCAGGAGACAGTGGTTCTGGCTCCCAGCTTAGTAAGTCTCAAGACCCATGAGCCCCTGAGAACAGGTACTTCGAATGGACTGGCAGCTTCTTCTTATGTTGCTGTCCACGAGCCCTCAGATTCAGATCTACAAGGAGGAATATGTAGAGCATGGACCACATTTCCTTTACTGCAAGAACTTCCAAGTAGGGTCCCTTTTGGACCAAACCTAATGGGTATGGGAAGCAAGGGCTGTGTTAGCAGAACCTTGGTATCTCCTTATATTTTGTCTTGGTGACTTACTCATGATTTAAAATCTAGGATGGTGAGAGTCATAATTGGATGGAGTGATATTCCTCTAGATTACAGGCTGAGGACTTCAACGGTGTCCTCATTTTTATTTATTTAGTTTTGTTTTGCGGCTATATTTGTTAATGCTCAGGAATCACTCCTTGTGGGCTCAGGACAAAAAATGTGGTGCCAAGGATCAAACTCAACTTGGCTTTATGCAAGGCAAGTGCCCTAGTCACTGTATATATCCTCTGGCCCTACTGGTCCTTATTTTTAATTAGCATTACAAACATAATGAACATTTGAAATGCCTTGTTACCAGAAGTCCATTGTCTTTCCCATAAGTACTCCCATTTGTTCATAGATAAAAGTGTTAAAGCTCTCTCTCCCAAATGTATTCCAGCATGAAAAATAGCCATGCTTTGGATGAGCTATATAATTCATGTTTTGTTTTGTTCTTTATCTTTGCCTTAAGGCATTTTCTTTTTGTTTTATTTACCATAAAGAGATATCACAGTCCTGCAATTTCAATAGATAACAGTTTTGAGACTTTTGTGTGGAGGTTAAGGTGCCGAGGCTGCCAGGGTTTACCTATACTATATACTAGAGAATTGTTCAATAAAGTTTACACCTTAAAGCAGTGGTCCTCAAACTATGGCCCGCAGGCCACATATTGTATTTGTATCTGTTTTGTTTCTTCATTGCAAAATAAGATATATGCAGTGTGCATAAGAATTCGTTCATGGGGCCGGGCGGTGGCGCTCGAGGTAAGGTGCCTGCCTTACCTGCGCTAGCCTAGGAGACGGACCGCGGTTCGATCCCCCGGCGTCCCATATGGTCCCCCAAGCCAGGAGCGACTTCTGAGCGCATAGCCAGGAGTAACCCCTGAGCGTCACCGGATGTGGCCCAAAAACAAAAAACAAAACAAAAAAAAATTCGTTCATAAGTTTTGTTTTTACTATAGTCAGACCCTCTAATGGTCTGAGGGACAGTGAACTGGCCCCCTGTTTAAAAAGTTTGAGGACCCCTGCCTTAAAGGATGAACAATTAACTCGTCATTCTCTTCTTTTCTTCAATTTATTCTTTGTCTTTTACTTTTCATCAGCGAATGATGTGTGTGATAAAGGAACATAATGAGGATTCTGATTATAACAATATAATCATACAATATCATAAGAAAAATGTAACTATTAAATATGTGATATTTACTCATTAAATACTTCCCACTGTTATAGTGGTGCAACAGAAAATGTGAAATGTTAAAATAAAGAAACACTTTATTAATAAGTTTTATAATCACGAGATTTTAAAGATGGAAAAAACACAATTGCCCCCCCACTTTCTCATCCCCACTTCCCTTTGTTTAGTTAGCTTTGACCACAATAATTTTCATTGTGGTATATTCTCTTTCTAAGTTCTATTTAATTTCCATTAATAAACCTTTTGCACTTAAACCATCATTTAACTATTTGTGATTGTTTTAGTTACACCTTCCCTTGTTACTCTTTTGATTCAATTTAAAGCAAATTTAGCTGACAGAATTCTCATGTGATTTTTAGTTACCTTTGGTTTATGTCAATAATCTATAGAGTTTTCTCTATTCTGTCTGTCACTTGTTTAATATCCATAATGTTTAATGAGAGTATTGAGAACCAAGCAGCTTGATTACAAGTTGTTGTACAGGAATGTACCATAATGAACATTTACACACAGATATTCTGATTATTTGATCATTGCTTTACCTCCAGCATGTTAATCACAATATATATCGCATTGATCATTAGCCTTCCTCCACCATTTACAATCAAGCTGATTCATCTCATCTCCTCCTACCTGTAAGAAAGTGCTGAATGCATTCTCCAAGAGCTTATTCATGCTACCATGTGTTACAATTATGGGTGGCTCCAACCTCTTTAGTGAAAACTCTTAGTTTGTATAATGTTTCTCCTATTATGGTTGGCCTATCAGCTACTGATGTATTACCTGCCATGAAGTCACTAGATGTGCTAAGATATTAGTTTTATTTTCATATGAGATGTTTGTAGAAGGCAATGATGGAATGTACCACATTGCTAAAGATGTTTAACCTCTTATTTTTTTTCCCCAGTGGGATGGAGTAGGACCACTTCCAGACTGTGCAGAACCACCAAAAGGGATCCAGATGCTGTGGCACCCATCCATAGTCAAACCCTACCTCACACTGCTTTCTGAGTGCTCAAATGCAGACACGCTGGAAGGGGCAGCAGGCGCCCTGCAGAACTTGGCTGCAGGGAGCTGGAAGGTATGGCTGGTTCCTTACAATAAACAAAAAAAGTGACAAGCACATCCTTAGGACGTTATACAAGTTCAGTTTGAGAAATGTACTGTTAATAAAGTTTTGAAGGGCATTAGAGAAATAGTCCTTTCACTAAGCTGTTGGACTTAGAAAGACATTTCTTCTAAAAATTCATCTTAAGGCCTCAGGGGTCCTTGAAGTTCACTCCAAAATAGGGAAGAATAGATGTAAGTAACAGACATTGGAAATGCTGTGATATCCTTTCCATTCTTTTTAAGCAATTTCATTTTTAGGGGATATTGTGGCATGCTGACATTTTTCAAAGCACAGTTGTTGACTTTTAAGGGAACTAAAACCCAAACATATTATATAATAATGCATGTGACTCCTGCTAATACCTTTGGTCAAGTCTCTAAAGGAAAAAGAGCCTCTCGCAATTTAAAATTATGGGCTGTCAAAGAAGAATGGCATTGCTAGCTATATCCCAGATGAAATTGTTTAAAAAGAAGCAGGTGTTTGCTCTGGTTGAAGATTAATACTCCTTTCTCTCTGTGTCCTTAAAAATTCGCCTCATTCCTGATTAGTTTTTATAGCAGATTTCCAGGACCCTTATTTTGAGGGTAGAAAAAATCCACTATCACAAAGAACTATTGAAATTGGCCACTGATATTAACAGAACACACTTGTTTGATTGCATGGAAAAAGATCATATCTTAAGAGCACAGAAAAGACATATCAAAAGAGAGAACATTTGGACTTTTTCAATCCATTCTTCATGCATTTATTACAATAATGATCACCATATTCATAAATCATTCACTTATCATTTGTTTTGATGAACTGTATCAATATATGCACATATATGACAAATATCTGTCCCACATATAGCACCTATAATGTCTTCTATACATTGTCAATCCTATCACTGTTCTCTCCATTCTTATGGTATCTGCAGTATCTGCCTTTTTACTCCTCTGTGTCCTTCTTCTGTACGCATTTCTATAGTCACGTGTATATCACTGCCTTCTTTCATCCCTATTCTCAAGGCCTGGACCCTGACAATAGCTCTTATAAAACTGGCTCTATTTATCTTGAGAGACTCAGAAGTGAGCATATTCTTTATTACCACCCAGAAGGCATCTCAAATGTTAAAACTCCAGGATTCTGATTTGAAAATATCTGTTGTGTTCAACCCAAGAAAATCCTACAGAGTAGAATCTCACCAGGAAATTCCAGAATCTGTCATACTAGGAAAACGATAGTAATGGAGCTGCTTCTTTAAATTAGTCCTTGGATCTTAACGCTCCCCAAGTTTAGGAGGCTTTGAGTCACATCACAGGATAAACCCAGGTCCTCCCTTTCTAAATTTAATGGCATTGTATTTCAGGTGCATTGACATCAAGCAAAGATTTACCCTACATCATTCAAATCAGTCACAATACTTGCTGTTAAAAATAGAACAGGGGGGGGGGGCGGCGAGGTGGCGCTAGAGGTAAGGTGTCTGCCTTGCAAGCGATAGCCAAGGAAGGACTGCGGTTTGATCCCATATGATCCCATATGGTCCCCCCAAGCCAGGGGCAATTTCTGAGTGCTTAGCCAGGAGTAACCCCTGAGCATCAAACGGGTGTGGCCCGAAAAAAAAAAATAGAACAAGCAAGGAGCAGGGGAGATAGCATGGAGGTAGGGCGTTTGCCTTTCATGCAGAAGGAAGGCGGGTCTAATCCCGGAATCCCAATATGGTCTCCCGAGCCTGCCTGGGGCGATTTCTGGACGTAGAGCCAGGAACCCCAGAGCTGCAGGGTGTGACCCAAAAAACAAAAACAAACAAAAAAAAATGGAACAAGAGGGAGTGGAGAGATGCACAGTGGTAGGGCATTTGCCTTGCACAGGGCCGACCTGGGACAGATCCAGGTTCGATTCCTGGATCTCCATTATGGTCCCCCAAGCCTGTCAAGAGTGATTTCTGAGCATAGAGCCTAGAGTAATCTCTGAGCGCTGCCAAGTGTGGCCCAAACTGGAAGAAGAAAAAAAAAATGGAACAAGGTGCCAAAAATCAATATGTAGGCAATGTATCGTGTTTTTACTAATGTTGTCACTCTATGTAGCAGACACGCACAGTTTTTTCAAACTCTGACCTCACTGACCTTTCATAGAGGAAGGACTAGATTGACATGGGTTGTAGATGTGAATATGACCCATGACACTGAGCTACCTAAGAAAACTAATGATATATCTACCCTAAAATAGGATTTAAAAATAAACTATCACGTTTTGAGAAATAATTATATACTCGTCACATCAATTTAAAATTATATGAGTCTTTGAGCTATAGAAGATTTGAATTGTAAGATTTTATTTTATTTTATTTTCTGGTTTCTGGGCTACACTCGGTAATGCTCAGGGGTTACTTCTGGCTATGCACTTAGAAATTGCTCCTAGCATGGGGGCCAAATGGAACATCAAGGATTTAACCCAGTCCATCCTGGGTTATCCAGGTGCAAAGCAAATGCTCTACTGCTGTACTATCACTCTGGCCCCAAGAATTGTAAGATTTTAAAACTCTGCCTTCATAAATATTTTTAACAAAAATGGCAAAATATTTAAGACTCAAATAAATCTAGAGTTTTAAATACAATGCCTGAGACATGGAATAGGATTAACATGGCAGAAGAAGACATGGTTTGTCACGACCCATAACAGACGTCTTGCGTCCCTAAGGAATGGTTGAACTTGAAAACCAACAAAAATGTTACATAATAAAAATATACTCAGATTAGAAAAAGGAATAAAAAACAGAAAAAAGAGATGATGTGTGTATAATTGCTACTTGTGAGAGGAGAGATAAGAGAATATAACAGAAAAAATTTGAAAACAGTATTGAAAATTTTCAAATTCAATAAACTCATGCTCACAGATCCAAACAGTTTAAGGAATACAAATCACAAGAAATATGAATATGTCTTAATATACTACAATCAAATAGATAGTAAAGAAGAAATTGTAGAAGCAGCTAGAATAGAAGAACATATTATATACTTAGGATGTGCCATATCTAAACACCAAATATGAGTATCATCACACACATTGCTCATGTTTTCCTGTGAGTTCTTAAAAATCCACTAATACAATCTTCTATATGAGAATAAGCAATTAAAAAAATTTCTCTTTTCATTCTCATTTTTTTCCAATGTTCTGAGACTTTCAAAGCAGAAGTCAGGTCTTATTTATCTCAATGAGTAGCTAAATGCTAGTTGAAAGAAAATATTCAAATATGAACCTTTGTCTGAAGTAGCACCTCAATTCATGAGTTACTTATAAGTTTCTAGCAGATACTAATTCATAAGACTTGGGCATAGACTTGACCAAGCCATTTTCTTTGGGTTTTGACTCAGGTGCAGTCAATTGATTGAAATGCAATCAATGCAAAGTGAATTTGATAAAATTTAAATTGTGGGAGAACTATTTTTTTTCAATTCCAAGCTCATTGATGCTTTGTGGGTTACAGATTTCTGCAATATTGACCAGTTTCTCTATTGCAGAACTTTATGTTCTGTGTAACTTACCAGGTGCTCTGTCTCATCAATAACTATATTAGAAAACAAAGTTTCTGAACTATATCTGAATTTTCAGGTATTTTAAATTTATAAATTTAAATGTATGCACAAAGTTTAAAATGTTTATATAATTTTGACATTTAAAATACTCCCTGACATTTGATTATAAAATAAGTATCATAGAAATTCCCAGTAATCCCAGTCAATAACATCTTGTTGACAGTTTTTAAGTTCTTGAGCCCTGACAAATGTGTAGCACAATTATTTACAGTGTGAAATTTATCTCCACATCTATGACACACTTGTTTTGTAGATTTTTTTCTTATAAAAATAGAGAGGCTGATGTCAGAGAGAGAAAAGCATAAAGGCTAACTAAGCACATGCCTGATACCTGTTCGATCCCCTGCATCATATGATGACCCAAATATCACATGGTCCGTCCCTGTGAGAACTGAGTACCAGCAGGCGTAACCCTGAGGGTCCCAACACCACTAGGGGGACTTGGGCATCCTCAACACCTAAAACTCAAACAGGGTCACTTTACTGGGGAGGGGCATCATTGAGCATCCTCAATATCAATGAGGAGGGATCCTTATAAATAGATAAATAAATAAGATGCTAAGTTATTACTACTAAATATATAAATCAGGATATATTTGAGAATGCATTTCTCTCCTGATAGTGTCAATCTCAGGTGTCAATCTTCCTTACAAGATCCACTGATGTTCCTATTACTAGACCTTTTCAGACAGGACAAGGGCCTGTACAAAGTTCTACATTTATAGACTAAGAGTTTTCTTCTCAGAATTCAATTTCACACTCTAAAGGTCAAACACATGATCATCATTTCTCGTGCTCTGTATTAATTGGCCATTTGATGTGGGAAGAAAAAAATATATAGATGATCTCAAGGGATGAGTTGTGAAAATTGTTTTAGCCAAACCGAAAAGAGTTGTAAGGTTTAGAAGAGTTGAGGTGACTTAAGCAAAAAAAAAAAAATCAGAGTGTATTTCAATGAAATTCTACTGAAGAAAACAAAAAAGTTAAGATCAAATCTTGAGCTATAATCGATTTCATACACTGTAACATCAGATTTCACATGAACTTTATCACTTCCAGAATGTTCCTAATATGTTTTTCAACAATTTGAGTAAACTGTCGAAATTTACTGGATCTTTCTTTAGTTCCTTTAACTTCTTATTACTTAAACAGAAGCAGAAATGTGAAGGTAAATCATCAGAATTTTGCCTGAAGAGCTTTTCATAAAGCTCATTATCAGGAACAATACTGCTCTTTATAGGCAGAACATGTGCAGACACTCACTGTGGCAAATTGATGAGCAAACGCACCTTTCATAATGACTTGAAACATTTTTTAAAATTTTAAAACATTCATGGCTTGGTTTATGGACATCAAAAAAGCATAATGTTATTCTGGAAGAAGCAAAGTGATACATGTTTTTCCTAGCTCTCGTGGACTTCAATTACTTCTTTTGCACAGTCACAGGACTTTACCTCAGATCATTAAAACAATTGAAGATTTGGAGATTTCCAAAATATAAATGAATATCCTTTCTGCTCCCAATTGCAAGCTATTCCTATCACAAGTGAGCATGTGAAGCACACAGATTTACAGAAAAGTAGAGAAAAATGTATTTCTGAATTCTATATTTAACAGAAATACAAAAAGTATCTGTACTTAGTATTTAGCCTAATATTTTAGATATTCTGCACACACATTTTCCTCCCTAAATGGCTAGTTTTCAGTCTATTATTTATCTGTTACTTTTTTTTCTGGACACACCCTGTGACGCTCAGGGGTTACTCCTGATTATGCGCTCAGAAATCACTCCTGGCTTGGGGGACCATATGGGACGCTGGGGGATTGAACCGCAGTCCATCCTATGATACAGCGTGTACAAGGTAGATGACTTGCTGTTTGCGCCAACACTCCGGTTCCTGTCTGTTACTTTTTAATGAACTGGGATATTAAAGTGCTAATAGTGAAATAGCATTATTGCAAATATTAATGAAAAAGGAAAACATCTCTGGTCATGTGTCCAAATGAATAAGAAAAAAGGAAAGAATGAAAAATTGTGAGACATCCCTACAGACAGGGAAAAGAGCCTAGAGATCTAGAATTTAGCATAGATTAGTAGTGAGTATATTATAAAGTAAACCAGGGAGGATTAGTCAGGTTCAACTAATAGAAAGAAAAATTAAGATTTGACATCTAAAATGAAAAAAATTCTTTCTGCTGGTTATCATTAAATGTAAGCTATACGTTTAATTAAAATAAAAGAAACAGAGTTTTGGAATACTATATTCAAAGTTGATTATGAAGTACAACATCTAGTGGGTTAGAAATTGGGTCAGATGAAGAGATATAACAGGCATTTTATAAACAGAATTAATAGATATTATCTGAGGATTCTCCCTTATAGATACAATTTTGTAGACAATAACACTGAGATGATTCCCAGCCTGCATCAGGACTGGGGGGATGTTCTCTAGAGAAGGAAGCAGAAAGGAACTACATCAAGACCAAATCATTGCCTGTAACCACATCCAACTTGGTGATTGCTTTCAAGACCCCCGGAAATAGGATACATATAACAGGCTGCTCAATATTGTAAATTCTGTAGCCATCCCAGCTGACCAGAGAGTTAACCCAGTTTTTAGTAGCTTGGTGTAACTTTTACATTGTCACTAAATGCACTGCCTTCTACCCATTAAGTTGTAGAATTCCATTCGGAAGTTGTAGAAACAGCTCAACCTGAGGAACTCCTCCTTCCGGCCAGGATGCCAAAATAGAGCAAATGATGCTATTTTACCCTGCCCTGAGAGAGTGAGAGGAGAGTATGACTGGAGAGGAAGGAAGAAAAAATGGATTAAGACTCTTAAGTATTAGTCAACAAAAGTGAGTGGTGTCTGAGAGGAAGAAAACATGCAACAGGTCCCTTATGTTTATCCCAGAACACTGCTTTGGAAGGATTTCAGACTATATCACAGAATTCAAAGCCCAGAAAGCTCTCTGGTAAAGATACGGAGCTGGGAATCTAGGTATAATAAGTTTATTGTCAAGAAGACTGATGAGGAGCAAGTCCCACAGAGACAAAACCTTAGATATCTTGAAAAATGGTCTTGGGAACATTGAGTGAAAACCTAAATACCCAAACCAAAGTCAATGACAATAGAATCAAGAAACTATAACAAGCTATACATAAAAATGGACCTATTACACTAGCAGTTTAGGGGGCTAAGGGTGGAGGTATGGGATACATACTGGGAACTATGGTGGAGGGAGGTCAACACTGGTGGTGGGAATGTCCCTAATGCACTGTCATTATGTGCCTGAAATACAACTGTTAAAGGCTTATAATTCACATTGGTCTTAATAAAAAATTAATAAAAATCATTCCCCCTTATACATTGAGCAAATTGCTATCAGTATACACATACTGATACAGTATACATAGGTGAGGGATCTTTCTATGGTTGAGAAAAGAACCTTCTGAAATTATTAGATAAATCAAACCTGACATTCATGCAAGCATGACAGAGCCTGCATTCCAAAAATCCAGACAGAAAAATGTCAGAGGCCACTGGGTAGCATATTTTACAAGAATCTTGCCTCAGGGCTGAAGTATAATAAACTTTAGATCAAATATGCTCTAGCCTTTGCTATTAAACCTTAACTTTCATATTTGAAAAGATCAAAATATTTAAGTAAAAATTAACTGCATCCTAAAACAAAGTTTAAAACTATAAGGATGTAAATATATATCTAGTACCCAATAAATTAAAATTAATGATGTTTGACATCCTATTGAAAATGTTACAAACAAACAGGAAAATTAATTTCCAATCAGGAGTAAAATCAACCATTCAAAACAAATTTAGAATCAACACATGTTAAAATGAGCCCCCTCATACAGTTATGATAAATATTTTATGTATTCAAAAAGTAATTAGTGAAATGGGGAATAGGCTTGGATAAAACTTTGAGTTGACAATACATGAGATGAGATTAATTACAGTTTTGATTTTGATAAAGAAAAGTTTAGTGAATTTGAAGATAGCAATAGAAACTAGTCAGAACAAAAGAAACTAGTCAGAACCATATGGGTTGCCAGCGATCAAACCTGAGTCAGCCACATGGAAGGCAAGCATTGCATTATCTCTTTAGCCTCGTAAACATAGTTATGAAGGGGCAAGCCAATTCTTTGAGTATTCTCTCAGTATTCTCTTAGTAGTCCTTCAATATTCCCTCAGTATAGAGAAATAGAGAAAATATACAATTTATCAACAAGCATCATTACCTACCATGTGCTTAATAAATCCCAAAGAAGATGAGAAAGAAGCGAAAAATATGCAAATATGGTTGAAAATTTTCAAAAATTCACTAAAGAGCATAAACTCACAAATCAAACCAGTACAAAAATCCCCAAGTATAAGAAATATAAAGTCACTCTATCTACATTTATAATAGTTTAATTTATAAATAGTTTTTATAATTTATGAATTTAGGAGGGAGATGTGGGACATTGGTGATGGGACTATTGCACTGGTGATGAGTGGTGTTCTGAAACCCAAACACAATCATGTATGTAATCAAGGTGTTCAAATAAAAAAATACTCAGTTACTTAAAAATTTGAAATAATTTTTATCAAATATTCTTAAGATTATCATAATTGTTATATATTTAAAAATAAAATAAAATAAATAATGCAACAAAAATTTATAATAGTCTTAGAAGCAACCAAGAGCTTAGAATGGGAGATGTTCATAAAAAGACAAGAATGTTGCTTGGTTCTCACTACAATATTTGTAGCAACATCTTTAACATTTAAAAAAGAAAATCCAGGGGCCAGAGTGATTGCACAGTGGATAGGGAACAGTCTGAGTTTCATCCCCTGCATCCAAATATAGTGACCTGAGACTGACAGGAGCAATTTCTGAGTGTAGAGGCAGTAAAAACCCTTGAGCATCACCAGGTGTGGCCAAAACGTCAAAGGAAAAAGAAAAAGAAAAAATGAAGATAATTTGCATTGGGAATCTAATAGACATAACAGATCCCTCCCTGACACCAAGATATCAATTCTCTTTGGAGCAGTTATTAAAGTGACTGTATAAAAAGATCTGAACATATAGTTTAAGAGATGGACTGACCTGGCCATACTCCTGCTTCTGCTCTCAGGGCTCACTTCTAGCAGGTTTGGGGAACCATATGGGATGCCAGCGATCAAACCTGAGTCAGCCACATGGAAGGCAAGCAATGCATTATCTCTCCAGCTCCGTAAACATAGTTATGAAGGGGCAGGCCAATTCTTTGAGTATTCCCTCAGTATTGTCTTAATAGTCCTTCAGTATTCCCTCAGTATTCCTTTAATATTTCCTCAGTATTCCCTCAGTATTCCCTTAGTTTTCTCCTAGTCTCAAACTCAAACAAGGGCCATTATATGTCCCTTCCTTGGGATACAGGTTGAGAAATATAACCTGAAAAGATTTTTGTCCTTGTGTGAACACCACTGAGTATAATAATAATAGGAACCTGTATAGTTGAGCTTAATGCATGATTTTGGCCCTTAGGATACTGACAGTCCACAGGTGGCAATGGGCTGCAAATCACAGGTACATGCGCTATTTCTTCACAGACCCAAATGTTATTAAAATCAGCCACACTAAATTTCTAAGCACTGCTTTAAAGGCTTAGTTCACAACCAGGGAGCAGAGAACTAAAGAATAACTTTGATTTTAAGAAGAAAAAGGAGCTGGTGATTACTTCACATCCTAACTGTACTCCTGTGGAAATGGCTAGAACTTGCTGGCCTTAATCAAAAATTTAAGAGACTTTCGTCCTTTTTATGTTTGTTTTTTTCATGAGCAATATGGATTCTTATTTTTTTAAACAATAAGCACTTGATACTAGAAATGAATCTGATGTTTTTTTTAAATATTTGTCTCTAACCACAAGCCAGAAATTAGGGCATAGTTGGTATAAGCAGATAGATATGACTTGGTACTTTGCCTCAGACACTGTTCTCCACTGATCTTTCATTGATTCTTTGTTCAGCAAAAGCTTCCTCCACTTCAACTTTTCCTTATGGTTGATTTTCTTCATTTGCTCTCATCCTGACATCTATCTAACTGCATTTCTCCCCCAGGAAATTCTCTTGATGGGACATTAATACCTTTGGCAGTGCATGAATACTTGCTGTAAAATTCAGTTTGGTCATTCGCCTGACCTGCAATTCAAAAGTACAACAATTTAAATTCAATTAAAGAACAACCTTTTAAATATGCAATAACTACCATTACCTTAACTACAATTTTTATTTCTTTAACTGGGTTATAGCTGAGTTAGTAACATAAAGGAATTCTTCACAGTTCTTTTCAATAGAGCTTCCACTTTCCAAAATATATTTGGAAAATAAAAAATATAGAACCTCATAATATTCATGTTCAAAGCTGATACCCAAATCCTATTTCATTGTGAACCAATCCCAATATTTGAGAGCCTTGTGCAAACAGTACTCAGTTACTTCATAAATCTTTTTGCATCCCAAATCACAATTCTCCAACTGGATTAATTTTTCCATGTTTTAGATAGGATGATTTGGATAGAATAGCTAGGTAAAATAGCCCAGTGCTCTGCAAGTTGCATTGCATTATATTCCTTATTTTGTAATGGTTACATTTTAGCACATTTTTACTCTGCCATACTTCAGTGGTCTATGCCAAAGGATGGAACTTTTTTAATGTGAAATTGGGTTCAATGTTTTTACATCAGAAAAAAATGGATATATGGCTAAATTAGTCCATAAATCCAGATTGGGGGGAAAAATAATAAAAGCAGGTAACAGTAAACCATACCATATAATCTAGACTTCTAGAGCAAGAATAGCTTTAAAGGATAAGTGATTAATCAGAATCTTAATACTGAAATGGGTTCAGCCTCATAAGAGAATATTTAGTCGGGGCTAGTGTGATAGTACAGTGGGGTTACTCAATCCCCAGTATCCCCTATGCACTGCCAGATGTGATCCCTGAGTTCATAGCCAGGAGTAACCCCTGAGCACCACTGGATATAGTCTACAAAGAAAAAAAATAATATTTAATGCTTAAAACACTATCTCCAGTTATTTTACAAAGTATGTTTTCAAGAGAAATGCTTAGTTAAATAACAGAATCAGGCTGCTTGTGGGAAAATAAATCAACTTTAATGTAATCAGTTTAGTTTAAGCAAGGGAGAAGTTTGGAAGAAAATTGCGATCATGAATCCAGTTTAAGGCTAAGATGGGATTTTTAAAAAATAGGCCCTGGGGATTCCACATTGGAATAAGTCTGTGGGTGTTGAAAGGGTTAAAATATTGTTCCCTTGATGATGATGAAAATTATGAGCTTGTCAATGATATCTCTAGTCCCAGATCTTACCTTTGTTTTCTAAAATTCAACATAGGTTCACCTCTGGGTCTTCGTTTTCCTTGATATGTATTTTTTTTTAAAGTTGCTGTTTCAAGCTAATGTTCTCATGCCTCTATCTCTATTTCAATTTCCTTCAATAAAATGTATTTTATTTCTCACACAGATACAAAAGAGGGAGGTAGAGAAGAAAAGCCCTTGATCTAGACATTTCTAGGACAGAGTCTTATAAAGCTCTTCTCATCTGGCTTGACTTAGTTTAGCCTCGTTTAGGCCTATACCCTTTTGTCCTCCTCTACTTCTTGCTGGAGCTTAACTTGGGGTGAGGGGGCCTTCCCAGTACATACTTTTGTAGTGAGAATTTCTCCATACAGAGTCTGGTATTATTCATTTCTTTGCTGCTTATTATCTGGGACAAGCATCCTTACCTGATTGGATTCTAGTTGAACTAGACTCTATGGTCCATGATGCTGTCCTTGCCGCACCTCCTCTCCATCTAATAAGTCCCCTGATATATAGCCACCACCTCTCATTAGCCCAGGACGATATCATTCCTCATCACCACTGATGTGTCCTCAATTTCTCGTCCTTGCATCCTCTACCCTTCCTCCTCTGCTGACTTACACAGCCTTTCCACTCAAGGTCCCACAAGAACTCTTAGGAAAATTGGTCCCATATTGGACAACCATGACTACCCCATTAATACCTCTGAATGACAGCCCAGATGCCAGTTTCTTCTCTATGCCTTCACTCCATGAAGGTTCCGAGTCCTGCACAGCAGCTACAGTGAGCATGGAGAGGTAGCAGAGGCCCCATCTCTGGTTCTACATCCCATGGGATTATTTAATGTAGGAAGCACCTCTTAACTCATGCTTCCCCTTCACCTGGATCCTTTCCTTCTTCAGATCAAGGTTCTGTAATTACTCCAGGGGAAAGACTGTTTTTTCTCACTCTCATCTATTTTTAAGTATATTCTGTCTTCTACTAGGATTCATGACGACTAAGATTGACTAAGATCGTCACCCTCTATATTTATGCATTAAACTTCTCTGTCCCATAACATGGTCTTAGGTAAAATAATGTTAGACCCCAGAGTCCAGAAAAGGAGGAGAAGGAGAAGCAGCAGTGACTAATTCCAATTGTCCCATAACATACAGATGTTTCTGGCCCTCCCCCCCCAAAAAATAGTGGTTCCCTCTGTAATTGCAGTAATGCACAACTTCTTGTAAAGTTAGTAAATTGGTAAATACTTAATAAATTATTTACCTATCTACCATAGGTAAATCCAGATAAATACTTCCCAAGACTTATCATAAGGCCTTCTAGCTCTAAGAATTCTTAGAAGAGTCATTACTCATGAGTGTGGAGTTAGATGGGTTAAAGAAAAACTAAAATAATAATGTGTATTATTAGACAAAGGTTCAGTGAGAATTTGTAAGGAATTCTGTCAGTTCTGATCATCAGTGTGTGTTGGTCATTGTCTAAGAGAATGGTAGTTAAACTTTTAGCTAGGGTTTGAGCTCAACCTGGTTGAGCATCTGCAGACTGACTTGCTTGGTCTTTCTCTTCTTATCTATAAAATAGAAGTCACATGAATGAGAACCTTGTAAAGTTGAAATGAGAATACACTGAACTAATTTGTGGAAGGAAGTGAGAACAGACTGCTGCTGAATTAAATGTTAGGTTTATTTTTCTGAAGTTATTTAAAGACTCATCTGTCCTGGGTCCTCAGTGGAAAGCTATCTTGCCAAGAGTAATTGGGATTATGTTATTTTGCTGTTTTCACCTCTCCCAGTTACCCTTTATCCTCCCCTCTCTCCTTTCCTTTTCTTTTTCTTCTTCATTTTATATTTATTGTCCTGCCTCTCTACTCAGGGGTTACTTCTGGCTTCATGCTCAGAAATCGCTCCTGGCAGGCTCGGGGGACCATGTGGGATGCCGGGATTCAAACCAATGACCTTCTACATGAAAGGCAAACGTCTTACCTCCATGCTATTTCTCCAGCCCCTGCCCCTATACTTTTTATTCTTACTTTTCTTTTTCTGAAATACTGAACAGCCTCTTTATAACCATTCTTATTAAAGCCATACTCATCTTTCCCTCCTCTTTCCGTTTTCATTTCATTGCCAGACTCCATGCACTGGGCTCTGATTTCATATACAAAATTCAAAATTCCATTTCAAGTTTCAACCTCAACAACAATGAATCCTGCTCCATTTTCTTGCTATTTATTGTTCATCTCTCTTTAAGACAGTGATACTCCTGCTTTAGTTGATTACAAAGTTCTTGACAACCACACCCATTTCCAGTCACCAACACAGACTCATGTGCTCTCCAAGTAACTCACTTTTTTCCTCTCCCATTTAGCATATATCTGTGCCTGTCTCTGCCTTTCTCCCTTTAGACATCTTCCCTACTCTTTGTTGAATTTCATGTGGTTTCACCAAGGTCACACACCTGGCATAGACAGGTTCCAAGACAAGTCAGCTACTGCTAAAAAAAAAAAAAAAAACCATCCTCATTTTTGCTTATCATAGAACTTGGAATATTAAATGAAGATAATTCTGAGTTGCCATACATTGAGCTAAATGTTGACCATTCTCCATGCACATGCAAACACAAAACTGAAAATTTCCAAATAAAAGTTGTCTTCTCTGCCTGGTTATTTATTTTTCAGGTAGGGAGAGCAGGGCACTGTTGACTATTTTTTCATACACCAATGATGCATATATTTAGCTCAGACTTATTTTGAGTCAGAGCAATTTTATTTTGTTACTCTCAGATCAGTTGCCAGCCAAGCAAAATGACTGTTATTATTTTCCAAACACCAACCAATCTTTTCATCCAACATGAGAGGGCTATAATAGACTTTGAAGAAGGGAAAGAAGACCAGGCCCTTCCCATATTGGCCATTTCAGAAATTATTCTCCTCTGCTCATTTGTAGGACTAGAGGAGAGTCCCTAGCAGTGTCTAGAAGTGAGTATGGAAGGTTTGGGGGAGAAAGAACAAGATGAGTTTTGACATCCTGAAGAAAATTAGATGTGCAATATTAAGACCTGGGAGACCCCTGTGGATAGATTGTTCTTGTTTTTTTAACATCATCATGCCTACATTTCCTCACCTATAAGAGGATATTTGTCATGCTGATTTCCCAGTGTGGGAATGAGGGCAAGGTAAGGGAGGGGTGAAAAATTTGAAGATATCAATCATTCATGATCACTCATGTGCAGACCTAGAGTGATGAGTCCTAAGTCCTGACTGACAGTGTTCAGGCTAAAAAGATCATCTTCCCAGCCCAGTCAATAGCTCACCCAAGATTCCCTTTTCTAGAATCTCACCCCATATAAAAGTGCATCATAGATATTCATCCTTCAGCATGTAAAACTAACCATGTTCTCTGCCTTTCACTGGATTCCTTCTTAGTGTTAGAACATAACCTCAAAGTAATGGGGGCTCATACACTTGGGCTTCCCATTCTTCATGGTGGGGATTGGAGACCAGAAGATGGTAGTGAGGGGACATAGAAGAAAGCCCTGTCCCAGAAGTCACATGCAAAAGGAATATTCCATGACCATGAAACAGGTTCAATGTTGTGTTCAGTGGCCACCTTCCAAATTGCATCCACATCCCCATTATCAGCCTTCTTGCCTCAACAGTAATTTTCTGTGTGAGATGCCTGGATGATCCATGTCTTTACTCCCTGGAAGTGTTGCTAAGAAAATGCCCTTTGAGATCTGGAAGTGACTTAGTCTGTTCTCTCTACTTTCCCATCTGCTAAAGCTTCTTCGAGCTTGAGGCCTGCAGGAAAAGCATCTGGGAGAGTTCATGGTGATAAGAAATTATGTTGAATGTAACTTCTGACATAGGACAGGATGAAGCTGTGTTTTTCAATCTCATATTTCATGCAGGGCTGGGCTGAGGATGTGGCAGGCATGGCGGATGCCCTACGTTCACTGCCAGAGGGGGCTCCCTGCCTGCCACAGGTGAGAGCCAGCTCTGGGTGCCTGTTCCTGGGGGGGAAGGGGGTGGGTAATGGGGAGGGGGGGACTCTGCTCCACTTAGCGGGGGGATGGACCCTCAAGAAGATGTTGCCACTTGGTATTGCGAATGCCATTTTCTTAGGTCATAAATGCCATTGAGCCATGAGACCTTGAGGCTAGCTGACTTGTGTAGGACACACCCTTCTCTGGAACCATCTAGGAATTCCAAGTGTCCTATCCATGTCTGCAGTCTGTGGGCCTGCCTGCGCCCAAAACACCCAAATCTGAGAGTTTTACCTTTCCAACCTGGCACAACCAATTCAAAAGCAAACATAATGTGTCCCATGAAGATTGACACCCACCATGAATCATCAAATTCTAGTCCTGAACAGAATGCATTTTGACATTACATTTTGAACCTGCTTTTTAATTTCTACTGAGTTTTCAATGTCATATTTAGCTTTTCATGCTCTGGCCTTTTGCTAACCCTGTTATTCCATGTTACTCACCTTCTTCATGATGTGTTTGACAAATTCATCTTTGTGCCCACCTCCACATTCAAACCTTCTTTGAACATGTCATCATCACTCAGTATTTTTGTATCTTTTTCTACTTTTCCCAATATTCTTATAATATATAATATATACATATTACATATGTATATATGTTCTGAGACCGCCCCTGTATCGTATAACTTCCAATACACACAACCCATAAATGACTTTCCAAGTCAAGTGCTTAAAGCACAGGTATGCTTAACTGATAAACCCCAAAGCCTTGATTATACTGGGAGGCCAAAAATAAAGAAGAGTTAACAAGCTTAAATACATCTGGGGGGAGGGATAGTACAACAAGTAGGGCATTTGCCTTGCACATGACTGACCAGGATTCAATCCCTGGTATCCCATAGGGTCCCCACCCCCACCCCAAGAACCAACCAGGAGTGATTCCTGAGTGCAGAGCAAGGAGTAATCCCTGAGCAACCACCAGGTGTGGCCCAAAAACAACTGCAAAACATACCTTTCCAGCCTAGTCCACCCACTCTACAGTGAGGTGTTGATCATGCTGCCTTTCTGCTCATGTAAACAGTAGTTTTAACCCTGCATGTACTGTTGGCTATTGGGTATTTTTCCACCTTTCATCTAACGGCCTCTGCCCACCCTCTTTCTACAGTGGTCAGTCTATATCCGAGCGGCTGTCCGGAAAGAGAAAGGCCTGCCCATCCTTGTGGAGCTGCTGCGAATAGACAATGACCGTGTGGTATGCGCAGTGGCCACGGCTCTCCGGAACATGGCCTTGGACGTGAGAAATAAGGAACTCATAGGTAGGTCCTTCTATTCACTTCACAAATGTCATGCTTCCTTCTTTTTTTTTTTTTTTTTTTTTTTTGGTTTTTGGGCCATACCCGGTAATGCTCAGGGGTTACTGCTGGCTATGCCCTCAGAAGTCACTCCTGGCTTGGGGGACCATATGGGACACCGGGGGATTGAATTGCTGTTCGTCCTAGGCTAGCGCTGGCAAGGCAGACACCTTACCTCTAGTGCCACCATGCCGGCCCCCCTTCTGTGGGGCTCTTTCCTAGTGGGGGGAGGGGAACACAGGTGTACTCCCACATGCAGAGCACAACTACATCTTGTGCCCACATATATGTGTCGGTATTCTTCTGTGACCTCATTTTACCAGCTCTCCAAGTTGGAGTTCAGTGGCACTGATTGAGCATTAGCAGTTGGAAAAGAAATTCACTGATTGTGGACATTTCTAATCCTGGCAGATTGGAAATGCTAACAGTGTGTTATTTATGGTCTTATGTACCATCATCATATCCTGAAAAGTCCTCTCAGATTATGCATTGGCTTTCCACGTGGCAAATGGGAGTTTTCAGTGGGGTCCACACATACTTATCTGGACAGTTTTAATTTATTTTGGATGGGGCCAAACTAGCTCTTCAATATTGCCTTTTAAAAATTATTTCTCTTGAGTTTGTATTCAAGAAATTGGGGCATCAGAGGGTCAAACATTCATCTGCTACTCAGCAAGTATTCATTCCTTACCTTTTATGTTCTCTAATCAACAATTGTCTGGATGAGTAAAATAGGTGGGAAGCTTTGCCTTGTGCTGTTAGCATGGGACCCTAAAGAAGGCTGATTTGCATAGCTCTTGCCTGCAAAAACATGAGGAGTTGCATTAGAAACAGAGGAAACAGCTGGGTTTGAAAAAGATGGTGAGGTTGACGTTTTGTTGCTGTTTGTTAATTCTCGTGAAGCTCACATAATATAAGCCATTTATAAAAAGAACCATTTTGGTGGTTTTTAGTATTTTGCAGTGTTGTACACCATCACCTCAATCGGGTTCAAAATCATTTTGTTACACTATGGGAAACCCTGGAATTATTAAGTATGGTCATCAAAGGCCCATACCTCTAGCCACACTCTCCCAAGCCCCCAGATCCAGAGACAAATTTCCTACTGCACTGGATTCCCCTTCTAATCTTCCTAAGAGGCTGTGATTTTAAACAGAGGGTCAAGCCAAGAAAGGAATTGTTGGGAAGATACCATTGGAGTAGAGACTCAAAGGAGGGACAGTGGACAGTCTGGATATTTGGGGAAAGAAGCATCTGAGCTAATGGTTTCTGGAAGAGTGCTTGAAGGATCTTTGGATTCAGGATCTTAAGGGGTTACCTGTGTCTGATGCCAGGCAGGGAAGAAGGTTTAATTGACTGGTGCATGAGAACCAAGAAACCTAGAGGAAACATCTGGTCCCACTATATGTTTCTGGAATGAAAAAGGTGATCCCAGGAATGTTGACTGATTCAACTGCAGTCTTCAAGGGGGATGGGGAGAACAGTAAGAAGCTGAACCCCCTTTGAAGGTGACATAGTCTAGGGAGGGGAGTACCAACAAGGGGCAGTAGTCCATTACCAGACTGCTGGAAATCTGTTTATAAATCCAGACTTGGCACACATTTTCTCTAGATCTTGAGTGTATCTGCGCAGCCCAAATGCCTAGACAAGGCAGCATAAATCCTTCTGTGTGAGAGCCTGCCTCTTTCTGCCAGCCACAATACCCCTCCACCTGCCAATAAAAACCTAAGAGTTTGCAAATCTACAGAATTGATTTAATGGAGAATAAAGATGAATGTTGTCCCCTTAGTGAAATTATTGGTGCTCCTTGGGGTCTGTGACAAGGCAAAGGATGAACTCATGACTGGATATTTGTATTGAATTTTGACTTCATTGTTTGGGAATTTTGCTGTTCAAACTCAGCTATTAGCTTCAAGGTCACATCCCCTCTTCTTCCTACCTACTTCCCATTTCCTGGCATGGGGATTCAGACAGGATAAAGCACAGGTTTTCAGGAAAATCTAATCACTGCTCTATAAAACAGAGGAAAAATCAATAGCTCATCAGTCTGCTGCCTGGGCCCTACCAGGTAGGATGCATTTATGTGTTTCATTTCTTTGGATAGCTTAAAATATAACAAAATATAAGCCATTGATTACTTACCTAGCTCTGAGACATCAGCTCTCCCTATGCACTCAGAGAAAGGAGCGTTTGGAGTTCTGTACTGCCTTGTTAAATTAAGCCATAGCTATCAAATGTCAACAGACAGGGAAGCCAAAGCTTTAAAAATAGAAGTGGAACTATCTAAAATCACAGACTTTCTAGAATCAATAACATTTTCTGAAGTAGAACATAATTTAACTTACACAAAATAAGAAAAGAAACCCATATTGTTATTTGCTACTCACTCAGAACCTGGTGGCTTCATATCATTTTGGGATATCAAGAACCATCTCCCTTTTCTCTGGTGACTCCCCAGTACAGAGCTCTGGCATGAATCCATTGACTTTGAATATCTCTCCAGCATTGTAACTGGAGTGTTGCAAACCAATTGGTCCTGACACTATGGAATCTTTGGGGTTCCCTTGAAAGTTGTGTGCATGGGTGGCTGTGGGAGACAGAGGCCAAGGACTCAAGTTGGATTCAAGCTCCATTCCATTTATTCAAAACAAAAGGTGGAATACTTTACTTGATTTTTTTGACAAGTCATATATTTCAGACAAAGCTATTCAGACAAAACTAATTTTACTCAAAAAAAAGCACAGGGGCAAATTGTTCAAAACATATTTTGACAGAGCAGTTTCACCTTTGAAGCCTTTTTTTTCTATCTGAGAGCTTTAGCCAGTAAGGTCAGTTAGTATTATTTTGGTTTTATGCATACTGAATTGGGGCCGTAAATGTTAACCCTTACCATTACTGTATGTTGGCTAAAAGCAAAGTTAGATTAGAGGGTGAGTAATATTTTAATAATACTAAATAAAAATACTTGAATCTACTATGCAAATGTTCCTCATAGGGTGTGTTTATCTGAGTAATGTCAGCTGAACAATTAATATTTATGCTACATCACCTTTTCTTCTGAATGCTTCAGGAACAGACAAACCAAGGTTTTTCAGGGCCCTAATATCTGTGAATATAGGTTATATTTATCAAGCATCCTTTCTTACAGGTGTTCTTTTTTCATGCTGCCATCTTTAAAAAAGTTCCTGTGTAAAGACGAGTATTGTCCCCTTAGTGGAATTAACAAACAGCTTTTTTTTTCTTGACTTTTTTTTTTCACAGCATTATTTATGGTACATAGTGACAATGAATGAGGGGCACTCCCACCTCAGTGCAACAAACAGCTTTTTTTAAAAAAAAAAAACCTTCCTTAGGCAGTTAGGGTTTTGTAACTTGGTGCTTTCCTAGGTCTCAGTATTTGTTAACATGGGGGATGTAGCACTAGAGGGCTCAGAGGCCTTGTTTGTTCAGCTTGTCCAAACCCAATTTCCCTTTCCTTTCCCTCAAGCCACTGCCCTGACCCAACAGTAATGGCAGCTTGTCATTGGGGTATCTAATTATGGGATCAGTGGCAGCTTGTCTAGCTTATAGTTCTGTGAGACTTGATGATTCTGAAGCCAGAAACACATCCACCCCCATGTGGCTCAGATTGTCCAGTGCTAAGTCTCCTTCTCACCTCTTCTTTTTCTCTGCTTGTCACTAACTTTACTGCAGGTCATCACAGATTGCCTCACATCTTTCCTCTTGTCTCTTCATCTGAGGAGATTCTCTTCCTTTCAGAACTTGCATCTCCACCCAACTGGATCTTTTTTTCAGTGTCTCTGTCCCCACAGAACCAACTTGCCATCCTTTTTTTCTAGGACATCAGAAGCCTGGAGTTGAATGCCACTTAAAAAAATTTTTCATTGGTTTACTATTGGATAACATTTCAGGAGAACATCACACTCCTTGTGCATCTCTGTCTCACCACACCCAGCACCAAAATTCTAGAGTTATCTCAAAAAAGAACCCCTTTTTCAAAACTACATCCTCTTGTTCACTAACAGTCATTTCTGTTGTGTTTTTTTTTTCAACACCATTTGTTTAATTTAGTTCTTCATAGTCCTTAGTCCTTACATAGATCTAGTAAAACTACCTGGTGGTCTAAATGGCTAAGTGGTCTCTCTCTTAGCAGAATGACCACTTTTCATCCATGTTTTCATGGAAAGCACAATGCCATCTTCTGTTAGAATGAGACTTGGTGGGCCATAAAGAGTACAGTGGTAGAGCGCTTGTGTTGTATATGACTGACTCGGGATTAATCCTCAGCATTCCATATGGTACCCTGAGCTCTCCATAAGTGAACCCTGAGTGCAGAGCCAAGAGTAAACCCTGAGCATAGTCAGGCATTGCCCCTAGTCAAAATAAACAAATCAAATTGTAAAGGTTCATTTTATTCCATTGAATAATAATACAGCATCTATACATCTATTCAGTCATCTTTTCATGGTCAATTTTTGGATTAGGTAAATAAGTTTAGATAAGCCAATATTGGGGTTATGTAAGTAGCACCTATGGGTTGTTGTTTTTTTTTTTTTGTCTTTTTAAATTGGTGCTTTCATATTTTGTAGAAAAATGTCTGGGAGTGATGTAGTAATATAGTATTTTCATATTTATATAGTTTTTTATTATTTTAAATAATCTCTATATCAGGAGTTAGAGAAATTACAGAGCTTGCTCTGCATATAGCCAACTCTGGTTCCATGCCCAGATCTTTAGCATTATATGAGTACTTCTGGGAATGACCCCTACACACAGAACAAAGAGTAGTCCTGAACACTTCTTGATGTGACTCCAAACAAACAAGAATCTCCGTGACCTTTTTATATATTGCACCACTTTCTCTTCCCATCATCAGTTTGTGGGTTTCTTTTTCCTCATATCTTCACAACATGTGTTGCTTCTAGTCTTTCTGATATATATCTTGTTGTGGATATGGAGTGATAACTCATCATGGTTTTGATATGCATTTCCCTGATAATAAGGAGATTTGGTCATCTCTGTTTTTCTCTGAAAAGGTGTCAACAAGTCTCCCCCCACCCATATTTTAGTGAGTTTTTTGTTTATTATTGTCATTGACTTGCTGGCTTCCATCCTAAAAAGGCAATCTTTTGATCTGGTTTATTTTTCTGCCCAGAATTTATCACACTCTTAACATCAGATGCTTGATAAGAAATTAGTACATATTTTCTTCATTAGGTAATCAAATTTTTCCCATCCGATAATTATTTTATTTTAGATTTGGGAACCTTGCCTGGGATTTCTCAGGGAATATTGCTCCTGACTCTGTTATCAGAAATGTGGTGATCCTTAAGGGATTATTATAAAGTGCTAGAGATTGAACTGGAATTGGTCACCTGCATAGCAAGTGCCATATCTCCTCTATAATTTCTCTGGTCCTGTGGCAGAGAAATAATAATTAAAATTAATATAAATAGTCATAACCTTCAGTAGCAATTTAATTTCAAAGTATTTAAAGAAAAGAATCTTGAATTCATAATAAATGTTACTCAAAGAGCTAGTCTATTGCTGCCTAAATTTCAGTAACTATATACATACACTTTGGCTTGCTGAATGAAGTAATCCACTTTTTTCCATAATGGTTCCAGGGTTTCCATTAAAATAACAACTGTTATTAGATTTTTCTTTTACATTGGGGGAGGGGGAGGAATGAATACCACAAGGAGTATGTCATCTTATTACATCCCATTATTAGTAAAACTCCAATAAGTTATTGGACAATAATCAACTTCCCCCAGCTCTAATAAAAGATCATATGTAGTATTGAAAGAATTATTTTATATTTTTCTTGTCTTTCTCTTCCCATGGGCTGTTTCCTTAGTTTTGTGTATATCTCCACCAACAGACAAGTATACATTTTTCTTCTTTTCAATGAGTGATACAGAATTTCTAAAGAATGCAACCTCCAGAAATGTGAATTATCCCTATGAGGGTGGTGTTATTTCAATACATAGAAAAAATATTTTTATTGAAAAAAAGGAAGATAATAATTCACCTAACTGAAAGACACCAGCAATGTCTTTTTGCTTTAACAAATCTAGCAAAATACTCACCAGTTCACTTCCTTGAAAAGTCCTGTTGAAGATGGAAGAGATATATTTCAGCCAAACCTGCCCCTTTTCTCTGCCAACAATAAAACCAAACTCCAACAAAATGAAAACAACAGCAGCTGTTTATAGGATTGGAGATTCAGACAAACACTGGACATAGATCCATTACCACTCATCCATGAGAAAAAAAACCCAAAGAAAGAAAGAGTCCATGCTATGTGCTGCTTATTTTTGCTAGCCCTCAGGGAGCAGATTAAGAAAACACATGAAGAAATATACTAGAGTGAGTGATACCTGCTCAATAGATAAGGGCTTGTGTTAGAGGAATTGGAACCTTTGATCCCTAATTCTTATAACTCTCTACTCTTCAGTATGTCAGTGTCTGTACTACACATGGCACTCCATTTGCCAGGCTGTTCTCTCGCTGGCTTGTTTTATATCTGCACTCTTTGGACCTCTGCCCTCACCCCTATACAAGGCCCCGCTTTGAGTGCTATTTCTGTAGAGCCACAACTTGTACTCATAGCAGAAATGGGTGGAGCCTACTTGATAAGAAATCT
Source organism: Suncus etruscus (assembly GCF_024139225.1). Lineage (NCBI taxonomy): Eukaryota > Metazoa > Chordata > Mammalia > Eulipotyphla > Soricidae > Suncus > Suncus etruscus. Next base: position 89,026,744 of record NC_064849.1, read on the forward strand.
TGGGGGCTGAGCAATAGCATGGCAGGTAGGGTTTTGCTTTGCATGCAACAGTTTAATCCTTTGCATCCCCTCTGGTCAATTGAGCCTACCATAAGTAATTTCTGAATGCAGAGCCAAGAGTAATCCCTGAGCACAGCTGACTGTACCTCCCCCCAAAAAATTTTTTTAATAATATCTTTATTTAAGCACAATGATTACAAACATGTTTATAGTTGGGTATCAGTTATAAAATAAAAGAACCCCCTTTATCAGTGCAATCTTCCCACCACAAATGACCCCCAACTTTCTCCTCCCCCACCCTCTGCCTGTATTCAAAAGAGGCACACTACTTCTCTCACTCAATACCATTGTCATAATAGTTCTTAGTGTAGTTATTTCCCTAACTGCACACACCACTCTGTGAGTGGTTGGTTCTGTGTCTATCTCTGTCTCTCTGACTTATTTTACTCAGCATAATAGTTTCCATGCCCATCATGTATAGGAAAATTTTATGACTTCATTTTTTCTGATGGCTGTATAGTAGTATTCCATTGTGTATATGTATCATAATTTATTTAGCCACTCATCTGTTGTTGGGCATCTGGGTTGCTTCCAGATTATGGCTATTATAAATAGTGCTGCAATGTATATAGGTGTGCAGAAGTACTGTGTTTATGTAAAGACAGACCCTCAGATCAATGGAATAGACTTGAGTATTTAGAAAATGTCCCCCATAAATACAATCAATTAATCTTTGATAAAGGGGCAAGAAATGCAAAACTGGAGCAAGGAAAATCTCTTCAACAAGTGGTATTGAGACAACTGGTCAGTCATGTGCAAAAAAGCAAACTTGGACCTCCATCTAACACCATGCACAGAGGTCAAATTCAGATAGATTAAAGATCTGTATTTCAGACTCGACACTATAAGGTATATAGAAGAACATGTAGGTAAAGTACTCCATGACATTGAGACTAAAGGAATCTTCAAGAAGGAAACATCACTGTCCAAACAAGTGGAAGTAGAGATAAGCAGATGGGACTATATTAGGCTGAGAAGTTTCTGCACCTCAAAAGAAATAGTGATTAGGATACAAAGGCCACACACAGAATGGGAGAAACTATTCACCCAATACCCATCAGATAAAGGATTAATATCTAAGATATAAAAGGTACTGACAAAACTTAATAAGAAAAAGATATCTAACCCCATCAAAAATTGGGGAGAAGAAATGAACAGACACTTCCTCAAAGAAGAAATACAAATGGCCAAAAGGCACATGAAAAAATGTTACACATCACTAATCATCAGGGAGATGAAAATCAAAACAACAATGAGGTACCATCTCATTCCACAGAGACTGGCACAGATCACAAAAAAAAAAAAAAAGAACAATCAGTGCTGGTGTGGATGTGGAGAGAAAGAAACTCTCATTCACTGCTGGTAGATATGCCGTCTAGTCCAGCTTTTATGGAAAATAATATAGAGATTCCTCAAAAAACTGGAAATGGAACTCCTATATAATCCAGCTATACCACTCCCAGGGATATATCCTAAGAGTACTATAACACAATACAAAAATAAGTTTTTATTTTAGAGTTGAATTGTAAACTTTCACTCTCTTTTATTAATAATATTTTTAAATTTTTATTTTGATCATAATGGCTTACATATCTTTCACAGTAGTGTTTTAGGTACATATTAACATTGAATCAGGAATTATAATTTTTATTTTGACCAAAATGGATTACAAATCATTCACAGTAGTATTTTAGGTACATAGTGACATTGAATCAGTGGCATTCCCACCACCATGTTGTCCTCCCTCCACCCCTGTTCCCAGCATGCACCCCATATCGCCCCTCCTTTGCCCCCCAGGCTGCTAGTATAGGAGGTCCCTTCTGTGTCTATCTTGTTGTAGCTTGGGTATTCATTCTGTTGTAGTTGGCTTTGGATTTGGTGTTTAAGTCTGATCATTTTTTATTTCTACTCAATGTTCATAAGACTGTTTGGTCTTGGTACCCTCCATTATTTACCCCTCAATTTGTGAGCAGAACATGATGGTTCACGTTATGTGGTTTTGTTTGAAGAGAGAAAAAATGGGGGGGGGGCAAAAAATCTATGTGTGATTTTACTGATTTTATATAGAAGTGATACCTTCCTCCAAGTAGATCAAAAATAGGAACCAGGTAACATTTGTTTTTGTTTTGTTTTTTCCCTGACAGTGCCTTTCATTCTATTATGCCCAGAAAAGGAGCTTTGACCTACTGTTTAATTAATTAACTTATAAGGAACATGTAATATTTACTCTAGAGACTAAATCTAGAGGAGATTTGAAGAATCTCCAACAGAGGAAGGTACAAGATTGGAGGGAGGTTTATCTTTTTCAAAGCCTCCAAGTAACAAAGAAGAAAGACTGTTTGGAGGCTTGCTTACAACTGGGGACCCAACCAAATTTAACCTAGTGCCATTTGGGAAGAGATGGACATTGGAAAGACTTGTGCTCTCTGTGTGAATTTGGCTGGATTATCAGTGGATCTTGTGGGAAGAGGCACTGAATCCTGGGAGTCCTCTTGACAGAACTAACAGCCCCCTCCCTTTTCTCTCCCTTGGGTGTTGGAAGTTTGTTATTCTTTTTTTCAAGCCAGAGTTGGGGGAAGGATTCTCCTTCCCACATTCAAGCTCTTTTCTGGCTGAATAAAAAATTGAACAGGCCAGTAAGGCTGACCTACCCATCTCCCCTCTATACCACCATTTCACATGGCTTTTTCTGGATGTCTGATGCCATGTGGGTGACAGGGGACCCCCTATGAAATAAGCTGAGCATATGTTCTTTGAGATTGTCTGACCTTTGCCATCTTCCTCTTGGTTCAACATCTCTGGGCAATGTCCTTTCAGTCCATCAATGCCTCAAAAATGCCACTCAGAAGTATTCTGCTCTTTTTGGGATCAGGAAAAGGAATATTTTTAAAGGGGGGCCATTGACACCCAACCCAGGCCCCCAAGGAAAAGGAAACCCCCAGAATATCTCAGAGCACACACACTGATTAAATCATAAACCAGAGCAGGAGCTTCCTCACTGCCACAAATCCCTAAGATCTCGGACCACCCTTCTCCCTCTTCTTGGGAGCAGGTTCATGAGGGGGCCAGAAAAGCATCTTCTTTATCACTTTACTTTCTTCCCACACTCTGGTTTTGAAATTCAGATGGAAGACTTTGCCCAAACACTCAAACCCTGTTTCTAGACAATGATTGCTATTTATGTCAAATACTGTCAAATATGATAACATCCTTTAATAAAGTAAGATGTTTTTTAAATAAATACGGATGTTCTGTCTTTAAGTGAAATATAGCCTGAATAAAGTAAAAAATAACGCTACTTTAAAAATCACCCCCCCCTTTGCCACAGGCCAAATCTGTATTTAGTGAGAATGTAGTTTTCCTTGCAGAATGGGGGTAAGTGAAGAGGGCAATGAATGCCTCCAAGCTATCCTGAACGTTAGTTTGTAAACTTTCTCTTTGATTTTACCTCTTTGCTGCTCCAATCTTCAAATAAGTGAGCTCTGGAATTCAAAAGCTATATGCACTAATCCTTCAGTCTGTGTGTGGGGGGGGGGCGGGGGGAGCATATTTTCTGAATTCTCACATCCTCAAGAATGTTCTTTAGGGAACAAAAACCTCCATAGCTGTGTCTCCAGCTCCAGGAAGCAGATGTCGGGCAGGATGTCACACCTCAGGGTGCCCAGGGCTGGGATCCCATTTTAGCCAACAGCCTCTGTGTCACCTAAAATATAGGACAACGGAGAATTCTAAAGCAGTGGGCACTGGAATTGGATTCAATGTAGCCCTGTGCATTTTGACTTTCTCCTCTCGTACCTATGAAAAGCTGTGTCAGGTCTGTTGTGGAGCTGTTTGGGAAACTGAACAGCTCCTTTCTGCTCCCACCCAAATCACATACCACACAGCTGTTTTTAGGTACCTACATCCCTGACCCCAGGGTATTCCATCTGGTGCACTGAGTGAGGTTGGCACTTCATTTCCACTCTTAGGAAAGTGTTCACCTCCCTTCCTGAAGGAGGCCTGAAGCCATTTTAGAGACTTACCTTCTTTTTTTTTTTTTTTTTTTTTTTTTTTTTTTTTTTTTTTTTTATTTAAACACCTTGATTACATACATGATTGTGTTTGGGTTTCAGTCATAAAAGGAACACCACCCATCACCAGTGCAACATTCCCATCACCCAAGTCCCAAATCACCCTCCTCCCCACCCAACCCCCGCCTGTACCCTAAACAGGCTCTACATTTCCCTCATACATTCTCAATATTAGGACAGTTCAAAATGTAGTTATTTCTCTAACTAAACTCATCACTCTTTGTGGTGAGCTTCCTGAGGTGAGCTGGAACTTCCAGCTCTTTTCTCTTTTGTGTCTGAAAATTATTATTACAAGGGTGTCTTTCATTTTTCTTAAAACCCATAGATGAGTGAGACCATTCTGCGTTTTTCTCTCTCTCTCTGACTTATTTCACTCAGCATAATAGATTCCATGTACATCCATGTATAGGAAAATTTCATGACTTCATCTCTCCTGACAGCTGCATAATATTCCATTGTGTATATGTACCACAGTTTCTTTAGCCATTCATCTGTTGAAGGGCATCTTGGTTGTTTCCAGAGTCTTGCTATGGTAAATAGAGCTGCAATGGCGGGGATGTGGAGAGAAAGGAACTCTTATCCACTGCTGGTGGGAATGCTGTCTAGTTCAACCTTTATGGAAAGCGATATGGAGATTCCTCCAAAAACTGGAAATCGAGCTCCCATACGATCCAGCTATACCACTCCTAGGAATATACCCTAGGAACACAAAAATACAATACAAAAACCCCTTCCTTACACCTATATTCATTGGAGACTTACCTTCTTTGCATTGCAAACCCCTGGCAGATGTTGTTTTAATTAAAACACATGCCATTTCAATTAATCCTTTGAAAAGTAGCCTGGTTTTCCAGGCAAAGCCATTTCTCCGAGTACTCTTTGCTGGCTGGTCTTAATGGCAGGACAAAGCAAACTCCATGGAGGAGGAGGGGAGAGGAAGTGAGGGGTGCATGGGCTTTGGCCAGAGTTGGCAGATCAGGTGTCTGTATTTAAGTTTTCATCTCCCAAACACCAGAACTAATCTCCAGGACACTCTGCCTTTATTTCCTGCAGAGCCTAGAGGCTTCTGAAATGAACTTGGGCTAGCCTGGTGGGAAATTTGGGCAGCTGGGCCTCGCAGATAAGAAATCCTTGGGAGGAATAAAAGAAGTGTATGCGTGTGCGTGTGCGTGTGTGTGTGTGTGTGTGTGTGTGTGTGTGTGTGTGAGAGAGAGAGAGAGAGAGAGAGAGAGAGAGAGAAGAGAGAGGGGAGAGAGAGAGAGAGAGAAGAGAGAGGGGAGAGAGAGAGAGAGAGAAGAGAGAGGGGAGAGAGAGAGAGAGAGAAGAGAGAGGGGAGAGAGAGAGAGAGAGAGAGAGAGAGAGAGAGAGAGAGAGTGAGAGAGAGAGAGAGATTAAAGAAATTATGTCTGTCCCAGAGGCAGGCAATGGGGAAAGTAGAAAGGAAAGTGGGAACATTGGTGGGAGGAAATGTGCGATGGTGAAGGTGTTGGACATTGTATGTCTGAAACTCAACCAGAAACAACATTGTAACTATGAGAAAACAAAACTGTTACGAACAACCTTATAACCACAATATTTAAAGTAATTTTAAAAATTAAAAAGAGGATTCCTTATAGAGAGAGTTGTAAACCAAAGAGCAGATTATTAGTTTATTAAAGATGACTTAATGATTGGCTCCTAAGAATTGCATGGGGAAAAAGCAAAATCAAGACATTTCCAATTGATCCCACTTCAGGAACTGCTTAGAACTCAAATCCAAAGGAAAGGGGCAGACATTCTTTCCAATTTGATTTCTGTTCAGATACTGGGTCATGTCCAACTCATTTCACAGGGTAAGCTTTAGAAAACGTGAGAATTAAAAAGATGCTCCCAAACTACTGAGTCAGGAGAAACTAAATATAGAAAAGGAGAATTTTAGCAGGATCATGCTTCTCCATGGATTCCTTTCTTATGCTGACAGCCATCTTCTCTCTTTATAAAAATAAACATTGAAAACATCATGTGGAAAGAAATTTATTTTTACTTCTTAATATTACACATTATGGATTAGGAAATACATTTTAGAATTTAAAAGTGAATACCTCTTTTAGCCTTTTAGGTTTATGCTAGATTATATTGATTGTGGTGGATCTTGAATTGCAGAGAGGGTGAGAACAGTTAGGGGGAGGAAGGGATGGTAGTAAAAATAAAAGATAAATATAAAAGGGAGATCAGGCTCCATCCTAGGAGCAGCATAATGACCAAGACCACCAACTACAGAAGATGGACTAAAATGACACTGAAGAAGCAGAATCACTAGAACCACAAAGAAAGACTTCATCATAAGCTCCATTCCTTGAGCTGTACAGACACGAGGCTGTACAGAGGTCTGATTTTACCATACATGACTAGCAGAAGTCTTCCATACACCACAAAAGCACTGAGGGGAGAGTAAATGATCATGCAAGGAGTCTATAGTTAATCCCATGACAGTATGCTTCAGGGGTGGAGAAACCCTGTATCTCCTAGGCCAAAGGAATTCCCTCTATAATATCCCCAATAGTTACTGTGCTTATGCAGTGGGAAAAAGAAAAATAAGCACAAAATAATCATTTTATCCACATATATATTGATTGATTGACTGATTTTTTTACTTCTTTATTTTGGTGCAGATACTGAAGTTGATGTCTCCAATTTTATTTTATTTTACTTTATTTTATCTTTCTCTTTCTTTTTGCACTCCAGCATGGTTTGATTTCAGAACCGAGACTACTGTGTGGTGCTTGTCTTTATTGCTGTAGTGCTCACTGGATATTTAATTTGATATTTCTTTCTGTGTTGTAGTGTTTCAATTACCTTTTTTCATGTCCTCTCTCAAACTGAGGTTGAAAGCCTCTAGAAGTACTCCACCCATTTTCAGCTTATTTGATTTTTTTACCCCATTCTATTGCTTTTCTTTCCTTCAAACAAAACCACATAACTCAAACTATCCAGCTCTGCCTCTCAAATAGAGGGGGAAACAAGGGGTGTACCAGGACCAAACAGATATATGATCACTAATAGTAAGCTAGACAAAGAGGGTACCACCTACTCTAGCAGCTCGGGGGGGTGATGGTGGGGTATATGGGTTGTAGAAATGGAACTGGAATGGGGGGAGGACATATTTGGTGATGGGTATTCCCCTGATTCAATGTTAATATGTACCTAAAATACTACTGTAAAAGATATGTAAGCCAATATGATCAAAATAAAAATTTAAAAAATAAATAAATAAAAAGGAGGTATAGGCAGGTCTCAGTCAGTGACCTGCGAGTGGATCTTAAGAGAGGGAGAGAACAGAAAATAGCAGGCATCTGTCTGACACAAACAGCCCCTGGCCAGAGCTGAGCAATGGGCCAGCAGCTTAAAGTATGTATTAAAAGTATTTCTGTTGAGTCCACTTAGAAAATTGACAGATCTACCTCTGGTACTTTAACATACCATAACATAATATTAGTTTTTGATAAAAAACTTAATTGATTTTTTTTATTTAACCAACTTTATTACATACATGATTGTATTTGGGTTTCAGTCATGTAAAGAATACCACCCATCACCAGTGCAACATTCCCATCACCAATGTCCCAAATCTCTCTCCTCCCCACCCAACCTTTAATTGATTTTTTTAATTTTGTGCCTTTGAATCAGTTTTGGGGTTTTGCTTTTTAGAGCAGTTATCAGTATTTTTCCTTATATTTCTCATTTTTGTCTCAATCTGGGATTCTAGTACATTCACCTCCCACAGGGTATTATCCCATTGGTCTTGAACACTTTGATCAACACTTTTATTGTTCCTTTGTTCTCTGTATTCTGGTTCTCAGAATTTCTAGTATCCTGTATTCCAATGTATTCATCATGGGTTATTTTTGATGTTTGATATTAAAACTATTTTATTTTCCCACCCTAACTGCTTTATTTTTGTCTCCTTTCTCATTTTCCAGGACAAATTCAGATCCCATATTTTCCCCAGTGCTTCCCTGAAACCTGTTTGTTGTTGTTGTTATTGTTATTTTATGTGAACTCCTTGGTGTCTAACTCTGCAACCCTTCAATTTAGCTCATCAGAAAGGCTGTGTACAAGATCCCGAACCATCCAGTTGAGTGATCTTTCCATTACCATAATTTTAGCCCTTCAGCCATAAAATACCACTTTATCTATTCTCACTCTTTATTCATCTTTTAATTGCTACTGAGAATGGCTGACATTTTACTAACGTGATAGTGACCACAGAATAAGTGAGGTAACTTTGTTTTCTAGAATATGTTCTTCATGGGTAAAGGGACAGTATCTTTCTTGTCTACTAGAAATTTCCAGCACAATATTATTCCCAGAATGATAAGTACTAGACTCCAGAGTCAAAGGATGGATGAGACCACACAACTGGAATAAAACTCAATACTTTAATCCATCTGCCCAAAAGCTCCCACACTGGCTAGCCAGGGCCATCTTCTGAAGTCAAGATGAGCCCCAGCAAAAGTCATAAAGATTATATAGGGAAAGGATATAGGAAGGTTCCAGCTTTCTTTTTTTTTTTTTTTTTTTTTTTTTTTTGAGCCACAACCGTTTATGGGACATATGGGATCTAACTGTGGTCCTTCCTTGGCTAGCGCTTGCAAGGCAGACACCTTGCCTCTAGCGCCACCTCACTGGCCCCGGGCCAGCTTTCTGATAATCTTTAAAATGATTGTTTATTGTCTAGGGATAATTTCCTACTGCTCCTTTGTCATTCCCTGATAGGCTACCTGATATGGCCAGGTAGCTTGGGGTGGAAGTCTATGGAAATAGGCTTGTAAAGATCTAGCATGTGACTTACACCATGTGGTTCTTACAAAATTGTGTCTCTCCCTGCTCAAAACCTGAGAAGAAACTTGCCATGTGGCCTTTACAAAATGGCATCCCTCCTTGTTCAGAAATATGGACAGGATTTCTACTTCCCTCTTTCATTCTCATTGTCAGAATAGTTCTCAATGTAGTTATTTTCTCTAACAGCACTCATCACACTTTCTGGTGAGCTTTATGTCATGAGCTGAAACTTCCAGCCCTCATCTCTTTTGTCTCTGAGAATCATTGCAAAAATATCTCATTTTTCTTAAAACTCATAGATGAGTGAGACTATTCTGAGTCATTCTCTCTCCCTCTGACTTATTTCACTCAGCATAGTAAATTCTGTGTACATCCATGTATAGGAAAATTTCATGACATCATCTCTCCTGACGGCTGCATAATATTCCATTGAATATATGTACCACAGTTTCTTTAGCCATTCATCTGTTGAAGGGCATCTTGGTTGTTACCAGAGTCTGGCTATTGTAAATAGTGCTGCAATGAATATAGGTGTGAGAAAAGGATTTTTGTATTGTATTGTTGTGTTACTAGGGTATATCCCTAGGAGTGGTATAGCTGGATCGTATTGTTACCTTAATTTTAAAATGCTGACCAAGTGAATCTTCCAACCCTGAATGTGAATAGGAAGAAAGTCTGGGAAGGTGTCAGGAATGGGTTTTTTTTTTTTTTTTTTTTGGTTTTTGGGTCACACCCGGCAGCACTCAGGGGTTACTTCTGACTCTATGCTCAGAAATCAACCCTGGCAGGCACAGGGGACCATATGGGATGCCCAGATTCATACCACCGTCCTTCTGCATGAAAGGCAAATGCCTTACCTCCATGCTATCTCTCAGGCCCCAGGAATGGACTTTTCTTTCTTGAAGATGCTTCTTTGGTAACTCCAGTAATTTTAGTCCAGCTTGCTTCTCTTCATTTTGACTCTTACCCAGGGCTGGTAAGAGATAACCTTACTCTTGTTGGGCAATCTTCAGCTATGCCACAGACTATATCCACTATCTCTTCTCTTCTTATTTTTCCACTGGACTTGATTTTTGTTGCTGCTTAGTTTTTTTTTTTAAATTCATATATGTGGGATCCCTTATCTCAACACAGAAAATAAAAATATTCATGTGTGTATGAAAATAGCACCATAAGTGGCCTGATGCCAGGAAAGGGATGAACCTGAGTCAACATTTTTGCCCTCCAATAGGCAGTACCATGAGAGCCCATGGATGCCCTCCAAGGCTCAGACCTGAGATCTGGAGTTATGCGGTTCTTACCTCTCACCTTGGGTTCAATCTCTTACCCTGATGGTGAGTCTCCTTGAAGGAGATTTGACCACAGAAGGCTCGGAGTGGCTCTCTTTTGGTTTATTGATCAAGCCTATGAATGTGGATCATAAATGAAATTGTTGAGTGTTGCATCTTGTGTTTTCTAATTTTAAAAGACTTTTGGAAACTAATGTTCCCACTGGAAATTTTCAATTGAAATGATGACAACTGAGTCAGAGAGACAGTACAGCAATAAGGCATTTGCTTTGCATGGAGATACCTTTATAAGAATCTTAGCACCACTTATGGTCCCCTGAGCCAAGAGTGATTCCTGAGCAAGCAAGATTTAGTAAGTCCCAAATCCCAAAATAAGTAAGTATGGGAATAAATATTTGATAACCTTATGATTTTCGAGGTGGCATTTAAAAACCAGAATGAGCACATCTGTTCTTTAAATATTAGCTAAGAAACCTGAACACCATAAAGGTCGCATAATCACCATTATCCTTTGAAATGGTATCAAATTCTTTATTTCCATAACTATATATTACCTACCAGCTGTGACTATCAATCTTTCTCAAGAATCTTACTATTTAAACCTAAGGGCTTTATTAGTCATTTTGTACATAATATATATTATTCAAATTAAAATTAATATTTTATTAAATATTAAACTTAAAATTAATTAAATTTAATTAATTAAGTTACGATTAATATATTAGTCATCAGAATTGTCATATTGATTGTTATTATTCATGAGCCATATTTGTTAAATATATTTCTGGTGTTTTGGTCCACATCACTAGTTTTCAAGGCTTATTCCTGACTCTATGCTCAGGGAACATTCCTGGCAGTGCTTAGGTGACCATATGTACCAGGGATTAAACTCATGTCAGCTGCATATATGGCAAGCACCCTGTATATTGTACTATTTCTTTAAATACAAGAAGAAAAATTATACTGAAAATACTTTTTGTGGATGCTCCCTTTTATCCTAGTCAATTTGCATTCAAAAATGCATATTAGTGCTTTAATCAACAGGGTCCCATTTTTGTATTCCCACCTTTTTTGGTCTTTCGAGATTTAGATGCTGATAAAAGTCAGACCTATAGAAAAGGTGAAGATATTTGCTTATAGTGGTCTCACCTGATTCTTTGAACTTCTAATATACTAAGAAATCTCATGGGGGCCAGTTACCACACTCATAAAAGAGGCATGTATTCTTTTTCTCTTCCCATACCATTGTTGTTGCTTCCATTGCTGCAGTGTTCAGGAATTGCTCCTTTGTGACAGTACTCTTTGGCTTGTGCCCTAGATTGTAGTGCTCACCTACTCTTGATTGCAGTGCATGGAGCTTGCATACTTTGTGATGGTGCTACAGATACCATTAGACTTGCCACTGGGATTGTACTTGGCAATAAGGTGTAGTATTGAGGACTAAACTTGTGGTCTCATGCCTACAAACTGCTTACTCTATCATTGATCCTCCCTCTGACTCATATACTTTAGCCTTTCTATAGATTAAACAAATATATATGGAAGTTATGAATGGCATATCAACATAACACTTGAAAGACCATGTCATGCTAAGAACCAATACACCCATCAAGCAGTGAGCCCTAACCACTATGTTATCTCAATACCCTGAACTGTCCCTTCTGAAGATCAGCTATCTTCTCAGCCCAATGTCAACATTGCAGAAACCTTTGCCTTGAGCTAGAGAATAGCTCCCATTGCAGCAGAGAAGGACCTGACTTGGGTTTGTTATATAAAAAGTAGGAGGGGATTCTTCCCCACAGAGTAGATTTGTACTCAGACTTACCAGGGAAGCTGAGGTTCTAAAACCCCAAGTTCTGCATCTCTTGGGAAGTCTTCCTGGGTCCCAGGTCACCAAAAGTCCAGCTGATCCTGGATGGCCTGACCTGAATCAGTCCTACTGCACCCTATTCCTCTGGCTGGAAAACTGATTGTCAATGCTCTGGGTATACATCTCTGGTACATTCTCCAGAGCTTCACGCTCCACATGTTCCATTTCTGAGCTGCAAATCTCCCTGGAGAATTCACCACACGGAGGAATGCAGCCAAGTGTCTGTTGAGAAGCACCAGGCAAGATTTAAGGATTATACTGAAAGCTAATTAAGACGACAGTAGGAGTTTTATGCTGGATCATAATTTCTTATCTACATATAAAGTATCATTCTGGGACAATGAGTGGAGTATTTAAAACTTCCTGGGGACTAATTAAATATAAAGAAGTCCAGCTCTCAACTCAAATTCCAAAATTCACTTCTCATGCCACGAAAGTCTAATGTGGTTGTTTAATATAGTTGCCAAAGTATAGTGCAAAATATAGCTATATATAAGGGTATAATTCTCTAAGAAATTTTTCAGGTCTTTCTTTCTCTCCTCTATATTTTCATATTTCTTTAAATAAAACTACATCACTAAAAAAAAGTACACTGGTTATTTCTTCCTTTCTCTATTTCCAGCATTCTAGTATTAAAAATAACTAGGAATTTATTAATTTATCCTAATTTTCTCTTTGACTATCAGAGTCTAAGATAAGGAATTAATGTATATCCTCCTTAATTCATTTGAACTCTATTCATTGAGTTCCTACTACATGGTTATGGGGCATCAGAATACTATTGAAGTTAGTTTATAACCTGGGGTGGAAATAATTTTAAAGAGAAGTTTCATATTTCACCACTCAATCATCACCACCACAAAAATTTAGCATCTGTTTTTCCATTAATATAGGTTCAATATTTTTTAGGATTCACATAAAAGTTAAATCTCCACTCCCCCCACCCCCAAAGGAATAGAATCCAAGGTGATTATTGAGTGATTGTTTTCTTTCTGCTTTGGATGTGAATAAAATATTTTATTAAGGGATTCAAGAGTGACAAGACAAAGGGAGGAAAGATCATCAAACAGAGTGGACAGAAAAGGCCTTAGGAGTGGGTAAGAACCTGACAGAGAAAAGTTAGACTTAAGTCGTGGGGACAAGACATCTGACAAATGGAACAGCAAGAATAAAAATCCTGGCTCAGGAGGGCATTTGCCTGGGGGACAGAAGACCAGTGATAATATCAAGGCTGTTGGAGCCACAAAAATGAGGCAGATAAGATGGAATATATATAATATCTATATTCTCCATATATATGGAGAGATGCCTCAAAACCTTGATTATAGAATTTAAGATTATAGTCCTCTCTGGAAAACAAAACCAAATAAAAACATAGATCTGGAGAAAAAATACAGCAGATATGGCCTTGCCTTGCACACACCTGACCTGGGTTAAATCCCCAGCATTCCTTAGGGTCTCCTGAACATCACCAGGAGTAATTTCTAAGTTCAGAGCCAGGTGTATCTTCTCAGCATTTCTGGGTGTGGCAACCAAACAAAAAACATGTCATAGAATATTTAAATAACTTAACATTGTCAGATATTTTCTGACTGCTGACTAGAGACTTGAAGTAATAAAACAAGAAAGGCCAAAGAGAACTTGATTCCAGGTATGTGAAAACGATGAAGGCAGGATGACTTACTACCATGTGATAGGAAATACATAGGAAATAGGCTTTGGACTGGACATTTGACAGGTAGGGGGACAGGTTTGCCCAGCATGACCAGGGAATATTGGTTTGAAGTCCAGAATTGAGCTGTTTGTCAATGCATCATCCATAGAGGAACAAAATAAAAGAGATGTAAAGGCAGAGCATAGCCCAATTATCTTAATTCCCTAAATACAGAAACAACTCCAGGAAGTCTCATCTTAAAATAAAATGCCTCGGTATAGGTACATCCGTATTACTTAGTTTATTAACCAAAAACAGATTCTTTTACATTATTTTCTTCTCTTCTTTCACCTTTGAATGAAGATGACAAGAGACCCATGTTTCTTTGTGTGTTATTGAAAAATACAATAGCAATATGCTCATATTATTTTCATATTTGCTGCACTTGTAACAGTCTCACTGGCTGAAGAAAAATGCTTAAACACCAGTCAGTATAGACTGTTGGTTCAGCCAGAAGAAAAAGCAAGAGCTGTGAGTAGAGAATGAATCCATTGAGAGAGACTAAGGAGTAGCCTGGATGTTAAAGTAGCAGTTTACACTCACTGTTGGGCATTTTGTGCTTTACTTTTATTTCCCAGGGGTTATTTCTCTGCACAACCATCTCTCACTGCTTAAATTGTCGCCTTTCCAGTAATTTTTGTATTGGTGAAGTCATCTCATGATTTTTGAGAGTTCAAACCCTGTGAACAGATCAGAGTACTTAGTTGTCTGTCTTATTGGGTTTTCCAGGGGAACAGATAGTTTTAGGGAGAACCATATGTAAAGTGTCAAGTTCTATATTCAAGGAATAGATTATAATGAAAATGAATGCATTTGCTTCTTTGCTGGCACATTCATACATGCAACCAAAGAGTATGTGTGAGGATAGAAAGGTAGTACAGCCAATAGGGCATTTACCTTCCATATGGCCTACACAGATTCAGTCCCTGGCAGCCCAGATTGTCCTCTAAGCCTGCTAGGAGTGATTCCTGAAAGAAGAGCCAGGAGTAATCCCTGATCACCACCGGATGTGGTCTCAAAACTAAAAGGAAATAAATAAATGTTGCCACATCTAAGGGCAGGGATTATGCTCTTCCTGGACAGCATTCAGATGCTCTAGTAATGAACTTACATTCCATTTTTTAATTGTGGGCTGCAGCTCTTGTCAGGAGACTTTGTCAAACATTAGAACTGAAAACAGACTAGTGTGAGGCAAATGCTACCAGAAAATATAAATCTAACTGATAGAGTGTCATTAGAGATATAGCTCATAGTCAAGCTCATCTTATTCTGTATGAAAGAAAAAAATACATATATAAAAATGTATATATTTGCTTTCTCCTTCTCTTTCCATCCTAGATAAAACTCAACCAAATTGCAGTTCTGTTTCTCTAGGTACGAATAGATATAGCTGTGGATACAGATAGAGATAATAGAAGTAGTTTCTAGAATAGTTATTTTTTTAAATGGACTGTTTTCTCCAGACATGTGAGTTCTCATTCATTCCAGGCAAATGATGCTTTACATCTTCTCTATCACTATATTTTTATGTCACCAGAGACTGTCAGCATTTGATGGTTGGCCCAGTCACTTGCAAAGCACTATGGGATTTTTGAGGAAGTGGAATCCATGATCACCTCTGCCTTTGTCTTCTTAGTCAGTATTTCCATGGGTTTACTCACATTTAAGTACGATGGAATATTGAAGCACCCACGCATCTGCTCCACTCCACTAAACTGTCATTGTGCCCTCCCAGAAGCAGCCTGATTCCCCTAAAGTCTGACCTTCTCTGTCAATGAAACTAGTCTCTGGTTTGTTTTTATTGGGGGAATAGGTTGGTGCCACAACTGGTTTAGCTCAGGACTTGCCTCCTGGAGCATATCGGTGTTCCCAGATCCTGGCTGCAAAAACTGTGCCAGAGTCCAACCCTCAATGAATGGACATGAAACAGGGGTTCTGAGAAGAATAAGAAAACAATACAGAAATAATAAGAAAACAATACAATGTGGACGGGGAAAAGCTGGAAAAGGCCTCCCAGCCTCATGAACTGAGAGCCCTGACTGTCCTTCACATAAGTATTTATTGTCTAGGGACTATCAAAATGGGATGAAGGGCAGCAGCCAACAGGCAAATACCTATCTAATGCTAAATTAAGCCTAAAGTAAGCCTTTTTTTTTCCTCAGGAAGGGTTGTGTAACAAAAGAGAATGGTAAGATAAGAAAATCTTTGAAAATTGTCTTACTCTAGAAAAGGTGGCAGATAAAACATTGAATACAGGACTCCCACCCACAGGGTATGGGGGGGCGGCTTTCTGCATTCAGGTAATTTAGAAATTAATAGCCCTCAGATCTTTTTTATGCCCATTCTCGACTATCAACTCTAGCTAAACTTGTTTATTTCTTGGATGTCTTCATATCCAACAAACTGGAAGCACAAATTTTAGTTCTTATGGTTGGAGGTTATGAATTTCTGCCCTGTAGACAAGTTAATAGGAGAGTATACGCATGCATGCAGGAGTAGTCAGTAGTCAGTCATTCTCCGAAGCTCTCAGAGTGATAGTTTATGTGTTGGTGTAATAGGAGGAGGGTGGCGGAGGCTTTTAAGGGACACAGATGGAGGTATGGGAGTGTGTCTAAAGCTTATTTATGCAATTTTTCATCCCAGTGCTAATGGTCATTCTGCCTGCCTGCTCTTGAGAAGACGGATTTATGGCATCTACCTTAGCAGAAAACTCTGCCTACTGTCTGATAAGGCATCTCTCTGCCTCTCATGTAAATGTCCTTAATGCCTAGCAACCTGTCTGTCATTCTGTTGAGTGCCTTCAGGATTTCAGAGGCACAGAAGTATGCAGACTTGCTTCTGGCTGAAGTTCCTCTGTCCTTGACCCTCTTTGGTTGAATCAGTTCACTGTGTTCACCCCGTAGTCAATCCTGCAACATAGAAGAAATGATTGAGGCGACCTAGACCCAGACCCAGAGAACATTTACATACTTGGGCAATTAGAACTGTCATGTTGCCTGGCTTCTGCCAATTATGCCAGTCCTAAGGTCTGTCATCATTCTTAGTAAACAAGTCCATTGGGTGTGTTGGCTTGGAAAGTCAATCTAGAGACAAACCAGAAACAAGTAGGCAGTGTTGGACTTCAGAGATGCATTGATCCCACAGGTCGATAAACAGCATACTTAGTCTAGAGCAGACAGCTCTTCCTGAGAATTGTTATTGTTTTATAGGTTATAAACAAGATCAACTGGGTTGTTCCTGTTTTACTCAAGGAACCAGGGATGGAGCCCAGGCCTTCTACTTCTTAAGCCTAAGAACATGACTATAGCACAGAAAGAGGAGAGCTGCCCATGCCTAATACCTGAGACACCTCAAACTACTTCTCAGCAAGCCTTAAGCTTCAGGAAGGAAACTCACTGAAAAATCTTTGGGCAGATACTGCCCTGCCCCTAGACTTGGCTCTGCTAGTTCAAAGAGATTATAGTGTTGACTGTAGGATTGTCATGTCAGGTGGGTGACACACAGGGCTTGGTACCCAGCTGGGACATGGAAGAGTTGCCAGTGGCATGGTGCTTTAATTGCAGTTGCATGAGCACTTTTGTCACTTGTGCCTTTTCTTCTGCTCAGCTTGGCCTGATGGGCCTCAAGGATTTCTTTTTTCAATGGAGTCTCCACATTGTTATGTTTATGGACATTGGGTTGTTCCTATTGTGCAAAGGGGACCATGGAATGCCAGGGATGGGAGCCTGGGATGGGAGCCTTCTCCATTGCCTTTGTTCTTTCACAGAGAGATTATGTTCTTTCAATAGATGTAAAGTTATCAGCAGCTTAGATGAAGAGGCTTTTTTTTTTCCAAATACCATTTTGTTTTTGCCTGGCACTTGGTTTACTTTATTGCAAGCATCATTTTTTTAATGTAGGTGCTTAATTTTATTTTCCCAACAAGCATATGCTCTTTTCACCAAGATTTTATGCTTAGACATCCTATTGCTTTTCTTCCAAGAAGTCCACTGACAAATGAAGCAGTGAAAGATGCCTGGTAATAAAGAATTAAGTGCAAAGGACTCAAGGTGTAGGCTCCTAAGAGACTGTGATTAAATCCTCCAATACATGCACAAGGATTGCAAAAAGAGGAGACCTTGTTTAGTTATCTTGTAATTTTAAGAGGAAAACACAACTGCCTAGAATTCTAGTCTCTAACTGCTAAAAAAATCAGACACAGGAAAACACAACTACATGCATGTTGTGATTCCTCTTCCAAAGAATTGGTCGCTGTTATTGGTGTCTATGTGGAACAGCAGAATGGGTCAGCTATGCCCACCATGCCTGCAGAGAACATCTTGGGTAAAAGGTACACTGTTAGGCAAACTGCCAATATGGAGAGTTTTGGGAAGAGGTTCGTGTGCATTCTTCAGAGTAGATGAGTTCCGTCTTTGGTATTAAATATGCTTTTCTTCATATCCAAAAATCCAACATCTTCAAAGAACTTTCAAATTTATTAGTTTGCACTCAAACACCATCATCACACCTCTTCCTGAACTTCTCTGATAAGTTTGCATCCAATTATAAAAACATTCGAGGCAGGGGAAAACATATTAGATGAGCAAAACAAAAGCACCTTTAGTTTAAGCTTGAAATGAGACCAAGTGGATGAGTAGTCCAAGAGTAACAGTATCTGGCAAAAAAAAATTACATAAACTCCTGTCTCTCATCCTTTTGTTATTTTAATTTCTCTTTGAAATTCAGTGAGCCACCTGCATTCAGTCCTAGATTTGAGGGAGGCTAATTATGTCTAAGGCAAAATTAGCCATGATCTATTTGAGTCTTGTTTATTCTAAATTTGAAGAGATCATCAACCCATGACATGGATCCAAAATAATGCAGCTGAAATATATAAAGTTTAAGTGTTCTTCAGTCATCAAATGAAGGCAAAAAGTTGTTGGCCCAGGGCCAGAGTGGTGGGGCAGAGTGGTATGGTGTCTGCCTTGCCGGCGCTAGCCTAGGACGGACCACAGTTCGATCCCCTGGTGTC
Source organism: Suncus etruscus (assembly GCF_024139225.1). NCBI lineage: Eukaryota > Metazoa > Chordata > Mammalia > Eulipotyphla > Soricidae > Suncus > Suncus etruscus. The sequence continues at coordinate 89,045,579 of NC_064849.1, forward strand.
CCATATGGTCCTCCAAGTCTGGAGCGATTTCTGAGCTCATAGCCAGGAGTAGCCCCTGAGCATCACCAGGTGTGGCCCCCCACCAAAACAACAATAACAACAACAAAGATGTTGGCCCTAAATACCTATATGTACTTAAATTCCTGTACATTTAAGGGGAGAAAATGGTCCTTAGTGGTATGTCATGTTGAGTCCTTGGATATCAACACAGCCTGTTGCTAAAACAAAATTGGGTTTGCTGCTCCTGGGGATCAGAGAGGACCTGAAAGGCCAGTGTCTTAGAGTTTCATAGGGACTGAATAGAATCTAACATGACTGTTCAGCCTGATTTAAAATGGGTATTTTAGTGCTGGAATTTGCTGGAACTTTTTTTTTTACTTAAAATTGGTGGAAATAAAGAGCTGGAGGATATAAACCATCTGTAGATGATGAGTCTCTCCATGAGAATATGGATGGAGCAAGTTATTTACTCAACCAGAAACTCCTAAAGGAATAAATATTGTTCCTGACTGAAGAAATAAGCTGGTCACAAAGACAGTAAAGTGTGCTGTGCATATATGTGTGAGAGAGATTGAATGTTCCTGTGCATGCAAGTACGAACAAATGCAGAAAAGGGAGCTAAGAGTGGAATGCTTTGGTCTTCCAAGGCCTGCAAAGATTGAGTATCTGAAGATGTTCTAATTTCTTATGGACAGAGGCCCAAGGACACTGAAAGAAGAAAAAGATACACAGGCAATATACAGCCATGAATTAGCCAAGGTTCATGTCTTGACTTTCCCAAAACTGTTCTCTGGTGTCTGCACCTTCCCCACACCCTGGTTTGCTCTCTCCTAAAGTGATGTAGAAAGTTCTTTCAGAGAGAGATGTTCTGTTGCAGATACCTCCAGGCTTACTTGATGCTACATATCCACATTCCCAAGCTAAGTGAATTCAGTGGGAATTTATTAAAGAGAAGGTCATGCTTCTCAGACATACAGCTAAACTTGCAAGGAAACAATGAGCTCAAACTGAGTCTTGTTCAAGTCAAATTAATGTGGAAGCCATTTTTCTGTTGCTTTGGGACTCGAGTCTCATTGTGCATTCCCAGTTGCCTCTTGAGTAAGTCCAGGATCCCCAGAATCTCAGATAGTCAGAAAATATTTGTTGGTTCTCATACTTGAACTTCATATAAATCTGGCACTATAGGATATGTAGAATTAGAATCTTTTGCTATCCTGATTTCCCAGACTTTGCCAGCTTTTCCTCTATCCTATACATTTGTTTGTGTCAAATATCTTCTGTTGCCTTTCTCACTTCTTCTCAATACACCAAAAAGAAGCAGAATCTCTGGTGCCATGAATTAGGGGAGCACATGGAACTTCTCCAGCAGCTCCTGATTTAGTCACTAAATTAGGGGAGTTACTCATTAGGGACTAGTGAGTTGATTTCCTTGCATGTTCCTGAAGATGACAATATGATTTTCTTCCTGCAGGACTTTTCTCAGTGGGCTGGATTCTTGACTTGGTTGTAGAAAAGAGTGGATTTTATTGGGAATTTTCCTATGGTTTGTGCGTTCAAGTCTTGTTTTTCTTTATGCTCTGGCCATGCCCACATGTATAGTGAGTCCCCCAGAACTATATATGAGAGTTATAATAAATCTCTCGTTGTGAAATTAGTTTTTAGTTATAGTAATAATGAAATTAAATGTAGCCAGATTATTTGGAATAAATAGTTAACTGTTGGGTTTTCTCCTATTTATTTTGAATATCCAGATCATTCTGTAGCAATAAATTGTAATGCTAAAAGAAAGTCTTGCACCATTTTAAGAACTGTGGAGTTCACTAATGGGAGAGACTTTGCATAACTTGAGTCTATTTTCTACTGGGACTTTAGTAGGCAGAGATAATCCCAAGTGTTTCTTGCAAGGAAGTGTTTGTGAATCCTTCATCTAAATGTATAGGGACCAAGAAACACAGAGAAGGAAATAACATTACATAAGAAGATTTTTTAACGATTACTAGAGGAGGGGGCAAAGAATAGTGTTCCATTAATATCCTTAGGGATAAATAATACCATATAAAATTGAGAATATATTGTCTAGGTGGCCTCTTATTTAACAGGTAAAGTCTGATTAAATATTTGTTGTCCTATACTATGAGCCTGGTGCTGGAAATGCCTCCCTCACCATAACTACAGAAAAATTTTGGAATTTGTTCTCACTGGGATAGTGCCTTATACAAACAGCATTGATGTGAAAGAATAATTGCCAGGAGATGTAATTGTTGAATTGTTTCTCCTTAAATGGAAAAGCTCTGTATGCTTCAGGTGATATTAAAATACATTTCTAAATACAGTATATGAATAAGGGACCAAATGGATTTTTGGCAGATGGAAAGTACTTCTAGTCTTTAAGGAATATCAGAAAACATGGTAGAGTGAGACACATATGTCTATAAGGCATTGATGGAGATACTAAGACTCTTCGGGGTTTCCTTGAGGAGGGGATTGTTTTCTTGTCACTAGGGATTTGGGTAATTACACTAACACTGTTGGCAAGTTTCACGTTTGCATTACACAGATTGTATGATGGTGCACTGCCCATGCCCAGACATGCTCAGACATTCTCTCCACAGCATGCAGCGCGTGTTCCTTTTAAGTCCATCTAACTGGCCTTGATGGATTTAACATTCTCACCATTACTTTCTTCTTACAAGTGAGAGGGAACTTGAAAAGTGATCTTTAAGATGTCAATTACATGAAATTGCCTCCTATGTCAGCCCCTCTCATCACACAGAAGTCTCCCCAACACCCATGAGCCATGAAAATCCGGGGTCTTGAGAAGTTCCTATAGAGCAGTGGTGAGCAACCTTTTTTTTTTTCAACTGAGCCAAATCTCGCCAAAACCACGATTGAAATTTATTTTGAGAGCCACACAGGGCACGCACTGACAGAGGCTAGGAGCAGAGTCCTGACTCCTGGAGCAGCCACCTGGCACACAGATGAGCCGCATTAAAAAGTGTAAAGAGCAGCATGTGGCTCGCGAGCAGCGACTTGCCGACCACTGTATAGAGTAAGAAGTACTTATCAGATATGACAAGAATTTAGCCAAAAGAATCTTTCTTTGGATTCCTTAGAACCATCACTGATTTTTATTTACCTGCTTCTGCCATGATGCCTGATATGATGAATGGAATGTGTTCTCTATTATTGATCTGGTGAAGCTCTAACCTCTCCCAATTGGTGGCATTTGAGGCAGGATCTTTTGGAAACCATCATGTGTAGATTACAACATGAGAGTGAGATCACCCCATACTAGTGCCCTTGTAATAAAAGTAGGTAAGATAGAGCTCTCTCTGCACACATATACATACTGGGGCACAGCTCTCTCAGATGTGGTATATTCTTTTTTTGTTTTGTTTTTTTGTTATTTTTTAGGCCACACGCCGTGACACACAGGGGTTACTCCTGGCTATGTGTTTAGAAATCGCTCCTGGCTTGGTGGACACTAAGGGATCGAATAGCAGTTCATCCTAGGTTAGCGTGTGAAAGGCAAATGCCCTACTGCTTGCACCATCGCTCCAGCCCCATGATGTGGTATATTCTTAATAGTAATCTGAGCTCAGACATCTGATCTCCCACAACTGAGCATCTAGAACAGTGGCTATTGACAAAAGGAAGTTTTGTCCATCAGAATATTTAGTTAGCATTGTCTGAAGACAGTTTTGCTTGACTTTGGTAATAGTGTCAAGTGTCAGGTCAGAAATGCTCGAGCCCAAAACAGACAGGAGAGGTCCCAAACAGACCATAATCTAGCTGAAATAGCAACTTGACCAAAGTTGAGAAAACTCATGCCAGAACATACACACACATATGTCCAAAGAAACCAGAGAATCCTGACAAATTTCAACTCTTTCTAAAACCATCCTAACACCATTATTCCTTCCTATTTTTCTTGAATAACTGTTAAAATGGCCATAACTAAAAAACCCATAGAACTTCATCTCTTGGCAAAGGGAATTCTTGGGGCTTACATAAGACAGAACCCCCAAATTTGATCCGGTGCTGGCTCCCATGGTGTTCCATTACCTATTTATCCTCATGATCCCGCTTTCAGAAGTTCCAGTGCTTTGATGTGAATCCTGGGGACAGATTATTACGTCATAGTAAAACACATCTGTGCCCAGTTCTTGTTAAACCATTTCTCATGCTTCATAGATGCTCTCTTTGATTTCCCAGGTAACTAATTGCATTACCAGAAGATAATATGCTTGGGAGATACTTACCTGCATCTCAGAGACCCTTTTTCTTGTTCTAAAGATCTGAATGTAGGCACACCTTTTGCAGGGCCACTACCAAACACTGCACCTACTTTCCTCCTGGCTCTTTCATTTTTCTTTAAGACTCTTTCATTCCTCTTTTCATCTTCTCTACTTTCCTTCCTCTCCTCTACCCAAAATTTATCTTCAAATTCTCTTTATAAAGACTCTGCCTTCACCTCTGGAGGAGAAACAGACACCTATATCCTTTCCCTGTCTTTGAGTCCAGTTCCTTCTCCAATCTCATTTACCCCCTCATGACTTGTTCTTAATTTATGTTTTCTTTTCTTTAGTTTTGGCTTTTGAGCCACACCCAACTGTACTAAGGACATCTGTCTCTACACACAAATCATTCCTAGTAGTGCTTTAGGGAGCATGGTGATGCCATAGATCCAACCCAGGTCAGCAGCATATAAAGCAAGTGCCCTACCCGCTACATTATCTCTTCAGTCCCTGTTGTTACTTATTTTTTAATATTCGTGCCTTCCTATAAGCTAACAGGTGGCACAGTATGAATACTTAAGTTTTTACCAACTTTGAAATCCATGTAGCAGAGTCAGCTCCTTTTGAACTTTAAAGTTTATATTTTATCATATTATTAAAAAATTATCGATCTTGCTTTGTGTGTGATTTTTAACTAAGTGGCTTGGTTTGGTGTGAAGGCACTCATCAAGTCATCCTATAATAATCATTAAGCAATTGACAGGTCCATAAAAGGTTCCTGTGGTATCTTTCTTGGATTCTTACTGAGTCACAGGCACATGACAGATTAAGTGAAGGTGAGATGAAATACAGTCCTCAATGCAGACACATCATGCCAGGAACACTTGGTATCTTTGTTTTCAAAGATGTCTGCTACTAAGAAGTTATGGTGAACATAGACTGCTCCTCCTGCTCCCAGCCCTCTCTGAGCTAACAACTATCATCAGGAATATGAGATGCCTGTGGTGGACAGTTATCACTCACTCACTGTTCTACCTGCTTGGGCATTCAGGACAGGTGCCGGTTACTGTCACAGAGCTTGTGTGACACCTTCTGTTTTCTACCTGGGAATCCTCAGAATGTGAGATGAACAAACAATCAATAGTTCAAAATAGTTCAAAACCAACTGCTATTCAAACCAAAACAACAACAACATTGAGAACTTTGCTAGAATTTGAGTAACCCATCTGTGGGGATGCTGGGCCTTGTTTTCTTCTTGCATACTTTTTCCCATCTTTTGCTTTCCTCCTTTGCTGCTAGGGAAATCCCAGTGCAATAAAGAAGTAACCAGAGAAGCTAGCTTTTTGCACTTTCCCTAGAATTTCTCATAGCTGAATGTTGTTTATAACAAATGTGCCTTCAACTGGTCTGAGGTCTGAATTGTTGTCAGTTCAATAGATAAACAGAAATAAACTTTAATTCCTCTTTGATCTTCTAGGCTTATTTTTTGTTTCTGCCTTTATATCTACCCGGTTTCTTTATTTTCTATCATCATGCCCTATCTTTGTTCTATATTTTTGTGAATCATCCATATAATTATGAGTTACTAATTATTTGTACTAACAGAGTACAAACACCCACAAAAGGACTTTGTTGTTGCTGCTTTTATGGGAAACCACCCTGGAAGTGCTCGGGTATTACTCCTAACTTTGTGCTCAAAGATCACTCACTCTTGGCAATGCTTGGGGAACCATATGTGGTACCATAGCTTAAACTTGATTTGATTGTTTACAATACAAGTGCTCTATCTGCTGTACTCTCACTGGCCCCGCAACAATTTTTTTCTTTTTTTCTTTCTTTTTTTGTTTTAATAAATCAAAGTTAATCTGAAGCCTAATTATTCGGTGAATCAACATCCTAAGGGTAGATAGCTCCCATCTAAACACCCCTATAGGTTCCACTTCAGTTTTCCAAGTCTTGTAACCAAGATTTCTTTCTAGACCCACCTCTTCTTCGTGCCAGAATGAGAAGACACCCATAACTTTTAGACACCATTGGTCCCCTTTCCCCAAGACCTGATTTTATGTTTGACTGGAGCATTTAGTAACCCAGAAGAAACACAGGATAGTCTGGGTTGTTGTCTAGTGAAAGGGCCAGAAATACTTTCAAGAAAATTTTAAATTCAACATACAAATTTTAAATTCAACATACAAATTCTGGAAGCTCATAGAAAACTATAGTATAAACACTGGGGTTCTGGAGATGTTGATAATGGCAATAATATCATAACCAATGTCCACTGTGGTTAATAAGGAAATGCAACATTATATTTCCTGAGATATTTTTATAGTTCATAAGAGGAATGTTTTCACAAGCAAAGAAATTTGGAGAAATATCTAAAGCATTAACCAATTTTTATTAAAAAATAATTTGTTAGTATCCAAGTACTCTAGTCCAAGTTTATTAAAGAGAATAAACTCTTGAAACAAACTAAAATTACAAAACAAGCCACATTTATGTGTATTGAAAAAAATCAATGAAGTTATCCATTGGCAAAATTTAAACTACCAGCTCTGACACAAGACATCAGTTTGATAAATTAATACCTTAAACAATTTATCTTCTAAATGGACAGATAACTTAAAAATTATTTATTTGAAGGTTTGGGGGCACACCTAGTTCAGGGCTTACACCTGGCTTTACTCTCAAGGATCACCTGAGCCCAGAGTAGAATGACATATGGGGGTGCCAGAGATTGAACCCCAGTCTGCTACATCTAGAGCAAATGCTCAATGTGCTATACTGTCTCTCTGGAACAGTTATTTTGTGCTAAGAACTTCTCTAAATACTCCGAAGCATCCAAGAAATGGGGATTTTATTAAAGGAAATGAGTTCAGGGGCCAGAGTGATAGCACAGTGAGGAGGACATTTGCCTTGCATGCAGTCAACCCAGTTTCAATCCCTGTTATCTCATATTGTCCCCTAAGACTGCCAGTGTAGGGTTATATTTTGACCTAGACTGGTTGATGATGGATCCTCAAAAGAGCTCCCAGAGAGGGAAAGAGATTCCCATTCCCTTATACACTAGGATAAGGAGGCAATCCTGTTAATATTTATCTGTAGCAAATAATCCACACAGACAGGAGGGTAAAAAGGCTCGAAGGTCGGACACAGAATCCTTTGTCAGCATGCTAGCCGCTCCAAAAGCCAGAGCCCACCAGCTCACTGTCCAAAAGACCCTGACCTCCTAGTTAGACACCTATTTATTAAAATCTCAATAGCGCCCTCCACCGGGAAGGTCATAGGTAGGAAAGCAGGCAGGGCAACTGATATTACAGAGGAATATTATAAAGACCTTCATATACCTAACATGCCAAGAGTAACTTTTGAGCAGAGAACTAGGAGTAACTCCTCAGCGCCACCAGATATGGCTCAAGAGCTAAAAATGGGGGGAGGGAAGAGTGCAGGCTTCTGGCTTATAATTTAAAGACTTACTGTGTGACTAGAGGGATGAATCCAGATACTCAGCTGCCTCAAGCAACCTGTTTCTTGGACTTCATTTTAGCTCTGAAGGTAGAACCTTAGGTTCTGGTTCAGTGAGTTTTGGTTTATTTTATTTTTATTTGGTTTTGGTTTGGGGGCCATAAATGGTGATTTTAAGGGGTTTCCCTATGAGTCTACAACTAGGAATTACTCTAGCAGTACTTGGGGGACTATATGGAGGCTGAAGATTTAACATGAGTTGGCATCATGGAAGGCAAGCATGCTACTCACTGTACTATCTCCCCGGCCCTTCAGCTTGGGTTTTATAGAAACAAAACAAAACCCCAGGGAGTTACCAATACCTTACTGGTCTCCAAATCTCCCTCATTTCATGTAGAATGAGATTTGCCTGCTGGAAACCATCTGCAGCTTAACTGGGAGGGTTCAGAAGATGGGCAGCAAGCTGAGAAACAAAATTAAGTATATTTTCATTCAACAACTTTCTTTTTAAGAATGGGAGCTAAGAATTCCTCTGCAAGCAGCTGCAAAACAACATTTCAAGCAAGTAACTATACAGCTTTCTTCATGACCCATATCACTGGTTGATTAAGGTTAGAATTTGCTGTGCACATGGAATGGGGGATCAGAACACAGGGATATGCATTTCCAAGTCAGGCATCCTTAGATTCAGTTGCTCTGGTCCAACCAACATTTAGACTCTCTCTTTGGCCACTCTTTCCTTCCCCTTCAAATCATTCAACAGTTCTAGATTTTCTGGACATTTGATTGAGTAGCTCTGAAGCAAGGGCTTCTGAGATGCAAAGACCTGTGAAGCTGGGGCAGTAGCTTTGCAGTAGTAGACACAGTTCCTTTCATTGAACAGTGGGTCCCCAGAGTGAGTTCCCTGGAGCCCTCTTCTCTGGGAAGAGAATGCAAGTCCTATATAAAAATTTTCCTGCCTGTAAATAAATGTTAGAGATTCTGGGTTAAACCAAATGGACCAAATGGTTGCATCTTAGTATCCTATATTATCTCCCAAGCCTTCCAGGAGTGATTTCTGAGCACAGAGCAAGGAGTAACTAACTCTGAAAGCCACCAAATGTGGCCAAAATACCCACCACCAAAAATAAAGTGGACATAGTCTCGAGGGACAGGAGGCTCTGTTATTATTTCATGGCTTGTGAGACCAGGTAAAATAAGGGGATTCTGAGGCCAGAGAGATAGTAGAGTGGGTAAGGCAATTGCTTTGCACACAACCAACCTGGATTCAATCCCTGGCATGCCATTTGGTCCCCATCAGGAGTGATGCCTGAGTACAGAGCCAGAAGTAACCCCTGAACACTGCTGGGTATGGTCCCCTGCCAAATAAAAAAAAGAAATTGTGGGATAGAAGTGATAGAACAGTGTGTAATGCATTTGGTTTGCATGCAGCCAACTTTGGTTCAATTTCCAGCATCTCAAATGGTCCCCTGAGCACCACTGGAGTGATTTCTGAGTGCAGAGCCAGAAATAAACCCTAAACACCTCCAGGTGTGTAACCACAAAATATAGAATAAAATATTATTAGTGTCCACCCATTTATAATATTAAATTTATAATATAATTGCCTATATAAGCTCAGTAGAGGCAGCTTCAGCAGGTGTCAATAAAGTGAGAGGCAGAAAGGGCCATAAGTAACTCACAGCTGCTAAATATCAGCCCTATGCTAAAATCTCAGAAGCCTGGGGTAAAGGATTAAGTCAAGGAGATGAAATAAAGGAGTAAGCAATGGAGATGTATTCCTGGACCCACGAAGACCAGAAAGCAACAGTGCAGAGAAGGTCTCTGCAGCTTGACACCTTTCATTTCTTCTCTTAGAAAGAGAAGAATTCTAAAGCTGGAGTGATAGCACAGTGATAGGGCATTTGCCTTTCATAGAGCCAACCCAGGAAGAACTTGGGTTTAATTTCCAGCACCCAATATGATCTTCCAAGTCAGCCAGGAGCAATTTCTGTGCTGAGGACAGACCCAGGATTTACCTGAGTGCCGCTTGGTGTGGTCCAAAAAAAGAGAAGATTTCTGGTTTTTCTATTATTCATTACAATGCAGGGCCTTATACCTTTTTTAAAATTTCTCATGGGTGAAGCAGAATGCCTGTCTCTAATACAAGTAAGGGTTGGGAAGGAGGAAGTGGAGGGCATTGGTGGTGAGAATGTTGCTCTGGTGAAGGGGGGATGTTCTGTTATAAACAAAAATCCAACTACAATCATGCTCGTAATTATGGTGCTTAAATAAAGGTTTTATATATATAAACATATAAATAAAAATCCCTCATGGGAGAGCCAAAGCCTGAAGAGAAACAATCTATGATCCATGCTGGAAAGCATCAGGCCTCTGTACAATATCCTTCGTGAGAGAGAACAAATGGATCAAACTTAGAGGTGGTTTTCTTCCCGACATTCCTTCTCTTCTTTTTAATAAATTACTTTATTTAAACATAGTGGTTACAAGGGTGTTCATAATAGAGTTGGGATTTTTCCCCAGAATCACAAAATTAATCATGATTTAGTTTCTGTTGTACAATGTACAGCACCCTTCACCTGTGCACATTTTCCACCACCAATGTTCCCCTTTTCCATCCTATCCTATACCTTGTCTGCCTCTGGGGCAGACATTCTCTCTCTCTCTCTCTCTCTCTCTCTCTCTCTCTCTCTCTCTCTCTCTCTCTCTCTCCCCATCTCCCTCTCCCTCTCTCTCTCTCTGTCTCCCTCTCCCTTTCCCTCTCTCTCTCATCTCTGTCTCCCTCTCCCTCTCCCTATCCCTATCCCTTTCCCTTTCCCTTTCCCTCTCCCTCTCTCTCTCTCTCTCTCTCTCTCATTAGGGTTCAAATTGACACCCAAGATAGCGCTGAGAATCAAAGACCATCTCCAACAATGCAAGATGCAAAAAGGAATTTATTCAGCTAGCCGAGGTCCAAGTTTCATTCTACCAGCGGAGCTAACAAGGACCCGAGTCAAATTTTCAAGCAGTTTATACAGGGCTTTACAAGCTTCAGCAACTCAAGAATTCATTGGTTAATGCAAGCAGCTCATCCTGCTTACATGATTGACCTATTACCATTTGCACACCAATCACATCATATCTTAGGATTGACGTCCCAAGTCATTGCTGACTCAACTTTGTGTCAAGGGATTCTTATCTGATGGAACATTCAGACCCACCTAGTTCCTCTATTTTAGCAGAATGGGAAATATTGCCCTTTAGAGGATACATTTTGCAGTTTTATCTTTGGGCTAACACACTCTGCCTATGTAGAGAGGAAAAAGCCACTTTATAGTGGCTTTACTGGTGGCTTGGGACCACTATGCTCCTAGGCCCAAAGGAGTTTGTTTCTCACACACTCTCTCTCTCCCTTTCGTTCTAAGTCATCATGAGGCTTATTGTAATTGAGGCTTTCTGTGAGCCCCACAGTTGCTAAGAAAGCTTGGAGAATGGACATCAGGATTTCATTCCTGAAAATAAAATGCTTATGGTCTCACATGAATCTTGTGTGTCTCAGTCACAGGAAAATTTCTTGGAACCTTTCTTGTAGAAGGAATTTGGGGTCTTGAAACCCATATCAACCAAAAAAAAAAAATAAAATTCTAGGGACAGGAAGAGAACTCAGAGGGCTACAGCACAGGTTTTGTGTGTAGGATCCTGTGTTTGAGTTCAAGTTTTGATACTTGAGTTTAAGTCTTGGTACCGCATGGCCTCCTGGGTACCACTAAGAGTGAGCCCCAAGTACCAAGAGTAGCCACCAAGCATTACCAAATATGTTCTCCAAAAATATATATAAACAAACAAATAAATACAAGCTCTTCCTAAGCATTTCTCCTAAATCTGGGATCAGTACATTGAAATAATTCTCTTTGCTTCCTTTCAGCAGCTAAAAGTCAGCAGTAATTTGAATTCATTACTTAGGGCTGGGATGTGGGTGATTGATATCTCATCAAATTTCTTAAATCTTATTAACATGAATTTTATCATTTTGAGTATTTCTCCAGAATGAACTTACTTCTAGTTCAAAAAAGATGCTTCAGCTAGCCTCTGGTTAATTAACTACCACTTTCATTTTATCAGTCAAGATTGATTCTTACACAAAAATTTCACTGGGCATAGCTTCTACCTTTGCCACCTACTGGCCCGTATTTTTATTTCTTGATTTATTCCTTGACACTTCAATTGTCTGAGAATGTCCGAGTCTAACTCAGTTACCTGCTCTGTATGAGATCACAGGTACTGAGAAACACCATTCCCTCTGTCTTCAAAGTGTATGTAATTCATTCCTTGTTTGGGAAACTTCCATCTTCCAGAGCCCAGTAATCTGTGTTAATTAACAATATTTCTATACAGAGAACTAGTTGCTATTGATAGCATTTTCATGCTCACCAATTCCAGCATTGTATTATGAATCTGTACTTGTTCTTTTTTTATCATACTTCTTATAGAAAGGAGTCTAAGAAACATTAATTTCTTTGAGAATTTTTCTCATGTTCTGCTCAAAACTATCAAGGATTCCTTCATTCCTGGTATCTCTTCCCACAGTGCTTTCTCTCTACCTTTTCCTCCCTCTCCTTCTCCCCCTTTTCTTTCTCTCCTTCTCTCTCTGGATAAAACTTCAGTTAAGGCAAGTGAAAGAATGATAAAAAGTTTTCTTCATTTCTACTGCTGAATCTCATTCAATATTTCTTCGATCTGTCAGGAGTGAAGGGTAAATGTGCAGATGAATGAGTTCCATGCTGGGGGGTGGAGCCTGGTAGCATTAAATCGAGGTGGGCAATTACCACCACCAGTTTCCAGCCTGTGAAAGGACCCTAAGGAAACCAGTGCTTCAAGGGAAAGCAATTTGTGCTTGCAAGTAGTGGTAAGGAATCCCGACTTCAGAAGAACTGGCCTATTTTATGTAAGATAAAACACCATCCTGGAAATGTCAATCAGGTTACAGTTAGTGAGTTCGTTGCAGACAAATAGCAGTTTGTACACCAAGACTGTTATCATCATCCTGTGCCCTTTGTGTTATAAATGGCAGAGAGGAAATTGATTCAGGACTCAGTGTCTGCTAAGGAATAACCCAGAGAGAAAGATTCATTATTTGGGATTAGGGCAAGAAGAGAAGATGGTGTTTTTCTTGCTCTTTCTCTGTTTTATTTCCATGGCTCATCTTGTGATTTCTTCTATTTTCTTGGGCTCTGATGAATCCACATGGCTCACAGTCATAGCTGAAGCAGAACAAGGACTTATGCCCCCCTGCTTCTCACCACTGTTGTTTGTTTGGTCCTTTTCTTATTTGCTGCCATTAATTAGATGCTTTGCCTTATAGGACAGGTTGTTCAGACCCCAGGATCGCATGCAGGGTGCTTTCAACACAGCCCTGTGGCCTGGAGCTCTGTGATATCTCCTCCTGAGAGACATTAGCATTCATTTGTTGTTGGGGTTGCCATATGTCCACCCACTTGGTTGTAGCATTTTCACATCCATGATATTGCTGTGACATGGCTCATGTGCTGATCCAGTCTCTAAGGATCACTGTAGCTGCTCCTCTGGGACCATATGGGTCAAGACCAGGGACCCAGGAACAACATAGTCCTAGGAGAGCTCTTGTGGTCTCATCCCTGCAAGCAGACACCTGCCAATTACAGCACTAAATTTTTTTGTAAAGTTTTTAAATGGGAATACTATTGAAGAAATAGAATGGATTTCTATTTACTATTTCTGTTTGTTCTAAAAGAGAACAAAGGCTAGAGCTGAAAATTATATTAATAAATTTGTAAAGATTAGTAGATTTAAAGGCTGGTTTGATTACGCCAAAGATTCTTTGAACTAGAAAGTAGTACAGTTGAATGGTCAAGTCCAAAGACTAGAGAGAACGTATTCTAAAAAGAAATGAAGCAGATCTAAGTGATCAGTGGACACAGTGGAAGTCTCAGAAGGGAAGGAAGTTTCAAGGTGTGGCTCCCACAAGAGCAAGAAAAGACAAAGTGAATTTGAACAATCCCCCCAAAAAAGAGTATCACATTTTAGGATCTTCTTAAGATTATCAGAATATTTCTCATCAGAAACATGAGGGACAAAGAGACAATAAACTCTTCACACTTGTAAAGGCAGAGTGGATCAACCAAGAGTCCTATAGTTTGTAAAAGCTGTGCCTGAAGAGTGTAAAAGCAATTAAGACAGAGGGGCTAATGCTGAGGACTGTGGTTATCAAAGACCTGCCCTGCATGTAAATAAAATTTTCTAGTTTAAAATGGAAGATCAGTAGTTAGAAGCCATAGAAAGAACTCTAGGTCTAGGGAAAGATAGCAGAGAGGTTAAGCACTTGTTTTGCATGTTGCTCACCTTGGTTTAATTCTTGTTACTGTACTTGGTCCCTCAAGACATGCCAGAACTGACCTCTGAGCATAGAGTGAGGAGTATTCCCAAAGTATTGCCAAGTGTAGCCTAACTTTTCTTCAAAGAAAACATGCATATAGTTCTAGAAAAGGTAAACATTTGGAGAAAAATAAAAGTGAGTGTTATTATAGTAATTGTTTATAATTCCATTTTCTCTTTCTCTATGATTTAAGAGTTGAGTGCATTTAATAAAGCAATTATTAGTCTAAAAGCTAGTATTACAACTTTGGTTTATGACTTTACATTTTGTTTTCATATAAGAGACAGATGCATTAAAACCCAATTATGATTTTATGGTGTAAACACACAGTTTTCAAAATGTTCAGGAAGGAGCGGGTAAGGACTTTCAAAGAGTAGAATTTCCTTTGCTATTGGAGCTCGGCTGGTATAGATTAAAGTTAGAGTTCTCTCACATTAGAACATGAGTTGAAATCTCCATGGTAACCACAAAGAAAATACAGACCAGACACAAAAGGAAATTAGAAGAAAATTAAAACATTTGACTCTAATAGATCAAATAAACATAAAAGATAGCAATGAAGGAAATTAGGGCTGGAAGGGGACTCCAAGCAGGGCTAGGGGGATAATTCAACAGGTTGGGGCATAGCATTTGCATGCAGACTGCCTGGGCTCAATTCCTGACACTGCATGGTTCCCTGAGTACTGCTGGGAGCAACTTCTAAGTGCCAAGCTGCAAGTAGCCCCTAAGATATGCAGAAAACAAGTAACAAAATAGTAGAATTAAGTGCTTCGTTATCAGGAATTATTTTCAACTCTCCAATTGAGAGACAGATTTGTAGAATTGGTTTTAAAATGACCCAAATCTGGGCAGGAGAGAGAGTACAGTGGGGAATTTGCCTTCCTTGTATCCCTCCCCTATTTGAACCCAAATACTCCTAAGCCCCATCATGAGTGATCCCTGAGTACAGAGCCAATAGCAAGTCCTGAGGTCAGCATATGTGGCTCAACCCATTCCCCAACACACACACACACACACAAACACACACACACACACACACACACACAGGACCCAACTAGGGACTGGAAAAAGAGCACAGCCAAAAGGGTCTTGCCTTGCACACACCTAACCTGGGTTTGATCTCCAGCATCCCATATGGTCCCTCTGAGCACCACCAAGAGCAATCACTGAGTGCAGAGTCAAGAGTGAAGAGAGAGATTTATTGGATGTGACCCAAAAATAAGAAAAAAAAATCTATAAACAAAAAAAATTTATGGTCCAACTAGATGCTATCTATAAGAGATTTATTTTAAGTCCACAGATTGAAATAATATGCTGCCAGTGATTTGACATCTGTGCTCTGGGCTCAGAGTTGTGTTACTCACAGTTATTAAAGTAAGGTGGTACATATCTATCCACAGAGGGGAGATAAAAAACCATGTGCATCTTGCAGATAATAAAATCAATCAGCCTTGGAAAAGCTTCACTACCACTCCCTACTTAGCCCATGAAGAACTCCCACTGAAAACAAGACAAAAAAGTTTTTAAAAGACAAAATAAAAATGCATTTTGATTATAGATATTCTGGCTGTGATTATTAAGCTATGAAAGTTCAAGTTCAGCTCTCCCATCTTGCAATGTGCCACTCATCCTCATCATCAACATGACACCAAAGAGAATGAACTCAGCAAAGGACTAACTCCATCTCCCTGTAAAGAGATATGGGCTCAACTATGCCAATGAGCTGATCTGGGGGGATGCATGGGATAGAGAAGTAGATTCATTGTTCTCTCAGATAGAAAATTAACTCTTTTGCCATATCTTCAATTATGAAACTTAAAAGACAAGAACATTACATAGAACAATTCACTGGAACTGGAAATATCATTTCAAAAGCAGTTTAGTGAGAGCTTTATTAGCAAGAAAAAGACCACACTTCCCTGTGCTTCAGCTTTTTGTACTCTAGACACACCCAGAACATTCTCAATAAAATCACAAATTGATCATAAGACTCCCAAGCTTCCCCATCTACTACCGAAGCCAAGCCTGGAATCTCTTTGTCCAAGTTTACTTTTCCTGTCCCCTGACTTTCCTGGCAAACAGATGGCACCCCAAGGTTACTTCAACTGTCAGAACTTGATGTTCTCAAAGAACCTGCATTGTTCTCAGAGTATCTATACACAGCAGAGTTATAGTTTTGTTTGGCATCCAAAATTCACAGATAGATATGACTCAAGTTCATGCTTTTTTCCTAAGCATCAAAGTCTAGAACTTATGTGGCCAGAGTTCTACTTCTCTAATGAAATCATTTCATTAGAAAATTTTTTCTCTGCTTTGGTGGTCAGGATTATAGACTAAAATGTTCTTCCCCGATTATGCTAGCACCTAGACTACTTGCAAAAATATATTACTGAGGGAAATAGACATGAGTCATGTTTGATATTAGAAATAAAACCACTCCAGTGCATTTCCCGACTGGCTATTGGTTTGGTGCAGTAGCGATTTCCACCCCTTTTTAGTTGGCAGAAAACAATGCAGGAGATAGTCTAGTTGCTGTCAGGGAGGAGACATTCCTCTGTCCACTATAGAGACACTTGCTGTCTATTTAAACCCTGGGAAGTGATATTGAACAGGACCACACTCTCATCCGTCTGCTGCAACTTTTTTAAATGATGAGAACAGCACCAACCAGTTTCTTCTAATAGGATGGGGTGTATGAGAGTACCTGTCAGCAGAGACTGTCTCCTTTCATCTCATTCTTTCATAGGAAGAAAAGTGGGAAGGAGCCTGATCCTTCTCACCTTAGTGCCACTTGAGTTTTTCTAATGATGGTTCCAGGGATTCATGAAAGTAGAAAGTCACCCAGGTGATAAACTTGACCAAAGTTGACTCTTATTTAACATTCAGCAAGTTTCTCAGAGAGATATCTATAGAAAATCTCCAGATTATTTGAAATTCTGAACTTTTTTTTTTTTTTTATAAAAAGAAGCAACTAGACTGACTACCTTGGGATTGGGGTGTTCAGGCAACCATTTTTGTCAGTTACAACCCAGTGACCAACTCAATGATCACTTTTCTCTTGAAGTAATTTAAATATCAATGTTGGGTTTAATGGGTTGGCTTGTTGTTGTTGTTGTTGTTTCAACTAAAATAAATTAAATATAGAAGGGCAGATACCAAAATTATAAGGGCCAGTTTTATTCACTACTATGTAGGGTTGAGATAATGTATCTTCCTCCTGGAAGGAGGTTTGAGGGTGGTCTCCCTCCCTCCAGACTCCATGCATAGAGAATTAAACAGAAAGAGGCTCTCCTGCAGAAACACGGATGGAAGAAACACATTCTAGACTAACTAAATATGGCTAATTGGAAAATGAGAGACTTTCACTTGGACAGGTGCTATATCTACTTGAGGAAATTTAAAAAGCCAACTGTATTAGTTATCCATTTACTTAGTTCTAGAAGTAAATTAATAAAACCAAAATACAGAATTAAAAGCTGCAGGTGGGATGAATTAATTGTCTTGCAGGGTTATTGGTGATGTCTAAAGCACTTTGGATATCAAAATTGGTCCATAAAGTTGTCATTATAAATATATCTTTATTCTTGGGAGGTGCGTGATTAATGAATGATACAGTAAAGAATTAAAATTGGATTTTTTTCTCATGTGAAGAAAAGCATGTCTAGTTAGTATTATGTTCTATAGTAGAACCATACAATAAAATCCCATCAAAAAGAAAAATTGACCCTCTAGTTACCTTAGTTATAAAGATTCCAAGTTGTATATTGTCCATATGGCTGCCATCCCAATTTTAATGTTCTCTTTGCCGTATTGTGGCCAGAAGTCTTAAGTCCATCTAAATATGCTTGGTCCATATTGGACTTGTATGTGCTAAAGAGAGCACGTCCCAATAGATAGCTCCCCTCAAGCCATATTTTTGAGTTTCTGTAATTTCCTCACATCTGTAAATAGAAATCTCACTTTCACCTATGTCCTGATAATCCCATATGTTCCATACATTCCAAACGTATAGTCACTTCATCTCTACTACACCCTTGTAAATTGGATGCCACTGTTGTTTGTTCTTCCTCCCTTCTCTTACATTTGTTTTGTAATGACAAGGATAGACTCATTTGGTTGCTGTGCACTGGAAATCACTCTCCTCATTGTCATTGTGGTGTTGGGGCTAGTAGTACCCTCTGGATCTCACTTGGCATGTGAGGTGGTACTAGAATTGAACTCCTGTCTCTGGCTTACAGACCCTTTACTGACTGAGCCATATTCCCAGTATCCCCACCTGATTATTGTCTTGAATTTAAAATCTGTTCACAAAAGGACAGAGAGATAGTAAAGTGGATAGGACATTGCCTTGAATCTGACTATTCTGAATTTGAATCTGGCACCACTTATGATTCCCAAAGCCCTGCTAGTAGT
The DNA here is from genome assembly GCF_024139225.1 of Suncus etruscus. NCBI lineage: Eukaryota > Metazoa > Chordata > Mammalia > Eulipotyphla > Soricidae > Suncus > Suncus etruscus. The sequence goes on from NC_064849.1 coordinate 89,064,083, forward strand.
GAGCTCTCTGAGTGCAGAGCTAGGAGTGAGCCTTGAGGAAAGCCTGGTGTGACCCCAAAACAATATATTTATTTGGGTTTGGGGGGGACACACCTTGCAGTGTTCAAGTATTACTCCTGGCTCAGTGCTCAGAACTTAATCCTAAAAGGCGCAGGAGACTATATGGGATACTGGGATTGAACCTGAGTGGACCACAATCAAAGCAAATGCCCTTACATGTATTATCACTCCAGCCCATATATATTTTTAAAAATAAAAGCCATAAGTAGGAAGTATGAAATTCCAAAATGCATCATTAGCAATTCCTAGCATCCTTTTTGAGAGATATCCTTTCCTCCATTGATTATGTCCACAATGGGAAAAAGACCCCCACTATATGCATTGATTTGACTTCTGTTTTGCTCCCCTCTTCTGCTTCCCTCTTTCTTTGAGCATCATCTCAACTCTTCCTCCCTTTTTACCCCCAAAGGTAAATATGCCATGCGAGATCTAGTGCACAGGCTTCCAGGCGGAAACAACAGCAACAACTCAGCAAGCAAGGCCATGTCAGATGATACAGTAACTGCTGTGTGCTGTACCTTGCACGAAGTCATCACCAAGAACATGGAGAATGCCAAGGCCTTACGGGATGCAGGCGGCATTGAGAAGTTGGTTGGCATCTCCAAGAGCAAAGGAGACAAGTAAGTCAAGACAATAGAGGCACCCTGATGTCACTGGAGAGCCAGGATTGGTGGTTTAGAGCATAAAACTTAGGTCTGCAGCTTATTGACTGCCCATAACTCTACTAACTGTTGCCAGAAAGTTTTGTTCCTATCCTGCCACCACACAGGCATGTTGATATTACTGGGCATTTCTGTGTGATCAGTAGCTCATGACTTGGTGACTCCTGTGACACCATAGTCTAGGGTACAGAAATAAGATCATTCTTCCATATGGAACATATAACCAGCTTCACCTGTATATAGTTGGCTATTCTAGGGCCCAGTGGTTGACTTTGTAGTTGTAAATTGGACTTACAGAGGTCTGTAAGGTTGCAGGTTGGACTTCAGATGTCAGGATTCTTTTGCTCTGAACCTCCTCTGCTCTAAAGAACATGTTGTCAACCAAGGGAGATGGGGAAGAAACAGTGTGACAGATTCAGAAACTCAGTGACCATTCAGCACCCTAAGGTTGAGTTGTGGCTATTAAGATGGATCAGTTTACAAGTCCTTAAGTCCTCACTTCCCCAATCTAAAGTGGAGGAAGGAGGGGCCAGAATAATAGCACAGAGGTAGAGCATTTGTCTTGCATATGGACAACCTAGAACAGACCCTAGTTTGATTCACAGTATCCCATATGGTCCCCCGAGCCTGCCATGAGAAATTTCTGAGTGCAGAGCCAGGAGTAACCCCTGAGTGCTGCCAGGTGTAGCCCAATCCCCCCCCCCAAATGGAGGGAGGAATACCAATGCCTATTTCTAAAAAAAAGTGACAATCCCTTCTTGGAGGATGAGTAAAAAGTGCCCAGGCAAATGGGAGAGGTGGCAGTGGGAAAGATTATACATGCCAAGGCTAGAATGCAGATAAAACTCCACTCACAGAAATGGCACCACTCCAAGTAGGAAAGACCCTAAGATTTTCACTTGAGAATCTGGTATCTTAATGCATTCAGCAGAGCTTTCCCAGGTTCCCCACCCCAAGCTAGGCCATCAGTTGGCCAACAAGCTGTCAATTACACAAAAACACCCACCAACCTTAATTAAATCTCCCTTCCCAGAAATGTCTTGCTGTAATCACATCAGACTACAAGGGCAAATAAACATTTTTTTCACCAGAATCAACTTCTTGAGAGTCCACACACACACACACACACACACACACACACACACACACACACACACACACACACCACGCACGTGCGCCAATTTCCTCCTCATGGAGAAGCAAGAGCCAAGTTTTCTTTTATTTTAAGAGACTGTAAGGAATGGGCTTGGAGACTTTCTAAAGAGCTTTCATTATTTTCTTTAATTGTACCATTGTTTTCTAAAGAAATTTTAGTGCTTTTCATTTAAGCACCAAGACCTCCACATAGACTTAATCAGCAATTTGGTGGCAAGATTTGAATCCTTTTGTCCATAAAATAGAGAAGTCCCCAGGGTCTTGAGTAATCAGTGTATATAGTTTGAATTATATGTGATATTTACTTACAGTAAAGTACTAGTCCTCAGAAGCAAAAGACCAAGTATTTTCTATTTTGTATAGCTTATTAAACTTTGGGATTTCTGATTGAAATAGTCACTTGTTTTGAGCACAAAAAGCTTAATGAAATAGATTTTAAAGCAGACAGAAATGTACACAGTAAAACACACCAGTGCCCCAAAGTTTACTTCTTATTTGTTTTTAATTTATGGACACTCAAAGAATCCAGGGGGTTTGGAATGTAAGACTAGCAAACTTTGGGGCTGGGTTGGCCAGAATTTCTTCCTTTGGACCTGTGGATATTCCCTTCCATGGTCAACATCATTGAATGGATGTTTTTATCAAAGGGCTTTTATTTGTCCCATTATCAATAGAGTGTTTTTGGTAAAAACAGATTAAGAAGTCATTTAAGAAAGTCATCAATGATTGGGGCTGGAGAGGTGGCACTAGAGGTAAGATATCTGCTTTGCAAGTGCTAGCCTAGGACAGTTCGATCTCCCTGCGTCCCATATGGTCCGCCAAAGCCAGGGGTGACTTCTAAGCAAATAGCCAGGAGTAACCCCTGAGCGTCAAATGGGTGTGACCAAAAAAAAAAATAAATAAATAAAAACAAAACAGAAAAAAAAGTCATCAGTGAAATAACATGTACCCATGAAATCCCAGGTCCTTGGGAGAGAGGCAGTATTCTGGGGCTGGGTATGGTGTTGTATTTATGGGCATAAGAAACCATTGTTAATAATAGCATTATAAACCACAAAAATCTCGATTCAAAAATGTTAAGAATAAATCCTATATGTTCCAAGAAAATTATTTCATTGGTCTGAACCAGTCTTGACTTTTGTTTATGTGAAGTTACTATCCTCACAGGTGAGCTTAGCAATTTCTTTCAATTTGACTGAAAAAAAAAATATCTTTAAGAAATAGTCATTCCCTTGGACCTGAGAAATAGCATGGAGGTAGGGCATTTGCCTTGCATTTAGAAGGACAGTGGTTCAAATCCCAGCATCCCATATGGTCCCCTGAGCCTGCCAGGAGTAACCCTTGAGCATAGCCGCGTGTGACCCAAAAATAAAAAAAATAAAAAATAAATTAAAAAAAAATTAAAACAAAAAAAGAAATAGTCATTCCCAAACTGGGGAGATAATACAGTGGGTGGGTGCTTATCTTGCATGAGGCTGACAGGGGTTCAATTTCTGGCTGTTCACTTCATCCCTTGCCCTTTTTATTAATATTCACTGCCTTGATTTAATAAGATTTAATAAGAACTGTGAGGTTGGGTTGAGTCAAGTATTGGCCCATTTACAGTTCTCCTGCTTGGTTAATCTCATCCATTATTTTATGTACTTTGTCTCTTTCACATATAATGACTAATTGGGGATTGAAACAAAGCATTCGTAGCTGCCAATAGCCTCATTTCTCATCTTCACCTCACTTTAATTATTGCTTCTCACTGCTCTTAATCCACAACCCAGGAGAATCACCCTATGTCCTGGAACCAAACTCAACATTCATCATTCAATTTAGTTCTGACCATTAATGTCAAGGGTCTCATGGTTTTGTAGACAGATTTCAGTAGAATGAAATTTCTTTATTAAAAATTTGGAATTCAGATTATTTAATAATCAGGAAGGGGAGAAATATCGCTTTGCTCAAGTCAATTCATAAAGTGCAGGATTAGGCAGCTAGTACCAGTGTTAAAGTGCTTGTATTACATGCAGATAACTCTAGTTTGATTCCAGGCATGGTGGTAGTCCTCCAAGTCATACTGGGAGTGATTCCTGAGTTCTGAGTTAAGAGTAAATCTCGGGCCCCAAAACAAAAATAGCAACAATTTTATAAGATTATTACAAGTCCTTAAATTGTCTTTAAAAATTATTTATAGGAGTGAGCCAGAACAATAGTACAGAGCCAGAAGTGAACCCTGAACACTGCTGGATGTGGCTCAAAAACAAACTAAAAAAATGACTTGCTGGAGACAATAATGAATGATACAGAAAGTTGAGTGCTTGCCATGCATGCAGCTCACCCAAGAATTACCCCAGTACTCCATATGGTTCTCCAAGGTTGCCTGAGCAAAGAGCCAGGAATAAGTCTTAATCCCAGATCAGTGTGCCCCCCAAAAAAATATTTATAGAAATTCATTTAATGCTAACCTGATTTTAAAATATGAATTAGGAAGCAGAGAAATATTACAGTGGTTAGAGAATTTGCCTAGCACATGCCCAACCTAGGTTTGATTCCTGGCACCATATATGGATGGTCTCTCTCTCTAGACCTATCAGGAATGACCTCTCAGCTTCTACTGGGTTTGACCCAGAAACCAAAATAAATAAGTTCATGAAATAAGAACTACTTTGGGAAAATAAACCTTGTGATGATTCTCCATGGGAAGCTTTTACACACTGTTTCTAAACCTCAATAGACTGATATACCAAGGGCTTAGAGTAGTAAGTTGTGAAAATAAAAATTATGCTGTTTAAATGCAGTCTTCGTTATACAATAAT